>NC_141873.1:379713996-380017026 GCF_056163025.1 Triticum urartu
CAAATGTTCCACGATGATCTCATCGGATGAACCACAATGTTGGGGATTCAACCAATCCTGTATACAATTCCCTTTGTCTATCGGTATGTTACTTGCCTGAGATTTGATCATCGGTATCCCCATACCTCATTTAATCTCATTACCAGCAAGTCTCTTTACTCATTCCGTAACACATGATCCCATGACCAACTCCTTAGTCACATTGAGCTCATTATGATGATGCATTACCGAGTGGGCCCAGAGATACCTCTCCGTCATACGGAGTGACAAATCCCAGTCTCGATTCGTGCCAACCCAACAGACACTTTCGATGATACCTGTAATGCACCTTTATAGCCACCCAGTTACGTTGTGACATTTGGTACACCCAAAGCATTCCTATGGTATCCGGGAGTTGCAAAATCTCATGGTCTAAGGAAATGATACTTGACATAAGAAAAGCTTTAGCAAACGAACTTCACGTTCTTGTGCTACGCTTAAGATTGGGTCTTGTCCATCACATCATTCTCCTAATGATGTGATCCCGTTATCAATGACATCCAATGTCCATGGTCAGGAAACCATGACCATCTATTGATCAACGAGCTAGTTTACTAGAGGCTTACTAGGGACACATTATGATCTATGTATTCACACATTTATTACGGTTTCCGGTTAATACAATTATAGCATGAACAATAGACAATTATAATGAACAAGTAAATATAATAATAACCATTTTATTATTGCCTCTAGGCATATTTCCAACAGTCTCCCACTTGCACTAGAGTCAATAATCTAGTTTACATCGTTATGTGATTAACACTCATAGTTCACATCGCCAAGTGACTAACACCCGAAGAGTTTACTAGATTCAATAATCTAGTTCACATCGCCATGTTATGAACACCCAAGAGTTTAGTAGAGTCCATAATCTAGTTCACATCACCATGTGATTAACACTCAATGAGTTCTAGGGTTTGATCATGTTATGCTTACAAGAGAAGTGTCAGTCAATGGGTCTGCAACATTCATATTCGTGTGTTCTTCGCAAATCTCGATTTCATATTGTAGATGTTGCTACTATGATCCACTTGGAGCTATTCCAAATGGTTGCTCCACTATACGTATCCAGTTTGCTACTCAGAGTCATCCGGATAGGTGTTAAAGCTTGCATCGACATAACCCTTTACGCCAAACTCTTTATCACCTCCATAACCGAGAAACATTTCCTCATTCCTAAGGACAATATTGACCACTTTCCAATGATCCACTCCTGGATCACTCTTGTACCCCCTTGCCAGACACGTGGCAAGGCACATCGCGGTTCACAGCATGGCATATCGTATAGAGCCTATGGCTAAGGCATAGGGGATGACTTTCGTCCTTTCTCTTTCTTTTGTCGTGGTCGAGCTTCAAGTCTTAACTTCACACCTCACAACTCAGGCAAGAACTCCTTCTTTGACTGATCCATCTTAAACGCCTTCAAGATCATGTCAAGGTATGTGCTCTGTGGAAGTCTTATCAGGCGTCTTGATCTATCTCTATACATCTTGATACCCAACATGTATGCAGTTTTGCACAGGTCTTCCTTTGAAAAACTCCATTCAAACAACCTTTTATGGTTTCTAGAAATTCTACATCATTTCTGATCAACAATATGTCATCCATATATACCTATCAGAAATATTGTAGTGCTCCCACTCACTTTCTTGCAAATACAAGTTTCTTGCAAACTTTGTATAAACCCAAATGCTTTGATCGCCTCATCAAAGCGTATGTTCCAACTCCGAGGTGCTTGCTCCAGTCCATAGAAGGATCGCTGGAGTTTGCATACCTTTTAGCATCCTTAGGATTGACAAAAACCTTTTGGTTGTATCACATACAACCTTTCCTCATGGAAACCGTCAAGGAAACTTTGTTTTGACATCCATCTGCCTGATTTCGTAAATGAAAATGTAGCAACTGCTAACATAGTTCTAACAAACTTTAGCATCGCTATGACTGAGAGAGTCTCATCAAGTGAACTCATTGAACTTGTCGGAAACTTCTTTGAGACAAGTCGAGCTTCACAAATGGTGACATTACCATCAGCGTCTGTCTTCTTCTTAAAGATCCATTTATTCTCGATGGCTTGCCGTTCATCGGGCAAGTCCACCAAAATACATACTTTGTTCTCATACATGGATCCTATCTCGGATTTCATGGCTTCTAGCCATTTGTTGGAATCCAGGCCCACCATTGCTTCTTCATAGCTCATAGGTTCATCGTTGTCCAACAGCATGACCTTTAAGACAGGGTTACCACTGAGAAGTTGTACACACCCTTGTCGACCTACGAGGTTCGATAGTAATTTGATCTGAAGCTTCATGATCATCATCATTAGCTTTCTCTTCAACTGACGTAGTTGCCACAGAAACTTCTTTCTATGCTGCGCTACTCACTGGTTGAAGTGAAGGTTCAACAACCTCATCAAGTTCTATCTTCCTCCCTGTTGGTGTCAAAACCGGCGGATCTTGGGTAGGGGGTCCCGAACTGTGCGTCTAGGCCGGATGGTAACAGGAGGCAAGGAACACGATGTTTTACCCAGGTTCGGGCCCTCTTGATGGAGGTAAAACCCTACGTCCTGCTTGATTAATATTGGTGATATGGGTAGTACAAGAGTAGATCTACCACGAGATCAAGGAGGCTAAACCCTAAAAGCTAGCCTATGGTATGATTGTTGTATGATGAAGTTGTCCTACGGACTAAAACCCTCCGGTTTATATAGACACCAGAGAGGGTTAGGGTTACACAAAGTCGGTTACAATGGTAGGAGATCTTGAATATCCGCATCGCCAAGCTTGCCTTCCACGCCAAGGAAAGTCCCATCCGGACACGGGACGAAGTCTTCAATCTTGTATCTTCATAGTCCTGGAGTCCGGCTGAAGGTATAGTCCGGCTACCCGAACACCCCCTAATCCAGGACTCCCTCACTAGCCCCTGAACCAGGCTTCAATGACGACGAGTCCGGCGCGTAGATTGTCTTCGGCATTGCAAGGCGGGTTCCTCCTCCAAATTCTTCATAAAAGTTTGTAAACACCAAGAGTAGTGTACGGCTCTGCAAAATAAGTTTCCACGTATTGCCACAGAGAGAATAATATTAACACAAATCTAATCTGCTGACGTATTCCGCATCATGACATCACACTACGGCCAAGCCTTTATTCGAATCGTTTTCACTTTTCCACCTCAGCATGTTTTGCGAGGCGGTTTCCTTGGCACGTCTTGTCAAAGCAGAGATCGTGTCTCCTTTATTTACGGGATTCTCATCAATACGGACGTGGGTAACCCAACCGCGCCATTTATCACGGCTCTTGGGAGGCAAGCGAGTTTTACTAGGCTGGTGGGGACGCATAGTGGCATCCGCTCATATAAGGGGATAAGGATCCACCTTTGTACCTACGCTTTCTTCCTCCTTTGCCTATCCATCTTCTGCGCACCCGAGCTCCAGTGCCCAAGCCCGCACTTCCCACCTCAACCTTCTCCAACAATGTCCGGAGCGGGAGGCAAGTGGATGGTCTCCTCCGTCACGGAGGGCCATGTCAAAAGGCTAAGGAAGGCCGGATACCTGTCCAAAGACATCGTGCACCGGCTTCCTGAGGAGGGGCAGCTTCTCCCCACCCCGAGGCCCCATGAGAGGGTAGTATTTCTTCCCCACTTCCTCTGTGGACAGGGTTTTCCTCTCCACCCATTTGTCCGCGGGCTCATGTTCTACTATGGCCTAGATTTCCACGATCTGGCCCCGAACTTCATCCTCAATATCTCGGCGTTTATCGTCGTGTGCGAGGCTTTCCTATGCATCCGCCCCCATTTCGGCCTCTGGCTCAAGACTTTCAACGTCAAGCCAAAGGTGGTGCACGGCAACCAGGCGGAGTGCGGAGGTGCCATGGCGGGCAAAATGGCCAACGTCCTATGGCTCGAGGGCTCCTTTGTGGAGACCTTGAAGGGGTGGTAGTCAGGGTGGTTTTACATCACCGATCCACACGATCCGAAGTGGATTGTAGCCCATGAATTCTGATCTAGACCCCCTACGCGGCTCACGTCCTGGAAGGAGACGGGCTTGTCGTGGGGCGATGAAGAATAGGTGACCGGACTGCAAAAATGCATCCAGTCCCTGGTGAATAAGTAGCTCAAGCTTGTCAACGTAGTCCAGGCCATGCTCGTCCACCGGATCCTTCCATGTCAAGAACGGGACTTCAATTTGTGGGAGTTCAACCCGGCGCAGCACCGAACTCTGAGCAGGCTCTTTGACATGATGTACGAAGATGTCTGGAAGGGGCTAACCAAAGGCGCCAAGGCTCCCACATCCACCTCCAAATACCGCGGATTCAGCTCGCAGCGCCCTGCTGGCGAGGTAAAATATTTTCCTCTTTTAAATGATGTTAAGTTTTCTTCATAGTTTGACTCTATGCGGGATCTAAACTCCCTCACCTTTGACAGGATTGGCAGGCGAAGTCCGGACTGATTAACTGTCTGGCTCCCTTGCCCAAAGACCCAGCCCCTGCTCTCCTAGTGAAGCTGCTGGTTCCGGCACCTTATGTGGTGCCAGAGAAGAAGGCCAAGAAGAAGAAGGCCACGGGGAATCGAAAGAGTTCCCGGCATATGGTGGTGTCGGACTCGTCATCCGATGAGTCCGAGACGCACTCCTCCCGTGAAGACGAGGAAGAGGAGGAAGAGACATCTCCCCCTCCAGCGGGGGGAGGAAAGAAGAGGAAGGCCGCCCTAGTAGGGGGGCCGAAGGGTCCAAGAAGAGGAAAACCCCTCTGCCGGACTACGCCCCCGACGCCGACGAGGACGAAGAGGAGTGGCCGGACAGGGCCAAGCGTCTGGCAAAATCGTAAGTGTTCGGATACCAGAGTAACTCATGATATTCCTTTTGTTGCGCAGCTTTCCCAAATGTTGAATATAATCATGCAGCCCTCCCAAGGACGGGCTCGACGAGTCGTCGAGGGGCTCCCTGGATTCATCGGACGTGAATTCAGTTCCGCCCGCTGCCTCCCCCTGTGCCGCGGATGACGCCGAAGTGGCGTCGCGACAAGCTCCGGGGCAAGAGGAGGTGGTCCAGGAGGAGCCGCGAGGCGACCTCCCGGACTCCAGGAGTAAAGGGGACAAGACCCCCCAGGGCTCCAAGTCCGGCTTTAAACCAGACACCGCGCCGGAATCATCAACGGTTCCGGACCGCGGCAGGCGAACTCCTGCCAAGAGGAGCAAGCCTATTGAGCCGGTGTCCTCCGTCCAACCGGAGGCGCCGGACAATCTGCTGGAGGTGCTTAAGGGCGCCTCCATCGACGAGGAGCACCGTGCCATCATGAGTACGATGGTCTAGAAGGTTCGGTCCGCCCAAAGCGGACTTACTGAAGCTTGTACTAGCCTTCTAACGGGCTTCGAGTTAAGTAGAAATATGTAAAAATATTACCGCATAGACAATAGCCCCTGATGCTCTGTTTGGCGTTCGGAAAGAAAAGTCGAATAGAGGATCTATTAAATATCACAGGAGTCTAACTAAAAAGGAGTCAATATACGTATGCAGGCTTCGCTGCTGGCCACCGCCGCACTGACTGCGGAGGTGGGTGCCCTGAAGCAGGGCCTCGAGCGGACTGAGCAAGAGCTCGGCCTTGCCAAACGACAACTCGAGGAGAAAGAAGGTAAGAGATACCTTATAGAAAAAAATGCCTATAAGAAGACGCAATTGCAAAAAATGATAGGAGTATACTGCTTATTGTAGGGGCCACAACTAAGGTGGTGACCCTCAAGCAGGCGCTGTCCGAGGACAAGAAGAGAGCAGCCACGGAGCGCACCGAGTGGGAGAAATTTGAGGCGCAGGTCGGCGAGGTGCAGCAAGAGCTTCAGGCTCTCATGAAAAAACATGAGAGTTTGGAGCTCGACTCGAAGACGCGAGCGTCCGAGTTTGCTGCGGCCCTTAAAACTGCCAAATCTGCCAAGGCCGAAGCCCAGAAGGCCCTCCAGGAATTGGATGCGGTGAAAAAGATAGCGGCGGGTAAGGCATTCTCTATGCAAAGCAGACATATAAAAGTAAACTACTTGTTACTTACCCGAATCCGGAGCTCTCCAGGGGCATTCGCAGATCTTCCCCGCAGCGTATCCGATGCCGCCGCATTCTACCGAGCCGAGGAAGGCAGCTCGACAGAGAAGGTGTTCTGGTCTCAGTACGCTGAGGCCGGACACCCTGTGCCCTTGAGCGACCAGCTGAAGCAGCTGGTCGAGCTCCACAATGCGGCCGAACAGGCCCTGAAGGGCTTCATAGTTCGGCTGTGGCCTAGAGAGGCCCTGCCTGGGAGCTACTTCGGACTGGTGCGGCGGCTGGTGGAGGCTTGTCCAAGGCTCGAGGTCATCAAGCGCTCCGTCTGCATCGAAGGTGCCCGTAGGGCCCTTGCCCGTGCAAAGGTGCACTGGGGTAAGCTGGACGGTGAGAAGCTTGTGAGGGACGGGACGCCGCCGGGGAAGGAGCATTGCAAGCCTGAGAACTATTACAAGGATGTTCTGGCCGGTGCCCGCCTTATGGCGGATGAATGCACCAAGGATGTAATTTTTGAATGAACTCGCTCGTGTTATCCTGTGCGCTGAAAACTTCTTCATATGCGCTAAGCAATGCTTGAATTTAAAATATTACTTTCTGTGCGGCCGTTTATAAAAAATTGAGAGATGGCCAGTTGTCGGCTTCTGCCCCCATGCCACTAGTGCTGGGGTGTTCGGGATAAACCTGAGCGCTCTTTTTCCCATGATTGGGTCCGTCGAGGGAGGCGCTCAGCACAATGAACAAGGCAATCAGACTATAATGCTTGAACACTCTCACTTAGCCATAGAACTCTATAATTTTAAATTTCGGCGAAGTCCCTAGTAGTCGGAAGACCGAGTTCGGGGTGCTATCCACGCCTTGGCTGGACAAAGCCGGTTCCTCGCTCTAAGCGGCATAAGTCTTTAAGGACTCGAAAAACCTCTCGAACAGCGACCGGTCTCTTGCCTCATCATGACAGTCAGTTTTAGCTTTCTCTACTGAGGTGCTCAGCCCAGCTCAACTGGGGCACAATCGCAGTAGTTCTCCTAGTGCTACCTTAGCCGATATAGCGGAACGTAAGGCACCATAACATAGGAGCCGGGCAAACCCAACTATTGACCCAAATCATGATTCGGAGCCGATGCATATAGTGCTATAAGTTCGGGGTGCCGCACTTGTGAAAGTGTACGGACTTCTCACGCCATATTGATGGGTACTGAAGCCCCTGGCGTATTTTTGCCGTACCACAGTGTACGGATGCAACATGTTATTGATAAACATATATAAAAAGAGGATGATGCAAAAAATAAAAAGCTATGCATTGTTTATAGAAAGGCTGCTATGAAAGCAGAATGATACAAATAGTGCGATAAGCAAAAGAAATTGGACTATTTAACATGTCCTGGCCAGGGGCAGGCCGCGGAATTGTATTAAAAAACAGGTATACTGCTCGCAATAGAGACCACCTGGGAGTTCCATAATGCGGCGTGGCTTGTGTGCTTTCCTGGATCTTGTATCGTTTGTGCGGCAGTTGAATTGCCGAACAGGTCATCCGAAGTATGGAGTCCTGAGAGTAAGAGAAAAAAAGAAAAGAAAGGAACCCGGCAGCCCCTGGTGCGGTTTAAGCCGTATTTCGGGCGTGCCGTGATAGTGCCCCTTCCCCTGTGCCCATGGTATTTCAACAGCGTAGTTATGTACGCGAAGCACTGGTTTCGCTATATCGCGAGGGCTAGGGTTGGGGCCGCATTGTTACGCTAGCTCAGAACGTGCCAGGCGGCCTTGTTGTAGGGTACTTCGGGCGCGCTTGACAGTATCCGGCTTTTTGAAGGCCAAACTGGAGAACTGCCTAGAGAGGCTGCTTTGTACTTCTGCTGCGAGCGCTGCCGTGTGCTCCTCCATTCAGAGGGAGCGTTCGGTGTTCCCATTGACCATGATTACTCCTCTAGGGCCTGGCATCTTGAGCTTGAGGTATGCATAGTGCGGTGCCGCGTTGAATTTTGCGAATGCGGTTTGCCCGAGCAGTGCGTGATAGCCACTACAGAACGGGACTATGTCGAAGTTTAAATCCTCGCTTCGGAAGTTATCCGGAGATCCGAAGACCACTTCCAGTGTGACTGAGCCTGTACAGTTGGCTTCTACACCTGGTATGACGCCTTTAAAGGTCGTTTTGGTGGGCTTGATCCTCGAGGGATCTATGCCCATTTTTCGCACTGTATCCTGGTAAAGCAGGTTCAGGCTACTGCCGCCGTCCATGAGGACTCTTGTGAGATGAAATCCGTCAATGATTGGGTCTAGAACCAATGCGGCGAAGCCTCCATGGCGGATGCTAGTGGGGTGGTCCCTTCGATCAAAGGTGATCGGGCAGGAGGACCATGGGTTGAACTTTGGGGTGACTGGCTCTATCGCATATACGTCCCGTAACGCACGCTTCCGCTCCCTCTTGGGGATGTGGGTTGCATATATCATGTTCACCGTCCGCACTTGCGGGGGAAATCCCTTCTGTCCACTGTCGTTCGGCGGCCTGGGCTCCTCCTCGTTGTCGCTATACAGCCCTTTGTCTTTGTTTTCGGCTCTTAACTTGCCTGCCTGCTTGAACACCCAACAATCCCTGTTGGTGTGATTGGCTGGATTTTCGGGGGTGCCATGTATCTGGCACAAGCGGTCGAGTATTCGGTCCAAACTAGACGGGCCCTAAGTATTTCTTTTGAATGGCTTTTTCCGTTGACCGGATTTGTAGCCTCGGAATCCGGCATTAACTGCCGTATCCTCGTTGCTGTCGCTGTTAACGCGGCGCTTTTGTTTGTTCCGACGCGACCTGTCGCTTTTGTCCTTGGTATTCGAATTACCAGGGTTCTTGGTTAAATTGTTGCTGCGAGCTAGCCAGCTGTCTTCTCCCGCGCAAAAGCGGGTCATGAGTGTCGTGAGGGCTGCCATAGATTTCGGCTTTTCCTGTCCCAGGTGCCGGGCAAGCCACTCGTCACGGATATTATGCTTGAAGGCCGCTAAGGCCTCTGCGTCCGGACAGTCAACTATCTGGTTTTTCTTTGTTAGGAACCGTGTCGAGAATTGCCTGGCCGATTCCTCTGGCTGCTGAATTATGTGGCTTAGGCATCGGCGTCCGGTGGTCGCACATAAGTGCCCTGGAAGTTGTCAAGGAATACGGCTTCCAGGTCCTCCCAAGAACCGATTGAGTCTGCTGGCGAGCTGGTAAGCCAATGCCGGGACGGTCCCTTAATTTTGAGTGGGAGGTATTTGATGGCGTGTAGATCATCAGCGCGGGCCATGTGGATATGAAGGAGATAATCCTCGATCCATACCGCAGGATCTGTTGTGCCATCGTACGATTCGATGTTTACGGGTTTGAGGCCCTCAGGAATTTTATGATCCATTACTTCATCTGTGAAGCATAGTGGGTGTGCGGCGCCTCTGTATTGGGCTATATCGTGACACAGCTCGAAGGAGCTTTGTCTGTTGAGTTCGGCCCGGCCAGATTTATTGCATCCGGAGTGACGATCACCATCACGTGCCATGGGGCACCTGCGCGATCCGTAGATCGATCTTGTTTGCCTTGCCTTGTCCTCCACTATGTCGTGCAGGTCGGGCGCATTTTCCCATGCCTTAGTATGCTTGGCGCGGCGTCGGGGGAATGGCTTGAGTGGAGGGCCAAGAGGCCTCTCTGTCGCGGCCACGAGGTGGCCGGTCGGCCATGTCATGCGCTGGTGATGTAGGTGCTTCCTCCTCTAGTCGGGGTAGCAGCCTGCGCTGTGGGTAACTCTTGGAGGGGCGTTCGAGTTCGTACTCTTCGGCCGCAAGGACTTCAGTCCATCTGTCAGCTAGCAAATCCTGATCAGCTCTAAGCTGTTGCTGCTTTTTCTTGAGGCTGCTTGCCGTGGCCATAAGCCTGCGTTTAAAACGCTCTTGTTCGGCGAGATCCTCTGGCACGACAAACTCGTCATCGTCGAGGCTTGCCTCGTCTTCGGAGGGACGCGTATAATTATCGTCCTCAACCTCTTGGTCCACCGCCCTCTAGTGAGGGCTGGCTTCTCTGTCCTCCTGTGCTGAATCTTGCTGGAGGGGGTGTTCTTCGGCGCTATCCGGAGTAGTATTATCTCCCGTGCCGGAATCACCATTTTTGCTTTGGCGGGATTTAGAGCGGCGCCGCTGACGCCGGCGCTTGGGCTGTTTCTTAGAGGTATCGTCCCCCGCTATTCCATCACCATCTCCAACCTTTGGAGTGTCCACCATATATATGTCATATGATGAGGTGGCCTTCCAGCGCCCTACAGGTGCTGGTTCTTGTTCGTCTCCTGCATCGTCGTCCATGCCGTCGATGTCTTCGGAGTCGAAGTCAAGCATGTCGGTTAAGTCGTCAACAGTGGCTACGAAGTGGGTGGTGGGTGGGTTTTGAATTTCTTCATCGTCCGTATCCCAACCTTGCTGACCGTAGTCCGGCCAGGGCTCTCCTGATAAAGAGAGAGACTTTAGAGAATTCAGGATGTCGCCGAAGGGCGAGTGCTGAAAGATGTCCGCGGCGGTGAACTCCATTATCGGCGCCCAATCGGATTCGATCGGCAGGGGCGCGGGGGGCTCGGAGTTCGAAGACGAATCCGGCTCCTCGGAGTCACGGGCCATGCGAAGTGCGAGGCTGGAGTTCGGCTCGATCACCTTTGAGATCGCAGCCCCTGAGGCAGCGTCCAATCGCTGATCCTCGATCGGCGCAGTAGGCTCCGAATCAATGGTCAGAACCGGTGCGTGTGCGGCCTCCAAAGCGTTGTTCGGTGGCAGAGCTATATCATGCCCATCGAGACAGTGCGGCGCGCTTGGCTGTGGCTCGAATCCGTCGAAGATCAAGTCCCCGCGGATGTCATCCGTGTAGTTTAGGCTTCCAAACCTGACCTAATGGCCAGGAGCGTAGCTTTCGATCTGCTCAAGGTGGCCAAGCGAATTGGCCCGCAGTGCGAAGCCACCAAAGACGAAGATCTGTCCGGGGAGAAAAGTCTCACCCTGGACTGCATCGTTGTTGATGATCGAAGGAGCCATCAGGCCTAAAAGCGATGACACAGAGGAACTCTCAATGAAAGCACCAATGTCGGTGTCAAAACCGGCGGATCTCGGGTAGGGGGTCCCGAACTGTGCGTCTAGGCCGGATGGTAACAGGAGGCAAGGAACACGATGTTTTACCTAGGTTCGGGCCCTCTTGATGGAGGTAAAACCCTACGTCCTGCTTGATTAATATTGATGATATGGGTAGTACAAGAGTAGATCTACCACGAGATCAAGGAGGCTAAACCCTAAAAGCTAGCCTATGGTATGATTGTTGTATGATGAAGTTGTCCTACGGACTAAAACCCTCCGGTTTATATAGACACCGGAGAGGGTTAGGGTTACACAAAGTTGGTTACACTGGTAGGAGATCTTGAATATCCGCATCGCCAAGCTTGCCTTCCACGCCAAGGAAAGTCCCATCCGGACACGGGACGAAGTCTTCAATCTTGTATCTTCATAGTCCTGGAGTCCGGCTGAAGGTATAGTCCGGCTACCCGAACACCCCCTAATCCAGGACTCCCTCACTCCCACTCAATTCTTTCGAGAGAAACTCTTTCTCGAGAAAGGACCTGTTCTTAGCGACAAACACTTTGCCCTCAGATCTGAGATAGAAGGTATACCCAATCATCTTGTTTGGGTATTCTATGAAGACACAATTTTCCGCTTTGGGTTCAAGCTTTTTCGACCGAAGCCTATCGACATAAGCATCGTAGCCCCAAACCTTTAGAAACAACAACTTTGGTTTCTTGCCAAACCATAGTCCATACGGTGTCGTCTCCATGGACTTAGATGGTGCCCTATTTAAAGTGAATGTAATTGTCTTTAGTGCATAACCCCCAAAAATAGCGGTAGATTGGTAAGAGACATCATACACCATATCCAATAAGGTTCAATTACGACGTTCGGACACACCATCATGCTATGGTGTTCCGGGCGGCGTCAATTGTGAAATAATTCCACCTTGTCTTTAGTGATTGCCAAACTCATAAATCAGATAATTTCCCTTTGATCAGATCGAAGGAACTTGATCTTCTTGTTACGATGATTATCAACTTAACTCTAAAATTGCTTGAACTTTTCAAGCATTTCAGACTTATGCTTCATTAAGTAAATATACCCATATCTACTCAATTCACCGGTGAAGGTGAGAAAATAACGGTATCCACCGCGTGCTTCAACACTCATCGGACCGCACACACCAGCATGTATGATTTCCAACAAGTCACTTGCCCGTTCCATTCTTCCAAAGAACGGGGTTTTAGTCATCTTGCCAAAGAGGCATGGTTCACATGTGTCAAGTGATTCAAAATCAAGTGACTTCAAAAGTCCATTAGCATGGAGGTTCATTCATGCACTTTACACCAATATGACCTAAGCGGCAGTGCCACATGAAAGTGGTACTATCATTATCAACTCTACATCTTTTGGCATCAATGTTATGAACATGTGTATAACTACGATTGGGATTCAATAAACAATTCTCATTGGGTGCATGACCATAGAAGGTATTATTCATGTAAACAGAACAACCATTATTCTCTGACTTAAATGAATAACCGTATTGCAATAAACATGATTTAATCATGTTCATGCTCAACGCAGACACCAATGCAAACAACGTTTATCTAGGTTCAACACTAATCCCGAAGGTAGAGGGAGCGTGCGATTGTGATCACATCAACCTTGGAAACACTTCCAACACACATCGTCACCTCGCCCTTAGCTAGTCTCCGTTAGTTCTGTAGCTTTTGTTTCGAGTTACCAATATTAGCAGTTGAACCGGTATCTAATACCCAGGTGCTACTAGGAGTACTAGTAACACTACAAAAAAAGACATATCCGTGACATTTTGGGCCGAACGAAAATTTTTTCTGTCATACATATGACACTTCTATGACGATAATTGTGACAAAACCCGGTATCATCATAGATGTGGTGGGCTCCTACTTCTATGACAAAAAAACATGACAGAAAATGGGCTTTTCGTCCTGGGCGGGCCGGAGACGCAGCTGCATGACATTCTTTGGGCCGTCCATGACGGAAAAAACTGTGGTAGAAGCGAGGGCGAGGAAAATTTCGGGGTGTTCCTGGTTATGGTGGGAGGTCGGGGGCCGAGCGGTGCGCGTTTCTCTCGTACACGTACACGTGTTTGTGTGCGAGGCGTTGGCTCTAACTGAACCCGAGCGAGGCGTTGGGCCCTAACTGAACCCAAGCGATTGCACTGCAGGCTACGCGTTACTGAACCCGAGCGATCGATCGATGGCTGTTAACTGAACCCAATCGAGCGATTCCTTCGCTACTGCTGCTAACTGAAGCCGATCGATTAGATGAACAGTGAGCATTGCGGGGGGGGTGGATGAACAGTGAGCGGTGGCGCTGCCTCTGGACGAACAGGACCCCATGGTGTGGAGGGCTGGATGAACAGTAGATGATGGAGGGGTTCCCGTGGAAGGGTGGTTGAACAGGACCCCGTGGTGTGGAGGGCTGGATGAACATTAGACGGTGGAGGGGTGCCCGTGGAGGGGTGGTTGAACAGTAGCCGGTGGAGTAGCGCGCGGTGGAGGCTAGATGAACAGGAGCCCGTGGAGGCTGGAGGAGGTCGACGGTAGCCCGTGGAGGCTGGAGGAGGTCGACGGTAGCCCGTGGAGGCTGGAGGAGGTCGACGGTGGAGATGAAATGTATCCCGTGGAGTCCCGTTTTGCGGTACGCCACACCCCTCCCGATGAACAGGACCCCCGTTTCGACCGTAGGAGGTCCGTATCGTCCGTTTTGCGGCACGCCGCACCCCTTCCTGATCAACAGGACCCCCGTTTCGACCGTAGGAGGTCCGTTTCGTCCGTTTTGCGGTACGCCGCACCCCTCCTGATCAACAGGACCCCGTTCCGAACGTAGGAGGTCCGTTTCCTTCGTTTTGCGATACGCTAGGCCTCTTTTCCATCGCGTGTCCTGTCCAAGCCCTCCCGATGAACACGACCACGCATTCTGTTCTGACCCAGCCGGTTGGCTCCCACGCGTTCCGTTGCCTCCCGATGAACATGACGCATTCCGTTTCCTCCCCATGAACACAACTCATTCTGTTGCCTCCCCATGAACACGACGACGACGCTGTTTCTCCGTTCCGACCCAACCATGTACACGAGCCCTCGCCGTACGTATGCGCGAGTAGGCTTTCGAGACCCTGCCCATATGTATTTTCTTTCTTGCACCCTGGCCACTGTACGTACGTGTACATGCTACGTGCGCGCCTCTACTACGACACGTACGCGCCTCTACTATGACACGTGCGTGCCTCTACATCGACCAGTATATATGTACGTACACGTTCACGAGCAGAATGACAACGCTACGTATGCTTCGACCAGGTGGGTCCCGACTGTCAGACACTTCCTTGACTGCGAAGATGTAGCTAGTGGGTCCCAGCAGTCAGGGGGGTGAATTGTTTTGGTTTTTTTTGCCGGGCGCACTTCCTTGCGTGCGAAGATGTAGCTGGTGGGTCCCAGCAGTCAGGGGGGTGAATAGTTTTTTTTGCCCGAACGTACTTCCTTGCGTGTGAAGGTGTAGCTGGTGGGTCCCAGCAGTCAGGGCGTAAATGTTTTTTTTTGCGAAATACGGTGGCCCGTCTGGTGGGTCCCTACTATCTGGTGGAGGAATCATTATTTTCTGCGTAATAAGGAGGCACTTTCTTGCTGCCACCATGGACCCAGCTGTCGGCCTCTCCATGTACAGTCCACGTCCGATGGAAGTCGTTCCTTGACCACATTGACCACGCCGCGCCGAGAGCACCATGGCGGTGGACGACGGCGAGGCCTAGGAAGGGGACGACACGGAGTCGGTGAAGATGCGGTAGTGGATGCCCACGCGGAGAGGAGTATGAGGGTTCACTCGTTCGGTTGCGGTGTGAGGCTGCCGTCGCCGTAGGGCCTGGCCAGCGGTGGGAATAGTAGGGGGCGGTGAGGCCTCCGCGGCAGCACAGCCGGCCACGGGAGGCAGTAGCAGGCGGCACGACCGGCGCTGCTTTGGGCGGCTGGAGAAGAAGATCAGAGGTTGAAGAAGCGCTACGGTGTTGCTGGACTTATGCCTGGTGTTTTGTTCCACTCTTGCCGCCCTAGTTTCCGTCATATCGGTGTTATGTGCCCAGATTTTGCGTTCCTTACACGGTTGGGCTATTATGGGAACCCCTTGACAGTTCGCCTTGAGTAAAACTCTTCCAGCAATGCCCAACATTGGTTTTACCATTTGCCACCTAGCCTTTTCTTTTCCCTTGGGAGTCGCGCTCCTGAGGGTCATCATTATTTTAACCCCCCCGGGCCAGTGCTCCTCTGAGTGTTGGTCCACCTGTCAGCTGCCGGTGGCCACCAGGGGCAACTCTGGGCTGGCCTACCCGTACCTAAGACAATCTGAGTGTGCCCTGAGAAAGAGATATGTGCAGCTCCTATCGGGATTTGTCGGCACATTCGGGCGGTGTTGCTGGACTTGTTTTAACTTGTCAAAGTGTCTTGTTGAACCGGGATACCGAGTCTGATCGGAACGTCTGGGAGGAGGTCTATTCCTTCGTTGACCATGAGAGCTTGTGATGGGCTAAGTTGGGACACCCCTGCAGGGATTTGAACTTTCGAAAGCCGTGCCCGCGGTTATGGGAAGATGGGAATTTGTTAACGTCCGGTTGTAGAAAACCTGAAGTTGACCTTAATTAAAATATATCAACAACGTGTGTAACCGTGATGGTCTCTTTCCGGCGGAGTCCGGGAAGTGAACACGGTGTTGGAGTTATGCTTGACGTAGGTTGTTTTAGGATCACTTCTTGATCATACTTTTATCGACCGTGCTTTGCCTTCTCTTCTCGCTCTCATTTGCGTATGTTAGCCACCATATATGCTAGCCACTTTCTGCAGCTCCACCTCATACCTTTACCTTACCCATAAGCTTAAATAGTCTTGATCGCGAGGGTGCGAGATTGCCGAGTCCCCGTGGCTCACGGATACTTCCAAAACCAGCTTGCAGATGCCGATGAGACCGTGCAGATGACGCAACCAAGCTCAGGAGGAGCTCGATGAAGATCTTTCCCATTGTGTTGTTTCGTTCTAGTTGATCAGTAGTGGGGCCCAGTTGGGGTCGATCGGGGACCTTGTCGCATTTGGGGTTCTTCTTTTATTTTGGTTCCATAGTCGGACCTTGATTGTATCTGTTTGATGTAATGCTTTATTCATGTAATTGTGTGAAGTGGCGATTGTAAGCCAACTATGTATCCCTTTCCCTTATGTATTACCTGGGTTGTGTGAAGATTACCTCACTTGCGACATTGCTTTCAATGCGGTTATGCCTCTAAGTCGTGCTTCGACACGTGGGAGATATAGCCGCATCAAGGGCATTACAAGAATGACAAAGCAGAAAAGTACCATTCCTAAAACAATGCAACTGATTCATTTTAACAGAGACATTATCTTAACAATACCTTGGTTAAACATGTAGAAAGAACTACAAAGCAGGATAGTACCATTCCTAACAAGTGTTGCAGTTTTGAACTAAGATTCAGTAGTTAATTAATTCTGAGAGTGGCATTGCTTAATTTTACCAGCGGCATTAGATTAACAAAAAGCATAAACTGTTCCAGGGGAGAGTGGGCGCAACAACAGTATGTTCTTCCATATACTTATAAAGGGGGTGATGCAGAGTTTGTTCTAACAAAGAAACAAGCATCATGTCTAGGTTGGTCCCATTTTTGTTCACTACTTAATGGGAAAAGACAGCAATACAATAGCTTCAATTCAACATTTATTTAAAACAGTACCAATACAAGTAGCACAACATCTCAAAGCACACTGCACAATCATGTGGATGAAGGACTGTACTGACCTTTCATGAGACGGACAAGATAAAATATGAATCTGCCAACACGAATAGGAAATCCAATCTCGTTTTGTGTTGTTGCACTAAAATCAAGCAAAGTGTTTCGCATAGCGAAGCAAAATGTCGCAATAACAACAAGTTGAATGGATATCCCTGTTTAAACAGAGGCAAAAAAGGAATCAATTACTGGCTAATAAAGGAGGATGAAACATGCGGCCACAAAAATGGTAATCCCGCCAATCCCTAACAAGTGTTGCAATTTTGAAATAAGATTCAGTAGTTAATTCTGAGAGTGGCATCAATTACTGTCTTATAAAGGGGGTGATGCTGAATTTGTTGTAACAAAGCAACAAGCATCATGTCTAGGTTGGTCCCATTTTTGTTCACTACTTAATGGGAAAAGACAGCAATACAATAGCTTCAATTCAACATTTATTTAAAACAGTACCAAAACAAGTAGCACAACATCTCAAAGCACACTGCACATTATGTGGTTGAGACGAAGATTTGAAACAACTCGCCATGAAGACTGGAAAAAAATCTCGATCTCCTCTTGTGCAGTTCCACCAAAATTAAGCAAAGTCACCGGTGTGACATTCAAGTAGAACTGCACAAAACACTCTTAAAACATAAGTGTTTCGAGTAGCGAAGCAAAATGTCGCAATAGCAACAAGTTGAATCAATACCCCTGTTTTAACAGAGGCAAAAAAGGAAACAATTACTTGCCGATAAAGGAGGATGAAACAAACGGTGACAGAAAGAAGCATCTAACTTATCTTGGATGGAAAACAAAGTAGGACAGTAGCATTTCTAAAACGGTTGCATTGATTCATATTAACAAAGACATTCTCTTGAGACAACATTCATTAAAAAATGTAATTTACTTTTAACAGTGGCATTGCTTCAATTTTCCGGCGGCATTCTTAGATTAACAACAGCAAAATAGCTGTATGGGACATGCCAGTACCATGTGCGTCCACACGTATAAATGGGTGATGCAGAGTATGTAGCCAAGCAACATATATGCGCTGGTCCCATATTTTTTCTTTTTGAACCTTCTTCCTATGTGAGGGTAGCAAATCTAGTCCTGCACAAACTACCCGACCCCCCAGTTTCTTTCCCTTTTCAACAAAGAGATCGGTTCCCTAAAGATGTGTGTACTGGGTTACCCCCATTTTCCCTTTTCAACCTATAAAGCGGCTGGATAGCCAGTCTATACTACTTTCCGCCCCTCCTTTCCTCATTGAATCACGTCCTAGATTCTTGCTCCAGCCCACCGCACCCTTCTTTCCTCTTTGAACCAAGACCTAGATTCGACTACAGATCGAAAAAGATCCACATGCAGCTAGAGCAACGACGGTTTCAAAGAAACTTATACCTTAGGGTCGTCGGGATGTGGCAAGGCATGCGGCGGGAGGCCGGATCTGCCCACACTACGTACGGCAGCGGGGAAGAAGGGGTCGGTGGCCCTCCCGCACAGGCGCTAGGTGAAAGAGAACAGCGCAGCCGGCAGTGGATTGCCTCCCTCACCGAAGGCGATAGAGTGAATGTTGCACCTCCTCCCCTTCCCGGTGCGACGGGATATGGATGCCTCCTTCACCAGCTGTGAGGGGGGAGAGAGAGACAAGAGGCCAACGCAGTCTTGTTTAGATCTGATGAAGAGAGGGTGAGAGACTGTGAATATAGCAAACCCTAGCAAATGAACGCTGAGCCTCCAGCGTGTAACATATATGTAGTGTGGCGAGCGTGTGGAGAGTGCAAACCCTAGCGAACAAGTGCTGAGGCTCCCGCTTATATATATACTACTGTAGTACGGACTGAGCTTTGGTGCCTTCACTGCACCTGCTTACATACTACTGTAGTTTACATAAAATTCCATTTCCATCTCCATCTCCAATCATATTTGTCCAACTGGGACATTATTTACGTTGTTAATTATATACGCAGCAATATTAATGTACAACATCTCTTGTTTGCGCACGTCCGAACCGCTGCCACGGCCGGTCCTGACCAACCCGAACCCTCTTCATCACCCGCATGTGCTTCCCACCCTAAACGGTCAGTGCCGCATTCATGCCCGGCTAGAGCGGATGCGACCTCTCACTTGCGCCGGCATTGAAGCGGCGCGTCGGCATTGAAGCGGCGCGCCGGCTGAGAGAGCGTCGCCCGCGACGCTTCGGGGTGCACGCGGTTGCTCCGCATTCAAAGGTCGCAATAGCCGGCTACAACATGCATGTAAAAAATTCTTGGGAGCCCGTGCTACAGCTAGATGTCCTCCCCCAACTCGTCAATCTCTTCCAGTAGTGCTAGTACTCCATGGCGCGATCCATCGACAAGCAGGCGGGAAAGTTATCGTATACTCGGTTTGCTGTGAGTGGCATGCCGAGGGACCATGTGGGGTCGAGCCGTGGAGGAGGGTGAGACACGAACACGACATATGTGATTTAAACATTGGTTTTGCTCGATGGCGCGATCCAACGAAACGAAACGTTGGCTTCTCTCCGTTTCCATTTTTTCTCCAGAAAAACGGAAACTTTCCACTCCATTTTCATTCCTATTCCAAGGTTTCCCCGTTACAACATTCCATCAAATACAAAGGAAAACTAACACGCATGCTGATGCATCTCAATGATTCAAAGATCATAGCCAATATTTACTTCACAACTAAAGAAAAAAGTTGTGAGAGCGTGTATGAAAGAAAAACTACTGATGGGGTCACTACGACTTAAACCCTAAACCCTAAACATGATTTAATTTCCTAGCGAGGTAGAACCCGTCGAAGGAAAGACGGCTGGCACCCTCGGATCATACGATGCTTTTGTGTAGTTCCACTAAAATTGACCTGAGCATCCCTGATGGCAAAGATATTGAAGAAGTGTGATTAGAATAATAGTACTGGCACTAGTTCATGAGACATAAACTCATCACAAGTAGAAGCCGGTAGAAGTAGAGAAAGATCGACATGGAGATGGAGCTACGGCAGTGGAGCAAGCCGGCTCCAAAAGGAAGATGGACTACCCGGGACGTCAGGCTGTAGCTAGAAGGGCTGTTGGGACGCGGCATCGGCCCATACAGAGGTGACCCCCGATTGGGACGCACCGACTGTGGGTTTTCTCCCTCGCCGATGTCGACCGCGTCTATGCAGAACACTGTTCCCTTCCCCAGCTGCGGGATCAGGCCCATCGTTCTATGCTTGTGAAGAGAGCAACCTAAGCAAGCAGGCTTGTAGCTTAGGCTCCTGCTAGTGTATATATAGTGGTTTTCTTTTTCTCTCCATATCAACCATTTTATATTGCGTACCTGTCATTCAAGAGTGAAATGATGGTTGCTTTTTCCGACTTACTGGCCCCTACATGTACTCCCCCTACGTGTATGCAACAGTCACACGTACACATGGATGCAAAAACGTGCGCGATGACCTAATGCGTGCATGTCCGAGCACATGACGGAACACACACGGTCACGCTCAAGTGCTCAACCTACACGTGCATGCACACACATACTCAGTCAGGGTGAGCTAGTGACCGTATAAACACCGGAAAATATATATATTGAGCGCAATGAGCGTATTATGAAGTCCACTGACCGTATTTTTTACAAATAATAAGTGACAGACAGTGTATTTATCTCGTTTGGAATTAAGCCATATTAACCGGAGAGGAGTTAGTATGGACTAGCATTACTTTTTTGTGTCCCGTCAACTTGCCGAACGAGGAGAAGGTTGCAGGACAGGATAAGCTCGCAGGACAAGGAGAAATTTTGACTAATGCAAGCTCTCCCTCGCTCAGGCGGTGGACGTGCAACAGTTAATTCGGTGTCAGATTGCCAGAAGCATACACTATACTACTAGTGCTATTATTGTTCAACTTCCCGAATAGGCGAACAGCCAAGCGCAAAGTTTACTAGTACTACTACTATAGTCTATAAAGGTACGTACTATACTAATACTAGGAACCGGATGGAGGAGCGTCTGCACTCTTATTATAATTTTAAAATGTGATAAAGCAATCTTCAACACATTTGGTTCTCTTCGAGGGTTCTCGCATGTGATAATGGAAGTTGATTGCATGGAACACTCGCCACAATTCTCGCTTAATTCTGGCTCATATCCTATTACAAATAGTAGTGCTCGGTAATATTTCCTCTTTTTTTGTTATTCAGCATGTAAATAGGTTAGCAAACCTTGCGGTGCATCTTTGTGCGAACCGTGCTTGATGCACTTTGAATGTGGCTGAGAGCTGGCTTGATGAAACACCTCGCTTCCTACTTCTTTTTTTGCGGGGTACCTCGCTTCCTAGTGACCAGTGTCTTGGCTGATCATCCTAAGAATGCCTATATATATGAATAAAGCTCTCTCATTTACCTGCAAAAAAGATTAAGCCATATTAACCGGAAAGGAGGGAGTATGGACTAGCACTACTTTTTGGTGTGTCCCGTCAACTCGCAGAACGAGGAGAAGCTTGCAGGACAAGGTGAAGCTCGCTTACGCCTTTTGACTAATGCAACCTACCCTCGACGGACATGCATCAGTCCATTCGGTGTCAGATTGTTAGAGGCATACACTGTAGTACCCAACATGCGGAGTACCATCATTGTTCAACTTCACGAAGAGGCGAAGAGCCAAGCGCAGTAGTACAAGTAGTACTACTACTAGAACCACATGGTGGAGCATTTGTACTCTTATTTTTTTATCTCTGATAAAGTACACGTTTATTCCGGAGAAGGGCGGAAAACGGCAGCCCAACATGTAATGAATGATATCGATCAACCAACCACGCTCGAATATATCTTGGCCTCCGTGCGAGCCCGTCTGTGTGTTCTCACTCCTCGTCTCTCTCAAGGAACGGCTGAAAGTGCAACTATCCCTAGGTGGTTTTGGTAATTCACAACAACATATAGCTCATTGAGCTAATTCTATTCCAAGATGACTATTTCAGGAAAGCTCAATGATTGGCATGGCATGGATGTGAAAGTGGAACCCTCAAAATGCTAAGGACAAAGGATTGGCTCAAGCTCAAAAGCTCAAGACTCTTCATTTTATATTTTAGTGATCCAAGATCACATTGAGTCTTTAGGAAAAGCCAATGCTATCAAGGAGGGATGAGGTGTTGCTTAATGAGCCTCTTGCTTCATGTGCTTAGTGATATGCTCCAAAACCCTCAACTACTTTCCCATATCCACATATGACCTAAACCCTAAGCCAAACTCGGTCCTACCGATTCTTTCTATCCGGCGCCACCGAGTTTCACTTGTCATAAGCCACTGCCAAACCCTAGCAATTCGGTTCTACCGATAGGGATCTCGGTCTCACCGAGATGGGATTGCAAACTCTCTGTTTCCCTTTCGTAACTTTTCGGTCTCACCGAAAGAGTGAATCGGTCCCACCGAGATTGCAATGTAAACTCTTTGTTTCCCTTTTGTAACTTTTCGGTCTCACCGAAATAGCAAATTGGTCCCACCGAGTTTGCCTGACCAACTCTCTGGTTAGCTTATTACCAAACTCGGTCTCACCGAGTTTGTGTAATCGGTCTCACCGAGATTACGTTATGCCCAAACCCTAACCATATCGGTCCTACCGAGTTGCATGTCAGTCCCACCAAAAATCTCTAACGGTCACTAGGTTTACCTTTTCGGTCCGACCGAGTTTGTTGATTCGGTCCCACCGAGATTGGAAAACTGTGTGTAACGGTTGGATTTTGTGTGGAGGCTATATATACCCCTCCACCTCCTCTTCATTCATGGAGAGAGCCATCAGAACACATACACAATTCCAACTCATATGTTCTGAGAGAGAACCACCTACTCATGTGTTGAGACCAAGATATTCCATTCCTACCATATGAATCTTGATCTCTAGCCTTCCCCAAGTTGCTTTCCACTCAAATCTTCTTTCCACAAAATACAAATCCTATGAGAGAGAGTTGAGTGTTGGGGAGACTATCATTTGAAGCACAAGAGCAAGGAGTTCATTACCTACACACCATTTGTTACTTCTTGGAGAGTGGTGTCTCCTAGATTGGCTAGGTGTCACTTGGGAGCCTCCGACAAGATTGTGGAGTTGAACCAAGGACTTTGTAAGGGCAAGGAGATCGCCTATGTCATGAAGATCTACCGCTAGTGAGGCAAGTCCTTCGTGGGCGATGGCCATGGTGGGATAGACAAGGTTGCTTCTTCATGGACCCTTCGTGGGTGGTTGCTTCTTCGTGGACCCTTCGTGGGTGGAGCCCTCCGTGGACTCGCGCAACCATTACCCTTCGTGGGTGGAGCCCTCCGTGGACTCGCGCAACCGTTACCCTTCGTGGGTTGAAGTCTCCATCAACATGGATGTAGGATAGCACCACCTATCCGAACCACGGGAAAAACATCCGTGTCTCCAATTGCGTTTGAATTCTCCAAACCCTTCCCTTTACATTCTTGCAAGTTGCATGCTTTACTTTCCACTGCCAATATACTCTTTGCATGCTTGCTTGAATTGTGTGATGATTGCTTGACTTGTCCTACAATAGCTAAAATCTGCCAAGAACTAAAATTGGGAAAAGGTTAAGTTTTTATTTGGTCAAGTAGTCTAATCACCCCCCCTCTAGACATACTTTCGATCCTACAAGTGGTATCAGAGCTTTGGTCTCCATTTGCTTTGATCTCCATAGCTTTTGGTGGTCATAGCCTTTGTTTCACAACCTAGGAGAGTATGGCGTCTAGCGAGGGAAATTATCACCGTAGAGGTCCTTACTTTGATGGTACTAATTTTGCTAGTTGGAAGCATAAAATGAAATGCATATTCTTGGACATAACCCCGCCGTTTGGGCTATTGTGTGTGTTGGTTTGCAAGGTGGCTTCTTTGATGGGAAAGAACCAAACCGTGAAGCTACCGCGGATGAGTTGAAGATGTTGCAATACAATGCTCAAGCTTGTGATATTCTCTTCAACGGATTGTGCCCCGAAGAATTCAACAAAATCATCCGTCTTGAGAATGCAAAGGAAATTTGGGACACTTTGATTGATATGCACGAAGGTACCGACTCCGTCAAGGAATCCAAGTTGGATGTGCTTGAAAGTCAACTTGACAAGTTCAAAATGAAGGATGGTGAAGGTGTCGCTGAATGTACTCTAGGCTTGCTCTCATCACAAATGAGATTGCCGGCTTAGGAAGTGAAGAGATGACCGATAGATTCATCATCAAGAAGATTCTAAGAGCCTTGGATGGAAAATATGATACCGTGTGCACATTGATCCAAATGATGCCTAATTACAAAGATCTCAAGCCAACGGAGGTGATTGGAAGAATTGTTGCTCATGAGATGTCACTTAAGGATAAAGAGGAACTTCACAACAAATCAAGTGGTGCCTACAAAGCCTCATGTGAAGCCCCTACATCATCAAGTGAGAAACAAAAGTTCAATGAAGAATTGAGCTTAATGGTGAAGAACTTCAAAAAGTTCTACAAGAGTAGAAGCAAAGATAGAAGCTTCAAGTCAAGGTCCTACAATGACAAAAGATCTTCTAGTAGAGAGCGAAACTGCTACAGTTGTGGAAGACCCGGACACTATTCCAATGAGTGTACGGCTCCCTACAAGAGAAGAGAAGATTCTCCAAAAATAAGAAGCAAAGAATTACCACCAAGAGAGAGAAGGAGTAGAGATGATCGTTATGAACGAAGATACTCACGGAGAAGCAAGGATTCGGAAAGGAAGGAAAAATCATCAAGGAGCTACACAAAACGAAGACATCAAGCTCATGTTGGTGAATGGGTATCCGGCTCCGACTCCGACAGCCACTCCGAGAGAAGTTATCACTCCGACTCCTAAGATACTCAAGATGAAGGTGTTGCCGGTCTAGCACTTGTGTCAACCAACTCCTATGACATATTTGACTCACCAAATGAAGGAATTGGAAGATGCTTCATGGCCAAAGGTCCTAAGGTAACACACCCCGACTATGTTGATTTCAATAGTGATGAAGATGACTTGTTAGGTGATGATTTGCTTGTTGACAACTCTAGTGATGAATACTATGATGAAACGTCAATTAATCATGCTAATCAAGATAAAACGAATGACAATGATAAGGAGAAGATTGAGGCTCTAACTAAAGAACTAAACACTTTTAAGTTAGCTCATGAAACTATCTTCGAAGATCATCGAGAACTTTTAAGAGCTCATGAGAAATTACGCCTTGAAAAGCTCAATCTTGAGCAAGAGCATGAGTTCTTAAAAGCAATCAATGATGATCTCCGCAAGAAAAGTTCTTCTTACATTGCCAAGCGTTTACTCTTATCCACTTACATGCCTCAAGTCAAGTCGAGTAACAAGAACAAGAAAGATTCTTCCTCTAGCAGTAACAATGATCATGCTAAATCCAATATTGTTGCTTCTAGTAGTTCTCTAGATTCCACTAATGATTCTCTTAGCCAAGTTACACTTGAGCAAGAAAATAGCTTATTGAAGGGAATTATAGAGAAAGGAGTGTACAAAAGCCTTGCCGGGAGTAAGCAATTCGAGAAAATTGTGCGCAAGCAAGGAATGCACCGGAAGAATCAAGGTGTTGGTTTTGAACGAAAGTTCAATGCAAATGGAGTTGAGTGGGAAGAAGATCAATACCCCAAGACAAAGTTTGTTCCTCAACAAGAGAAGTATGATACTTCTTTCAAGGGGACACAAGCTCAAGATGATCTTCCACCACAAGACTACAAGCAAAAAGGCAAGGACAAGCTTCAAGAGGAAATTGATGCATTTGAAGAAGCTCCTAAGACCTTAGTCAAGTGGATTCCCAATACTACTTCAAGTTCCACTTCATCAAGTACGACTACAACTCCAAGGATTCCCATCAAGATGGTGTGGATCCAAAAGAAGAAGAACTAGAGAGTTCTTGAGGGTGACTCCGCCAACATACTTCACTCTTATCATTTTGGCAAGAACAAGTGCAATCAACTTCCACATCTTGCACTAGTTCAAGGAGTCACAAACCCTCTTGTTGATAAGACAAGGGACAAGGTAACCTAAAAGTTTTCATGGACATCATATTGTGTGTGCATCACTCTATGTCTATGGATATCCTTGTTTGTTCCTTGTGGGACTAACCCATGTAGGTATTGAAAGTGCAATTCACTCAAATGGATACCTCCAAGTGATCTACATCAACATTGAGCATCCACATCTTCAACATCTACATGAAGTCATCATCGACAAAACCCGAGGTTAGTTCATCCCTCTAAGGGGGGATATCACATCTAGGGGGAGCTTTACTCTAAGACTTGAGCTAAAGCAACTCTAAAGATGTGAACACAACAATGCTTTATGTAAAAGTGGTAACCCCACTTGAGCTTAAACGATGAGTATGACCTATGATCAAGTGTTCTCACTTGACTCCTAAGTCAATATACTCATATATAGATGACCTTGTCATCGCAAATTGCTTGATAGATGCTAGAATTGGTT
The DNA here is from genome assembly GCF_056163025.1 of Triticum urartu. NCBI lineage: Eukaryota > Viridiplantae > Streptophyta > Magnoliopsida > Poales > Poaceae > Triticum > Triticum urartu. Next base: position 379,740,361 of record NC_141873.1, read on the forward strand.
GTGCATGCCTTGTCACATATTTCATTTGCCATCTTATTGTATGAGCATGCTGGTTGCATATTTTACTCATTCGAGGACATCCACTTGTTGTTTTAATTGTTTGGTTTTATTTACTTTTGCTAAGTGGATGGACAAGAATGCCTAAGAACCTCCTCTAGCTATCTATGCTTTTCTCGTCTCAAACTCTATTCATGCTACATCACAAAATTTGATCAAGTCAGATTTGAACCACTCTGTGTGAGGAGCGCTCGGAGTCCCCGATTCGTCATAGACTTAAACTTCCAAAACCTCTTTATGATTCTCGGTCTGACCGATACCCTACTTTCGGTCCTACCGAGATCATTAAGTTGATCTAGGTTTTTGATCTCGGTGCAACCGATTTGAACCATTCGGTCACACCGAGTTGCAACAACTGTATACAGTTTTGCATCTCGGTGCCACCGAGTTGTTCCACTCGGTCACACCGACAGGGTCGGGCTATATATAGTCACGGGCAAAAATTTGGAAATTTCTCCGTACCACTTCGCCCGCGCGATAGCCTGCTCTGCCAACTTGGTCTCCGGATCGTCTCCTCGCCGCCAGCCGCCTCCAGTCGCTGGTCTCCGTCGCCGTCAACAGAAATTCAACCCCGCCGTTGCCGCCGTAGCGAGTCTCCGCCGAACTAGGGTACGGACTCGATCTTTGTGCTATTCCCCAATCCGATTCTTAGCACATTGTGATCATCATGATTCTTGCCATGTTTGTTAAACTTCTATCCAGTCAATGAACTCGTAGATTAGGTTTAATTCGAAAATTTTAGGGTTAGGTTTCCGCCGAAACCATCTCGGACCCACCGAGTTCAAAAACTCGGTCCCACCGATTTGGCTTATGCCATTGCACAAGTGAGACTCGGTTTGACCGAGAATTACTTATCGGTGTGACCGATTTTGGAACTCTGTGAAACCCTAGCAGTCTCGGTGCCACCGAACTGTGACTCGGTCTGACCGAGTTCACTAGTTTAGGTGCCAAAACTGCTTCGGTATCACCGAGTTTAGAAATCGGTAGATCCGAGATGATTTTAGTGGGAAACTAAAACTAAGTTTTTGAATTATTCTTTTGCAAAAATCTCTGCATTTTGTGATGCTCATCCACTCTATCTCATCTATAACCTATTCACAGGGTCAGCAGTCAGAGTTTGCATCATGTCAGACCAAAGTGATAGCCAGAACTTGTCAGAAGAGCAGGTGCTCATGAGTGAGGGCACTAGTCCCTCCAGCTCTTCAGATGATGGCAGCAGAAGTACCCCAAGCAATTTGCCAAAAGCTGCCACCAGACAGAGGAAGAAGAGAACTTCAGATTCTGAGGATGAGGATTATGTGGCAGAAGAGGAAGCAACTTCCAAGAGAGTTGAGCTAGCACAGGGCATAAAACTAGGGGTGAAAATCAAAAGGCCAGCAGGCAGGCAGCCTATGTCAAAGGCCAGAGCTTCAACTGAGAAGCCCACTCCCATTGAGCCAGTTGCTGCTGAAGGCAAGAAAGGGAAGGAAAGGGTCAAGAAGACCGTAGCCAGAGTGCTTGGAAAGGCTTCCATCATGGAAGAAGAGGAAGAAGAAGAGGTAGCTGCACCAGCACCTAAGGCACCCAAGCTGATGGGTGATGCCATAAGAACAGGGGCAGCTGCTTCCAAGGCCAAGCCAGCTCCAAAGCCAAAGCCAAAGAGGAACACAAGAAGCATCCCAGCTACTGAGAAGAACAAGGCCCCAGTGCCTGAAGCTGCAGAAGAAGAAGAGAATGTTCTTAGAAATCTCAAGCCCAAGATCCCAGACCACAATGATGCTCATCCTGTGGCTGAGGACATGAAGCTTAGGAGAGACTCAGGGCTCAGGAAGTGGAGAGAAGCAGATCCGTATGCTTCAAGGAGAAGGACTACTGTTGACTACAGGTTCCACACTAAGGAACAGCAGGACTTCTATGAGACAGTTTTGTTGGACAAGAAGCCAATTGTATGTGATATGAGATGGGTCGACTGGGAATACATCAAGGAAAACGAAGAGCACTACCCTGGAGTGCAGGACAGCTTCAAGGCATGTGGAGTAGAGGACTTTGTTGGGCAGAAGCTCACAAAGTGGAATGAGGAGCTTATCATGCAGTTCTACTCCACAGCACATTTCTATCCAGATGGTAGGATAACATGGATGTCTGAAGGTACGAGGTACCAATCTACAGTTGCTAAATGGGCTCAACTGATTAATGCCCTAGAAGAGCAGGAAGATTACTTGGATGTATATGCCAAGAAGAAGATGGATCATAACTCAATGTCAAACATGTACAAGGAAATTCCAAATGAAGCACTTGACACTTTCAAGTTTGGCTCAGTACACTATCTTCTGTCAGGGCTGCCAACCATCAACTGGATTCTTAGGCACACCCTATTGCCCAAGTCTGGAGATCACAAGATGATCAGAGGCCATGCAATCAATTTGCTTCATGTATTTGATGTGCCTCAGAAATTCAAGGTCATGAGCCTCATAGTAGAAACTATCAAGAGGACTGCAGCAGATCAGAAGAGGAGCTGTGGCTATGCCCCTCAGATTCAGGAGTTAATCAACTCGAAGATGGGCACAGGCATATACTTGTTGGACAAGGAACACTTGCCTATTCATCCATACTTTGAGGACAACCAAGTTGTCATGACTGAGAATGAGCCATCATCTGCCCAAGCACAAGCCAAGAAGGAGAAGGCGAGGAAGGAGAAAGCTGCCAAGATGCCTACTCAAGAGGAGGCATCTGAATATTTCCTGAAAACCAAACAAGAGCATCTTGGTTACTTGATTGGATCCACCCTGCGGATTGAGCAAGGACTAGCCACCCTAACTCAGAACCAGGCAAGCTTAGAGAGGATCATGGAACAAAAGTTCTATGACTTGGATGTCAAAGTGACAGAGATTCAGACTGCAGTGGAGCAGCTCCAGGATGACATGCAGGAGAGGAGAGGCAAGACTACAACTGATGCCTTTGCCAGAGTGCCACGAGGTCCGAGGTCGTCTGCAGTGCCAGTTGCTGACACCAGAGCCACCACTTCTGCACCAGCTACAGCCTCAGTTCCACCAGCTCCAGCATCTACTTCAGCCTCAACTCCAACCACGTCTACAGAAGGCTTCGTCCTTGGAGTGCTCCGGACTCCACCACCACCAGAAGATCAAGCCTGAGCGTCGATCTAGCACTATGCATTTTCTAGGAACTGTTTGGTAACTTGTTGCCAAAGGGGGAGAAAAATGTATAGATCATAGGCTTCGAGAGAGAGTGTTGCTTTTATTCTCTCTTGTTTTATTTGGTGGTTTTTCGAACTTTGTTTGCTTTTGTGTGAGATACTATGTCATTGCTCGTGAGACATTGATGATCATGTGTTTGATCATAAGCTACACTTAATGTTTGCTTAATATTATCATCTTATCTATCTTATGTGATCATTCACTATTCTTGGTGATGAGTGCATGTATTTCATTCTTATCATTTTAAGCGCTCCACCAAGATGTATGTGACATGGAAGAGTAACCCATGACTCTAACTCTTTGTGCATTTGCAGTCCAAAGCAAATTTTAAATATGCACAAATTTAGGGGGAGCTCTTACTTGTCACATACTTCTCAAAGCGACGATATATTTCATGCTTATTATCATTTGTCGAAGCATTGATCTATATGTTGTCATCAATTACCAAAAAGGGGGAGATTGAAAGCGCAACTATCCCTAGGTGGTTTTGGTAATTCATAACAACATATAGCTCATTGAGCTAATGCTATTCCAAGATGACTATTTCAGGAAAGCTCAATGATTGGCATGGCATGGATGTGAAAGTGGAACCCTCAAAATGCTAGGGACAAAGGATTGGGTCAAGCTCAAAAGCTCAAGACTCTTCATTTTATATTTTAGTGATCCAAGATCACATTGAGTCTTTAGGAAAAGCCAATACTATCAAGGAGGGATGAGGTGTTGCTTAGTGAGCCTCTTGCATCATGTGCTTAGTGATATGCTCCAAAACCCTCAACTACTTACCCATATCCACATATGACCTAAACCCTAAGCCAAACTCAGTCCTACCGATTCTTTCTATCCGGCGCCACCGAGTTTCACTTGTCATAAGCCACTGCCAAACCCTAGCAATTCGGTTCTACTGATAGGGATCTCGGTCTCACCGAGACGGGATTGCAAACTCTCTGTTTCCCTTTCGTAACTTTTCGGTCTCAACGAAAGAGCGAATCGGTCCCACCGAGATTGCAATGTAAACTCTTTGTTTCCCTTTTGTAACTTTTCGGTCTCATCGAAAGAGCAAATTGGTCCCACCGAGTTTGCCTGACCAACTCTCTGGTTAGCTTATTACCAAACTCGGTCTCACCGAGTTTGTGTAATTGGTCTCACCGAGATTACGTTATGCCCAAACCCTAACCATATCGGTCCTACCGAGTTGCATGTCAGTCCCACCGAAAATCTCTAACGGTCACTAGGTTTACCTTTTCGGTCCGACCGAGTTTGTTGATTCGGTCCCACCGAGATTGGAAAACTATGTGTAACGGTTGGATTTTGTGTGGAGGCTATATATACCCCTCCACCTCCTCTTCATTCGTGGAGAGAGCCATCAGAACACATACACAATTCCAACTCATATGTTCTGAGAGAGAACCACCTACTCATGTGTTGAGACCAAGATATTTCATTCCTACCATATGAATCTTGATCTCTAGCCTTCCCCAAGTTGCTTTCCACTCAAATCTTCTTTCCACAAAATCCAAATCCTATGAGAGAGAGTTGAGTGTTGGGGAGACTATCATTTCAAGCACAAGAGCAAGGAGTTCATTACCTACACACCATTTGTTACTTCTTGGAGAGTGGTGTCTCCTAGATTGGCTAGGTGTCACTTGGGAGCCTCTGACAAGATTGTGGAGTTGAACCAAGGAGTTTGTAAGGGCAAGGAGATCGCCTACTTCGTGAAGATCTACCGCTAGTGAGGCAAGTCCTTCGTGGGCGATGGCCATGGTGGGATAGACAAGGTTGCTTCTTCGTGGACCCTTCGTGGGTGGTTGCTTCTTCGTGGATCCTTCGTGGGTGGAGCCCTCCGTGGACTCGTGCAACCATTACCCTTCGTGGGTGGAGCCCTTCGTGGACTCGCGCAACCGTTACCCTTCGTGGGTTGAAGTCTCCATCAACGTGGATGTAGGATAGCACCACCTATCCGAACCACGGGAAAAACATCCGTGTCTCCAATTGCGTTTGAATTCTCCAAACCCTTCCCTTTACATTCTTGCAAGTTGCATGCTTTACTTTCCGCTGCCAATATACTCTTTACATGCTTGCTTGAATTGTGTGATGATTGCTTGACTTGTCCTACAATAGCTAAAATCTGCCAAGAACTAAAATTGGGAAAAGGTTAAGTTTTTATTTGGTCAAGTAGTCTAATCACCCCCCTCTAGACATACTTTCGATCCTACAACGGCGGGTTGGCTCTTTGCCGTTAATTGAGATCAGTTTGCTCACACTCCTGTCCCGCATGTCAGTGATATGCCAAGAGGAGGTGCGTTGACCGACTGGCCATACGCGTACTTGGTTTTGCACCTTCATACTACTCCTCCCTCCGTCACAGTTTACAGGGCGCGCTTCATTATGATGCATTTCTCTCAATGCATTTCCACCACCAGAGAGACTTTAGACGCGTTTGGTTTAATGCTCAATTAATTAGGGCATGGTAACCGCAATCAAGTCCACAATTTTCTCTCCATGTACTGTACTACTACGGAGTGGAGTAAGTGCATGCATGTGTGTACCCAGGGTGGAAGCACTTCATGCATGTGTGTACGCATTATTCCTTCTAGTAATAGACGCCGTGCTATAACTACCAATGCTATTTTTCAGGCCGAACGCTAGTCGCCTTGGTCCCCCAGATTTTTTTTTCTTTTTTCTGAAGCGCGCTGTATAAACAGTGACAGATGGAGTAGTATGAGCGGATTCAAAGAAGAGCGTATTGATGGTTGCTTCTTCAGAGAAACTTACAGTGGGAAAGGTGGGGCTTATGATTTGACTGCTCATTGCTCACTATTAATGCGCACAACGACCGAGCTGAGTCTCCCATGCGGTTGTGCACTACCCCCTCGGTTCTTAAATATACTCTGGAGTATTTGTCTTTCTAGATATTTCAACGAGTGACTACTCAAATATTTGTCTTTTTAGAGATTTCAAATGGACTGGCACATACGGATGTATATAGACATATTTTAGAGTGTAGATTCACTCATTTTGCTCCGTATGTAGTCACTTGTTGAAATCTCTAGAAAGACGAATATAATATTTAGGAATGGAGGGAGTACACATACGAAGCAAAAATGAGTGAATCTACACTCTAAAATATGCCGTTTGAAATTTGTAAAAAGACAAATATTTAGGAACAAAGGAGTATAATTTTGTGCATGGCACATGGACCCGGATGATGAAGAGGCTTCTGGCAATGCTATCAAGCTTCCATCATTTGTTTACATAATTGACGTACTATACAAATAATTTTCTAGCGACATGAAATTATACAATGGTGTGAGCTTTCAGCTTTTGTTTCACGTGTCTTGCCATCAATGCTCTTTCGGAAACAATAAAAAACTAACTTCCTTGCTAATGCATGTCAATTATTAGCAGACCAGAGCTAATAATTACATCACAACTGAAGACAGAGTTATGAGAAGGTGTTAAATTAAAATTGATCCATGCTTTCATTGGCAGCAACATCCGCCCAGCTTTGTCTAAATCAACAAGGCATGTTGGGAAAAAAAGTAGCTGTCTGGAGCATGCAACATTTCGATCATTTTGTGCAGTTCCACTAAAATAGAGCTGAGCGTCCCTGTTCCAAAGATATTAAGTGTGATTACGATAATAGAGGACTGCTGATGAAACAATAAACACACAAATAGAAGTCGGTCACCTTTGTAGTCTCTCTTAAGACTAACTAGTTGGAGAAGATTAGGCTCGGGGTTGGATGAGGAGGATAGAGCAAAACCAATCTCCCTTTGTGCAGTCGCAATGAAATGTAGAGACGTTGCCCGTGTGACATTTTAGTGCAACGGCACAAAACACTCTTAAGAAAAAAGTGATTTGTGCAGTTCACCAAAAGGTCACAATAGCAACGAGGTGAAATGGATAGCCCTGTTTGCAAAAAAGAGGTAGAAAGGAAACAATTACTGGCCAATAACAGTTGATGACACATGCGACGACAAAAAACAAGCATATTCCTTGTCCTAAGGGAAGATAACAACACGGTTGTGTTTGTCTAAAATGCTGTGAGGACGAGAATGCAATATGGAAAGTACGCCGGACGGGCTACATTTTGGGCAAAGAACTATGGAAGATCCACATGCAGCGACGTGGGAAGACGGGCAGTGGAGCAAGGCCGGAGGGGATACCTGGAGGTCATAGGGATGTAACTAGGTGAGCGGCGGCGGGTGGAATCTGCGAGTAGGTGGCGTAGGCCCAACCGCGCCGGAACTTGGTCAAAGAGAATGGTGTGTACCGCAGATCGGGACGTGCTGCCTCGGCACCGTTGGACGGAGAAACGATGCACTTCCTCCCTTTCCCTCGGCGGACGGGATGCGGCCAGATCAGTGACCAATAGTGAGAGAGAGAGGCCACCGCACTCACTTTCCCCCGGCGGACGGGATGCGGCCGGATCAGTGACCAACGGTGAGAGAGAGAGGCCACCGCAGCCTTGTGTGAGATACTCTGAAGAGCGACAAACCAGGCAGGCAGGCTCCATTGTATATAGTGAGCGGACTACCTTTTTCTCCATGAAAATCGTTTTATATTCTGTGTACGTGCCATTGAGCGCTATAACTTTATTTAAAAATAACGCGACAACGCATCAAGTCGAACTTCGTTTCGTGCACGCGTGGTACACGATCTCCCTAGGTAAACAACCGCTACAGGTGTTCAAATTAGCACGTGGGCTGCCATTTCGTAAAGAAATGAGCTCCACCTTGTACCCGTGTAGGTGTGGCTGGGCACGAAGCATGAGTACGTGCACGGTGCACCTATTCTCTTCTTGTATACGTACACCACCTACGTGGGGTTGTGGGAGAGAGATACAAACTAGAGAGATATAGTGTGTGGGTTCTTGAGAGTCTTTTTTTGGGGGGGGGTCAATCAAAAAATTGTGTGTGAAATAGAGTCCTAGATATAACATATATATAGAGGGGGCAATCCACGAGAAGAGGGTGGAGGTATCATCGGCTTGAGGTGTCCATAGAATTGAAGAGAGGGATGATGTGTGTGTGTGCGCGCGTGATCGATAAAGAGTGCCATCGAATTTGTGTGTGCCCACGTCAAAGATATAGAGTGGCTGGCCTACTGGAACGTGAGATGGGACATGTGCAGTTTGCCTCTGTGGCATGGATACCTACCTGCAGCGCTCGACTATCAGTGTGTGGTGGGGGAAGAGGGAGGCCCAATTAACTATAGAGGTACAATGGCTGGTATATGTGTGGAGGAGGAGAGAGGCCTACCTCATGTATTAAGGAGATCGATCTGCCTCATGTATTAAGGGAGATCGATCGACATCCATGCATATGTGCAGGAGAGGAATAAGGTTGGGTGAGAGACAGAGCTAGAGTGTTGGAGGGGGTGGTAGTGGAGTTGCTTCTCACAAATGGTGGGATAGGCTTGCTAGACAAACGGAGGGCACGCCCGCAATATCAATAAGAGAGGAGATGGCTGCTTGTTGTCTGTGCACGTGTGTGTGAGGGACGGGTCAGGAGGCATGCACGAATGATGAGGGGGGACGATGTGGCTATGGTAAGTAGACGTAACTACATAGGAAGATCAATTGCCCTTTGTTAGAGAAAGGAGAGACATAACTTGTGAGGTACGTCGATCGATGGGGAGGGGGTAGTTAAAGTCGATCTAGGTATATGTTGGGAGATCGATCGGTATACATGCATGTGTGTGTTAGAAGCAAATGAGGCACGAGGAGAAGGATAGAGAGAGAGAGAGGGATGCATGTAGGAGGTGGTACGAGAGGCATACTATATCGAGGGGGGAGGAGTGTGCGAGTACGAGAACGATGAAAAGAGTGGTGGGAGTGAGGCATGGACGGTGACAAGAGAAGAGGGGAAGCTTGTGTTTGTGCTAGGCATGAAGGAAATATGCCCTAGTGGCAATAATAAATTTATTATTTATTTCCTTATATCATGATAAATGTTTATTATTCATGCTAGAATTGTATTAACCGAAAACATAATACATGTGTGAATACATAGACAAACAGAGTGTCACTAGTATGCCTCTACTTGACTAGCTCATTGATCAAAGATGGTTATGTTTCCTAACCATAGACATGAGTTGTCATTTGATTAACGAGATCACATCATTAGGAGAATGATGTGATTGACTTGACCCATTCCGTTAGCATAGCACTTGATCGTTTAGTTTATTGCTATTGCTTTCTTCATGACTTATACATGTTCCTATGACTATGAGATTATGCAACTCCCGTTTACCGGAGGAACACTTTGTGTGCTACCAAACGTCACAACGTAACTGGGTGATTATAAAGGTTCTCTACAGGTGTCTCCGAAGGTACTTGTTGGGTTGGCGTATTTCGAGATTAGGATTTGTCACTCCGATTGTCGGAGAGGTATCTCTGGGCCCACTCGGTAATGCACATCACTATAAGCCTTGCAAGCATTGCAACTAATGAGTTAGTTGCGGGATGATGTATTACGAAACGAGTAAAGGGACTTGCCGGTAACGAGATTGAACTAGGTATTGAGATACCAACGATCGAATCTCGGGCAAGTAACATACCGATGACAAAGGGAACAACGTATGTTGTTATGCGGTCTGACCGATAAAGATCTTCATAGAATATGTAGGAGCCAATATGGGCATCCAGGTCCCGCTATTGGTTATTGACAAGAGAGGTGTCTCGGTCATGTCTACATAGTTCTCGAACCTGTAGGGTCCGCACGCTTAACGTTCATTGACGATATAGTACTATGAGTTATGTATGTTGGTGACCGAATGTTGTTCAGGGTTTTGGATGAGATCACAGATATGAAGAGGAACTCCGGAATGGTCCGGAAGTAAAGATTGATATGTGGATAGTAGTGTTTGATCTCCGGAAGGGTTCCGGAATTCACCGGAAGGGGTTCTGGATGTTTCCCGAAATGTTTGGGCACGAGAACACTTTATCTGGGCCAAAGGGGAAAGCCCACGAGGCTTTTGGAAAGTGCAAAAGGAAGTTTTGCGGAGACCAGAGGCTAGACGCCAGGAACCCTGGCGTCTAGGGGGTAGACGCCGGGAACCCTGGCGTCTAGGGGGTAGACGCCGGGAACCCTGGCGTCTAGCCCTGGAGTCCGAGAAGGACTCTTGCCTTTCGGGTGAAACCGACTTTGAGGAGGCTTTTACTCCAAGTTTCGACCCCAGGGCTCAACATATAAATAGAGGGGTAGGGCTAGCACCAAAGAGACATCAAGAAACACCAAGCCGTGTGCCGGCAACCCCGTCCCCTCTAGTTTATCCCCCGTCATAGTTTTCGTAGTGCTTAGGCGAAGCCCTGCGGAGATTGTTCTTCACCAACACCGTCACCATGATGTCGTGCTGCCGGAACTCATCTACTACTTTGCCCCTCTTGCTGGATCGAGAAGGCGAGGACGTCACCGAGCCGAACGTGTGCAGAACTCGGAGGTGCCGTGCTTTCGGTACTTGGATCGGTCGGATGTGAAGATGTACGACTACATCAACCGCGTTGATATAACGCTTCCGCGAACGGTCTACGAGGGTACGTAGACAACACTCTCCCCTCTCGTTGCTATGCATCACCATGATCCTGCGTGTGCGTAGGAATTTTTTTGAAATTACTACATTCCCCAACAAGGCACACCTGGCTAGAGAGGCATATCGATCGATGTCTGCCGTAAAGAAGGAGTTGCGGGGCCTAAAAACACCGTGGGTGAACGTCCTAAAGTGAAAAGACGAATTTGCGCGATGGAGCTAGAGAATGCTGAGGGGGGTGAGAGGGATGCGGGCGTGTGCATGCACAAGAGAAAGTTAGGGCTAGCTACAAAGATAAGAGGGTTGTGTGGGTGTAAAAGACGAATAGAGATCATATATACTTCATTATAAAAAGCAAATTCGGATATTTGAAGAATTTATCATAGTGTTTCGAACCGACGCATGTGTGAATATATATAACGGTGATACACATGGTGTGGTTATGAACATGTTATACTACATTTAATATATATTATCTCTACTCTTATAAAAAATGGAGTTGTTGATGATGGTGTGCCTGCCATCCTGCATTATAGGCCGTCCGATTTATATCTGGCGGATAGCAAGGAAACTATGATGGTTGAAGTTGGCAACAATCATGATTATAGATTCTTATTGAAATAGAGAAACGAATTCAAATTTAGTTCGAATTGCAGCGGTAGTATAGACATTTGGAATGCACTAAAATGTTGGTATGAGTAGGTTACATGCATTATACAGCAAGCGAAAAAATTTAATCGGACATAACATGGATTCATACTCCCTCCTTCCATCTATATAGGGCGTAATGAGATTTTTAAGACCGCCTTTGACTATTGACAAGATTAAGAGTACATGACATGCACAATGTGAAAATTATATCATTGAAAGAACCTTTCACAGACGAATTTAACGGTGTGCTTTGTGTAAGTTGCATGTCATATATCATTGCTCTAATATTTGGTCAAAGTTAGCATCGAAAAACGCATTAGGCCCTATATAGATGGAAGGAGGGAGTAGCTTTGAATAGCATTTGTATAGAAAAACGGGGCAAGACTCTCTCTTTGTGTGGTGTGAATAGTTTTATTTTTTCGTTTTCTTTTTGGTTGAGGGAAGTGCGAATTGATTTGGTACGTACAAGTACAATATTACTACACGTTAGGATTGTGCCTAAAATTCAACCCGCATCTTGTTATATCCCGAAAATTCAGATATCGGGCTCCCGAAACTGGCGCCTTCACAACCCGCGCCTTGCTATCCCGAAATTACAACGCGCGCGAAAACTCCCTCCAGCTGCCAAATCCCGACACGCAAAATCCCCCTTCTAACCTTGAGCCGAAAGGGCCGCTAGTTCAAATCGGTGGGGGGTACTTTTGTAACACACCCTACATTTTGGACAAGCGCGTCCCTAAGTCATGCTTCACCCCTCCCATCGCCCCCTTTTCGCCATTCGAAATCCCAGGCCGCCATAACCTCTCCGCTCCAGCTGCGAAATCCCACCCTCCTCCATCCGCCACATCACCGTTGCCCAGCCGGAGCCTCTTCCCCAACGATGTCGTCCACCGCAATAACTCGACGTCCCTCGTCCACCTCCCCGGGTGAGGATCCGTCGTCCATCTCGCCATCCCGCCGGTTCAGCCGCCCCGTCCTCCACCTCCAAGGAGCTGCTTCGATGATCGCCTCGTCTATCGTGGCTGCTCCATCCCCACAGCGCTGCCTTAACCTGCTCCACCTGAACCACATCATCCTCACCGACTCCTCGGACGAAGCCGAGGCCTACTCGACGCCACCAAAGAGGTTATACACTCATCGCATCGCACCTTCTCCTTAACTCGACCTCCCGGCGCCGACGGTGCTCCATCCCGCACCCTCATGGAGCGGCTACCTTGAAGCCGGCACCGCGGGCGACATGTCCACGGCGGCTCTCCCCCAGTGCGAGGCCCCTTCGGCAGCGACATCCATACCAGCCGGATCTGCTGCTGCTGCTCCGGCTCTCGCTCGCTCGCTTGCGCTGCTGCTGTTGCTCCGGCTCTCGCTCGATCGCTCGCTCGCCCAGCTGATGCTGCTGCTGCTGCCCCCTCGCTCGTGCTACTGCTCTGCTCCGATTAAGCCACACTTCAGTCGACTGAATCGACTTTTGGGTCAGTCGATTTTCAGGGGTTGGGGGGGGCTCGCCGGAGTTAAGGAAGAACCACCCGCAGCGGGGACGGGGGCTCGCCGGAGAGGTACCCCACTATCTATCTTAGGGTTCAGGGTGGGGGCGGGGGGCCTAGAGGGCTGGCCGGGGCGGCGGTGGCGAGTTGTTTCGGGGCGGCGAGGTGGCGCTGGGGCTGGCGGTTCGGCCGGTGGTGGCTGGCAGCTTAGGGGGGTGCAGGTTGAAGATGAACTGCAGGCCCTCCCTAAACTACATGTCAAGTGCCTCTCTGCTACCATTGCGTTCAGTTTCGATAGTAGCATTTAGATTCCACAGTAAATTTCAGTTTCGACAGTTAAGTTCAGAGTCAATAGCTTTTACCTCATCTGTTGTAGTCAGGTGGTTTTTGGTGATGTTAATTTTACATCCATTTTACATCATCTATTGGAGATGCTATTAGAATCCCACTCGAGATTGACGATGTCTCTCTTGTGCTGCTTCAGCCTTGATGTCTTACGGCTCACCGGAGCTGCTCCAACGACAGAACGATCCATCACAACAGAGCAGTGCCCTGGACGCCGTCTATAGATTCCTCAAATCTTCCTCCACACCTCCGACAGCCACCTCTGCCACAACTGCTTCAGCGACCAACCCAATGATGCTGAGGTCGACACGGCTACGGCAAAGAGGTTGTACACTTGTTGCATCACTTATTACTATACATTCATGTCGATCCATTAGGGCTATTTTGGTTCAACGAAAAAACGTCGATCCACTGGTTGTTACCATCACTCTAAATTTCTGCATGCTCTCCTTACATAATCTCACCATATTTTTTCGTATGCATGTTAGATATTGTACACAGTCATGCTGAACATGTAGAGAAAAAGAGAAGAGTTTTGTACGGTAATACAATGTCATGCAGACATCGCTCCATGGTGGGTTCAATGGCAAACCCTCCCCACCCCTCTCCAGATTGTAATCCAGAGGAAGATATCTGTTCTGAGGCGGATTCAGACGCCGCTGAACACTCCTGTTTACCCCCAAGGTGTTTTATCTACCTTGGCATGATGATGTTAGTCATATCATGCATATGTTGCCTTGCAGTGCCTACTTTTGACATCATATATGTCATCTGCTTAGTTTAGACATGTTCTATAATGCCACGTGTTTAGTTTCTATATCATATATGGGAATTATGTAGTCTCATGTCTTTTAGCCAGCCATAATATATGTGAAATGTGCAATGCCATCCTGTTTAACCAGGCATCATATATTTGAATGATATCTTGCCCATCCTTTTCTTCATTACATTTCCATTTGTCGACAATGTTTGTACATTAAACTACTCTTCCTGTGAATCAGCCATTTGGGTGGGAGATGGAAAAATCTGGAGTGAAAAGAAGGCCTTCAGAGCAGACAGTGTTACCTGTCGAAGCAGATCTCTTGTTGGGTCCCGATAGCTCCTCAGAGATGGATTCAGAGAGAGATGACCAGTCCTATTCCCCCAGTGAGGTGTGTGCTCTAACTTGGCACGGTTATACTGCTCATATCATGCATACGGTGTCTTGCATTGCATAGTTTAGACATCATATACACAATATTCAACACCATGTTCTTAGTTCAGACATCATATCGAATGCCCTCTGTTTAGCATATAAATCACCTATGTGAATTAAATGATGCGATCCTGATTACTTAGATAACATGTACGTGAATTATGTCATGCGATCCTGTTTAGTTATTCATCATATCATTGAATTATGTTATGCTATGCTATCCAGTTTAGATAGACATCATATATGTGAAATTATGTCATGCTATCCCTTTTAGTTCAACAATATACATGTCAACTATTTCATGCCCTTTTTTTCCACACTATCTATTGCATCTGTCTCTCATACAATGTCTATACATTCAACTATGTTTCCTGTTTATCAGCCATTTGAATTGGAGTGGGTGATGCCAGTATCTAGAGGACTAAAAACATGGTCTTCAAATAAAACAGTCCTACCTCTTGGTGGAGATAGCACCCCAATTGTACATGCACAAGAACCAGCCCTACCACACATAACCCAAACTCTCGCAGATTGTACCCCTACTGCGATGGACAGAGAACCAACTTCGCCCAATCTAACCCCAACACCAGCCGATAGTAACCCAGTTCCTGTTGACACAGCACCATCTCCACCACAGAGCTCCCAAACAAGAGCAGTTAGTAAGGCAGCTCCAGTGCCCAAAGGGCCAGTACTATCACGGCGAACCCCAACTCCACCAGTTAGTACGCCTATTCCTGTGGAGGAAGCACAACCAGCTAGTCGTAGTTTAGCATCTATCGCATTTGATGTTGTTAAATTGTATGTGCGTATCTTCCCATCTTGGAAATATTATACTGAAGATGAAGGAAAATGCCAGTTGCAGGTGTTTGTCCAGGAGTTATGTGTAAGTAATGTTATGCATGGCAATTACTTTGCTTCGTCCCATACATCCTACCTCCATGATGGTTATAATGCAGCAAAATTTCCCATTTTTCTCTATAGAGAAGGACCTATTTGGAAACTCAGGATGAGGTAACCTGTGCTAATACCTCTGCTATCTTCAAGAATGCTTGGTGGAAGTATCGGAATTACCTGAAGAAAATGTACTTCACCGGCAAAGAAACTCATCAAATTCCCTTATGTTCTCCTGAGACACATTTACTGGACGATGACTGGGAACGCCTTGTTCTGTACTGGTCCCAAACCAAGAATGTGGTAAGGTCTATGAGCTCATTTTCTATTTGTAAGTATTATATTCTTGCGTATTATTGTACTCTGTTCATGTAGAACAAGTGCCTAAACCTGAAGAACAATTGTTCTAATTTAAGATTCCATTGCTATCATAGTTCAAAAAAGCGCTAGGCGTTAATTTTGCGTTTTGCCACTGCCTTGTGCTTTACTGACCAAAGCGCATGCTTATGTGCAGTTATGCACAGATTATGCATAGTTATGCGCAATGCGTTTTGCCAACGCCTAGAGCCTAGGCGCGCTTAAGCGCTCGCTTAGGCGCGCCTTTTTAACTATGATTGCTTTGCTCTTGTATCACTGTATTTACTCATACAAACTTATTTTTAAATTGAAGGATCCAATCAAAACTCCAATGGCACAGCAGGTATGTTCACGCATGTTTCTTTAACAGGTTTGCTCTTATCAATAGCTCTGATGATTTCAATTTCAATTGTGTATACAGTTGACTTTCATATCATGCACATTACTAGCATCACAACAGAGCCAATAGTGTTGTTGTACATGTAGACCCGTGGTACCCATCTGAAATCTTGTTGTGTCATGTAGTTTCCCACGCTTTGTATTCTTTCACTGCTGCTTTGTCTTGAAATGATATGATTTGAACCGTGTCTCTATTTTGGTTTGGCAAGACAATGCAGTGACCATAGGACATAGATATATGTTTGTTTGATGCTTTTATTATGTACTAGTATTTGGCAATAGAAGACTTGGTAGTTTAATCCTGTCCACCTTACTAATGAACGGGTTCACCGAAATGAGTTTCATATACTAGTACATGCTAAACTTGTTATGTGTCTGCTTGTTTCTTCTTTTAGAATGATGACAGAATATTGGGGAAGAGTGCCTTATTAAGCAATGGTAAAGGAAGTAATGCAGATAAGGTTCAGGATAGTGACACATCCTTGTTGGTCTCCAACAAAGCTGATAAAACAGCTAAGGAAGACTATCTTGAAGACAGCGAGACAACCCCAAAGTCCTGTCTTGGTTTAGTGTTCGAGTTACTGGCCACTAACGCTTGCACAAGCTATTCAAACTCACTGTCTGAATCAGTTCGGTTTCTTGAGTCGCAACTACAAGCTAAAAGACATCGATCATATGTGCTGCGACAAGAAGCGGAAGGACTACGGATGTCCCTGGACCATTCAGATGCATTCTTTCTGGTGCAACAGCAAGCGCTGGAGGATTTTAGCGCCAAACAAGACAAAGCTAATCAGCTTGCTAAGCATATTGCCAGCATGGTGGATACCCAGGATAACGTTTCTTGAGCTCTTCTGAAGTTGTTTCAGTTATGCTCTTGTTTTGCTGCCGCGTTTATTTGCACTGGTGGCCAATTTTGACGGCCAGTGCTTGTAATGTGCTGCTTTGTTCCCTATATTTGCACTGGTGGCGAACTTTGAGGCCCAGTGGATGTAATATGTGTAATAGCGGTAATAGGCTAGCGTTGATTGCTTGCTTATTTATTTCCTTATTGTCTTGTTTAGTTGTTTGCTTGTAGTCACTGTAGTTCTTTTTCTGTTTTTTTCTAGTGGCCACAATAGCCTATTTTTGGTAACTATCCCAAAATAATCATGGCAACACACGGACTGTTGTAACCATGGGCCTCCTGCAGGTCGTATGATCCATGGGCCTTCGTCTGGCCGTAGGATCCATCCGCCTTCTATACGGGCCTTAGGGTCCATGGGCCTTCTACGGGCCGTACGATCCATGGGCCTTGTACGGGCCGTACTATCCATGGGCCTCATACGGGCCGTAGGATCCATGGGCCTTCTACGGGGCGTATCATCATTTCGCCAATCATGGGCCGTACTATTCGTGGACCATAACGGGCCGTTAATAGGCCGTATTTGATAACTCTATGAAAACAGCCCAACGGGTTTTTTTGACATGAAAACGGCCCAACGTATTAACGGTCCGCAAACGGGCCGACTGTAACGACACGCTGAATTTGGCCCATAAGCAGAAAATGACAGTAACGGGCCATATGTAACCGAATGCTACAAATGAGCCCAAGAATCAATGGGCCCTGAGAAGGCCGAAAGATAACTTGGGCTGGAAACAACCCAATGGAATAACGGGCCGTTAATGGGTACAAAGTGATACACTGTTCATTACGGGCCAGTTTCACCACGGTCCGTTAATGGGCCAAGAGTTACAAAGGTCCTCATATGGGCCGAAAGAAGTCATGGGCCACACATGGGCCGGAAGTTAAAACGGGCTGAATCATATTGGACGACCCAGATGACGCTACTGGGCCTAATTCGGATAGGGCGTAACGGGCCCTGGGTTAGCAAGCTGTAAATGGGCTATATGCGAACAGGCCGTTAACAGGCTTTCCGTGGGCCGGCCCGCCACCTTTTGACCAAGTCAAACGGACCGGCCTTTTCACAGGAATGGACCTCTGTTGGGTGGTGCCATGTGTCGCCGTATCATAGGCGCCTTCGGTCCAATGAGCGAATGACATCTGTCCCAACGGTGAGCCGACACGTGTTTCCTCCAGCCAATGATGATTTTACACGTGGAAAATCCCCATTGGTCGGGGCTGTTAACGGGTTATCAGATCCAAAACCCGACCCGATAGCTTAGCGGCGTTCCATTACGGTGGATGCCACGTGTCGGTCACCCTTGACGAAAACACTTCTGTGATGCGTGATTTATTGTCATGGAAGTGGACACTTCCGTGATGATAATTTTGGTAATGTCATGGAACACTTCTATGACAGCACAGGTATGACTATCTTGATTCTGTCATAAAATCGTCATGGATGTACATGCATGACAAAAAACGCGACCTACTGTGACAAACACGTATCATCACGGAAGTGTATTTTTTGTAGTGTAAGGTACACATCAATAACACACATATATCAAATATACTTTTGTTGAAGTTGACAGCCTTCTTATCTACCAAGTATTTGAGGCAGTTCCTCGACCAGTGACTGTTTCCCTAATAGAAGCACTTTGTCTCGGGTTTGGGTTCTTGGGTTTCTTCACTGGAGTGGCAATTGGCTTGCCATTCAAGAAGTTTCCCTTCTTGCCCTTGTTTGAAACCAGTGCTCTTGTTAACCATCAACACTTGATGCTCCTTCTTGATTTCTACCTTTACGGCCTTAAGCACGACGAACAGCTCCGGGATTATCTTCCCTTGCATGTTATAGTTCATCACGAAACTCTAGTAGCTTGGTGATAGCGACCGGAGAACTTTTGTCAATCACTCTCTTATCTGGAAGATTAACTCCCACTTGATTCAAGTGATTGAAGTACCCAGACATTCTGAGCACATGCTCATTGGTTGAGCTATTCTCCTCCATCTTGTAGGCAAAGGTCTAGTCAGAGGTCTCAACCTCTCAACACGAGCATGAGCCTGAATACCAATTTCAGCTCTTCGAACGTCTCGTATGTTCTATGGCGTTCAAAACGCTTTTGGAGCCCCGACTTTAAGCCGTAAAGCATGGCGCACTAAACTATCAGGTAGTCATCAGAACATGTCTACCAGATGTTAACAACATCAACAGACGACGCCACAGGGGTTGGCACACCGAGCGGTGCATCAAGGACAGAAGCCTTCTGTGTAGCAGTGAGGACAATCCTCAGACTACGGCCCTAGTCCGCACCATTGCTTACAATATCTTTCAACTTAGTTTTTCTCTAGGAATGTATTAAAACAAAGAGCTAAATCGCGAGCTATTAATCCACAACATAATTTGCAAAGACAATTTAGACTATGTTCATGATAATTAAGTTCATCTAATCAAATTATTCAATGAACTCCCACTCAGATAGACATCCCTCGAGTCATCTAAGTGATACATGATCCGAATCGACTAGGCCGGGTCCGATCATCACGTGACGCGGACTAGTCATCAACGGTGAACATCTCCATGTTGATCGTATCTACTATACGACTCATGTTCGACCTTTTGGTCTCTCGTGTTCCGAGGCCATGTCTGTACATGCTAGGCTCGTCAAGTCAACCTAAGTGTTTTGCATGTGTAAATCTGGCTTACACCTATTCTACTCGAACGTTAGAATCTATCACACCCGATCATCATGTGGTGCTTTGAAACAACGAGCCTTCACAATGGTGCACAGTTAGGGGGAACACTTTCTTGAAATTTTAGTGAGGGGTCATCTTATTTATGCTACCATCATTCTAAGCAAATAAGATGTAAACATGACAAACATCACGTGCAAATCATAAAGTGACATGACATGGCCAATATCATCTTGCGCCTTTGATCTCCATCTTTGAGGCGCGGCATGAACACCATCGACACCGGCATGACACCATGATCTCCATCATCGTGTCTTCATGAAGTTGCCTCACCAACTATTACTTCTACTACTATGGCTAACGATTAGCAATAAAGTAAAGTAATTACATGGCGTTTATATTGACACGCAGGTCATAAATAAATTAAGACAACTCCTATGGCTCCTGCCGGTTGTCATACTCATCGACATGCAAGTCGTGATTCCTATTACAAGAACATGATCATCTCATACATCACATATATCATTCATCACAACCTTTGGCCATATCACATCACAAAACACTTGCTGCAAAAACAAGTTAGACGTCCTCTAATTGTTGTTGCATGTTTTACGTAGCTGTTATGGGTTTCTAGCAAGAACGTTTCTTACCTACGCAAAACCACAACGATGATATGCCACTTGCTATTTGCCCTTCATAAGGACCCTTTTCATCGAATCCGATCCGACTAAAGTGGGAGAGACAGACACCCACCAGCCATCTTATGCATCAAGTGCATGTCAGTCGGTGGAACCAGTCTCACGTAAGCGTACGTGTAAGGTCGGTCCGGGCCGCTTCATCCCACAATGCCGCTGGATCAAGATAAGACTGGTAACGGTAAGCAAATTGAACAAACCATCGCCCACAACTGCTTTGTGTTCTACTCGTGCATAGAATCTACGCATAGACCTAGCTCATGATGCCACTATTGGGGAACGTAGCAATAATTCAAAAAAAATTCCTACATGTCACCAAGATCAATCTGGGAGTTACTAGCAATGAGAGAGAGAGAGAGGGAGTGCATCTTCATACCCTTGAAGATTGCTAAGCGGAAGTGTTGCAAGAACGCGGTTGGTGGAGTCGTACACGCAGCGATTCACATCGCGGTCGATTCTGATCTAAGCACCGAACAACGGCGCCTCCACGTTCAACACACATACAGCCCGGGGACGTCTCCTCCTTCTTGATCTAGCAAGGGGAGAGGAGAAGTTGAGGGAGAACTCCGACATCACGGCGGTGTGGTGGTGATGGAGCTCGTGGTTCTCCAGCAGGGCTTCGCCAAGCGCTACCGAGGAGGAGGAGGTGTAGGAGAGGGGGAGGGGCTGCGCCAGGGGAAGGGTGCAGCTGCCCTCTCTCCCCCTCACTATATATAGGGGGAAGGGGGTGGAGGAGGCGCCCTAGGGTTCCCTAGGGGAGGGGCGGCGGCCACAGCGGAAACCCTAGATGGTTTTGGGCGCCCCCACCCCTAGGAAACTTGCCCCCCAAGCTAGGAGGGGTGGCTGTCCTAGGGGAGGCGCCCCCACCTCTCCATGTTACATGAGATGGGGTGGGAGGGGCGCTCAGCCCCTTAGTGGGCTGATGTGCCCCTCCCCTTGGCCCATAAGCCCCCCCCCCCAACGCTTGCCGGGGCCTCCGAAACCCCTTGCGGACACGCTGGTCGTCACCCGGTACCCCCGGAACAATTCCGGACTCCAATACCCTTCGTCCAATATATCGATCTTCACCTCCGGACCATTCCGGAACTCCTCATCATGTCTGGGATCTCATTCGGGACTCCGAACAACCTTCAGTAACCACATACTATTTCCCATAACAACTCTAGCGTCACCGAACCTTAAGTGTGTAGACCCTACGGCTTCTGGAACCATGCAGACATGACCGAGACATCTCTCCAGCCAATAACCAATAGCAGGATCTGGATACCCATATTGGCTCCCCAATGTTCCACGATGATCTCATCGGATGAACCACGATGTCGGGGATTCAACCAACCCCGTATACAATTCCCTTTGTCTATCGGTATGTTACTTGCCCAAGATTCGATCGTCGGTATCCCCATACCTCGTTTAATCTTGTTACCGGCAAGTCTCTTTACTCGTTCCGTAACGCATGGTCTCGTGACCAACTCCTTAGTCACATTGAGCTCATTATGATGATGCATTACTGAGTGGGCCCAGAGATACGTCTCCGTCATACGGAGTGACAAATCCAAGTCTCGATTCGTGCCAACCCAACAAACACTTTTAGAGATACATGTAATGCACCTTTATAGCCACCCAGTTACGTTGTGACGTTTAGTACACCCAAAGCATTCCTATGGTATCCGGGAGTTGCACAATATCATGGTCTAAGGAAATGATACATGACATTAGAAAAGCTTTAGCAAACGAACTTCATGATCTTGTGCTATGCTTAAGATTGGGTCCTCTCCATCACATCATTCTCCTAATGATGTGATCCCGTTATCAATGACATACAATGTCCATGGTTAGGAAACCATGACCATATGTTGATCAACGATCTAGTCAACTAGAGGCTTACTAGGGACATATTACGATCTATGTATTCACACATGTATTACGGTTTCCGGTTAATACAATTATAGCATGAACAATAGACAATTATCATGAACAAGGAAATATGATAATAACCATTTTATTATTGCCTCTAGGGCATATTTCCAACATTAATCATATGCAAAAAGAATTAACTAAATAGCACTCTCCAATAAAAAATGGCAGCAATTCTCGTGAGCGCTAAAGTTTCTGTTTTTTATAGAAAGATCAAAAAGACTTTCCCCAAGTCTTCCCAACGGTTCTACTTGGCACAAACACTAATTAAACACAAAAAAACAACCAAAACAGAGGCTAGATAAATTATTTATTACTATAAATAGGAACAAAAAGCAAGAAATAAAAATAAAATTGGGTTGCCTCCCAACAAGCGCTATCGTTTAACGCCCCTAGCTCGGCATAAAAGCAAAGATAGATCTAAGTATTATCATCTTTGGTATGCAATCCATAGGTGGCTCTCAATAGATTCATAAGGTAATTTAATTTTCTTTCTAGGAAAGTATTCCATGCCCTCCTTAACGGAAATTGGAATCTAATATTCCCTTCCTTCATATCAATAATTGCACCAATCGTTCTAAGGAAAGGTCTACCAAGAATAATAGGACATGAAGAATTGCAATCTATATCAAGAACAATGAAATCTATGGGCACATAATTCCTATTTGCAACAATAAGAACATCATTAATTCTTCCAATAGGTTTCTTAATAGTGGAATCCGCAAGGTTCAAGTTTAAAGAACAATCATCAAATTCACGGAAACCTACCAAATCGCACAAAGTTTTTGGGATCGTGGAAACACTAGCGCCCAAATCACACAAAGCATAGCATTCATGGTCTTTAATTTTTATTTTTATTGTAGGTTCCCACTCATCATAAATTTTTCTAGGGATAGAAACTTCCAACTCAAGTTTTTCTTCATAAGATTGCATCAAAGCATCAACAATATGTTTAGTAAAAGCTTTATTTTGACTATAAGCATGATGAGAATTTAGCATGGATTGCAACAAGGAAATACAATCTATCAAAGAGCAATTATCATAATTAAATCCCTTGAAATCCAAGATAGTGGGTTCATTGCTATCTAAAGTTTTAACCTCTTCAATCCCACTTTTAACAATTTTAGCATCAAGATCTAAAAACTCCGAATTTTTGGGACGCCTTCTAACTAAAGTTGACTCATCTCCAGTCCCATCATTATCAAGATTCATATTTCAAAATAAGGATTTAATAGGGGACACATCAGTCACTTTTAGATTTTTGTCTTTATTATCATGAAAACTAGAAGAACACGCTTTCACAAAGCAATCTTTCTTAGCACGCATCCTAGCGGTTCTTTCTTTGCACTCATCAATGGAAATTCTCATGGCTTTGAGAGACTCATTGATACCATGCTTAGGTGGAATAGATCTAAGTTTCAAAGAATCAACATCAAGAGAAATTCTATCCATGTTCCTAGCCAACTCATCAATCTTAAGCAATTTTTCTTCAATCAAAGCATTGAAACTCTTTTGTGAACTAATAAACTCTTTAATACTAGATTCAAAATCAGAGGGCATCTTATTATAATTTCCATAAGAATTGTTGTAGGAATTACCATAATTATTAGAGGAATTACTAGGAAACGGCCTAGAATTAAAATTACCTCTATACGCGTTGTTACCAAAATTGTTCCTACCAACAAAATTCACATCCATAGATTCATTGTTATTCTCAATCAAAGTAGACAAAGGCATATCATTAGGATCAGTAGGAGCACTCTTATTAGCACACAATTTCATAAGTTCATCCATCTTTCCACTCAAAACATTAATCTCTTCAATCGCATGAACTTTTTTACTAGTAGATCTTTCGGTGTGCCATTGAGAATAATTAACCATAATATTATCTAGGAGTTTAGTAGCTTCTCCTAAAGTGATTTCCATAAAAGTGCCTCCCGCGGCCGAATCTAAAAGATTTCTAGAAGCAAAATTCAATTCGGCATAATTTTTTTGTATAATCATCCATAAATTCAATCCATGTCTAGGGCAATTACGTATCATTAATTTCATCCTCTCCCAAGATTGTGCAACATGTTCATGATCAAGTTTCTTAAAATTAATAATATCGTTTCTAAGAGAGATGATATTAGCGGGAGGAAAATACTTAGAGATAAAAGCATCTTTGCACTTATTCCAGGAATCAATACTATTTTTAAGCAAAGACGAAAACCATGCTTTAGCACGATCTCTAAGAGAAAACGGAAATAGCTTAAGTTTAACAATATCATTATCCACATCTTTATTCTTTTGCATATCACACAAATAAACAAAGTTGTTTAGATGGGTAGAGGCATCTTCACTAGGAAGGCCAGAAAACAGATCTTTCATGACAAGATTCAACAAAGCAGTATTAATTTCACAAGATTCAGCATCGGTAAGAGGAGCAATCGGAGTGCTAATAAAATCATTATTATTGGTATTGTTAAAGTCACACAATTTAGTATTATCTTGATCCATCGTGACAAGCAAGCAATCCAACACACAAGCAAACAAGCGAAAAGAAGAAAAAGCGAACGGAAGAAGAGGGCAAAAGGAAAAGAGGGCGAATAAAACAGCAAGGGTGAAGTGGGGGAGAGGAAAACGAGAGGCAAATGGCTAATAATGTAATGCGAAGGATAAGAGTTGTGATGGGTACTTGGTATGTCTTGACTTGGCGTAGATATCCCTGGCAACGGCGCCAGAAATCCTTCTTGCTACCTCTTGAGCATTGCATTGGTTTTCCCTTGAAGAGGAAAGGGTGATGCAGCAAAGCAGCGTAAGTATTTCCCTCAGTTTTTGAGAATCAAGGTATCAATCCAGTAGGAGACCACGTGCGATTCACCTCGTACCTACACAAACAAATAAGAACCTCGCAACCAACGCGATAAAGGGGTTGTCAATCCCTTCAAGGCCACTTGCAAGAGTGAGATCTGATAGAGATAATAATAATAAGATAAATATTTTGGGTATTTTTATGATATAGATTGAAAGTAAAGATTGCAATATAAAATAAATTGGAAACTTGTATGATGGAGAATAGACCCGGGGGCCATAGGTTTCACTAGTGGCTTCTCTGAAGATAGCATAAGTATTACGGTGGATGAACAAATTACTGTCGAGCAATTGATAGAAAAGCGAATAATTATGAGAATATATAGGCATGATCATGTATATAGGCATCACGTCCGTGACAAGTAGACCGACTCTTGTCTGCATCTACTACTATTACTCCACACATTAACCGCTATCCAGCATGCATCTAGAGTATTAAGTTCATAAGAATGGAGTAACGCTTTAAGCAAGATGGCATGATGTAGAGGGATAAACTCATGCAATATGATATAAACCCCATCTTTTTACCCTCAATGGCAACAATACAATACGGGTCATTTCCCTTTCTGTCACTGGGATCGAGCACCGCAAGATTGAGCCCAAAGCTAAGCACTTCTCCCATTGCAAGAAATATCAATCTAGTAGGCCAAACCAAACTGATAATTCGAAGAGACTTGCAAAGATAACCAATCATACATAAAAGAATTCAGAGATGATTCAAATATTATTCATAGATAATCTTGATCATAAACCCACAATTCATCGGATCTCGACAAACACACTGCAAAACAAGATTACATCGAATAGATCTCCAAGAAGATCAAGGAGAACTTTGTATTGAGATCCAAAGAGAGAGAAGAAGCCATCTAGCTACTAGCTATGGCCCCGAAGGTCTGAGGTAAATTACTCACACATCATTGGAGGGGCCATGGAGTTGATATAGACGCCCTCCGTGATCAATCACCCCTCCGTCGGAGCTCCGGAAAAGGCCCGAAGATGGGATCTCTTGGGTACAGAAGGTTGCGGCGGTGGAAATAGGGTTTCGTGGTGCTCCTGGATGTTTTCGGGGTATGTGGATATATATAGGAGGAAGAAGTAGGTCGGTGGAGTGATACGTCTCCAACGTATCTACTTTTCCAAACACTTTTGCCCTAGTTTAGGACTCTAACTTGCATGATTTGAATGGAACTAACCCGGACTGACGCTGTTTTCAGCAGAATTACCATGGTATTATTTATGTGCAGGAGCAAACGTTCTCGGAATGACCTGAAACTTCATGGAGCCACTTTTCAGAAAATATGAAAAATACCTGCAAAAGATGAGGGCCAGGGGGGCCACCACCTCTCCACGAGGGTGGGGGCGCGCCTGCCCCCCTACCTCGTGGGCCCCCTGTTGCCTCTCCGACTCCAACTCCAACTCCATATATTGTGTTTCAGGGAGAGAAAAAATCAAAGAGAAGAATTCATCACATTTTACGATACAGAGCCACCGCCAAGCCCTAAAACCTCTCAGGAGGGCTGATCTGGAGTCCGTTCGGGGCTCCGGAGAGGGGAATCCATCGCCATCGTCATCATCAACCATCCTCCATCACCAATTTCATGATGATCACCGCCGTGCGTGAGTAATTCCATCATAGGCTTGGTGGACGGTGATGGGTTGGACGGGATCTATCATGTAATCGAGTTAGTTTTGTTAGGGTTTGATCGCTAGTGTCCACTATGTTCTGAGATTGATGTTGCTATGACTTTGCTATGCTTAATGCTTGTCACTAGGGCCCGAGTGCCATGATTTCATATCTGAACCTATTATGTTTTCATCAATATATGAGTGTTCTTGATCCTATCTTGCAAGTCTATAGCCACCTATTATGTGTTATGATCCGTTAACCCCAAAGTGACAATAATCGGGATACTTACCGGTGATGACCATAGTCTGAGGAGTTCATGTATTCACTATGTGTTAAAGCTTTGTTTCGGTTCTCTATTAAAAGGAGGCCTCAATATCCCTTAGTTTTTGGAAGGACCCCGCTGCCACGGGAGGGTAGGACAAAAGATGTCATGCAAGTTCTTTTCCATAAGCACGTATGACTATATTCGGAATACATGCCTACATTATATCAATGAACTAGAGCTAGTTCTGTGTCACCCTAGGTTATGACTGTTACATGATGAACCGCATCCGGCATAATTCTCCATCATTGATCCATTGCCTACGAGCTTTCCATATATTGTTCTTCGCTTATTTACTTCTCCGTTGCTATTGCTGTCATCACTACAAAATACCAAAAACATTACTTTTACTATTGTTACCTTTTGCTACCGTTATCACCACTATCATATTACTTTGCTACTAAACACTTTGCTGCAGATATTAAGTTTCCAGGTGTGGTTGAATTGACAACTCAGCTGCTAATACTTGAGAATATTCTTTGGCTCCCCTTGTGTCGAATCAATAAATTTGGGTTGAATACTCTACCCTCGAAAACTGTTGCGATCCCCTATACTTGTGGGTTATCAAGACTATTTTCTGGCGCCGTTGCCGGGGAGCATAGCTCTATTCTTTGAGTCGCTTGGGATATATATCTGCCTATCATTATGAAGAACTTGAGAGATCCAAAAACCAAGATCTATTCCTCAACTACGAGGGGAGGTAAGGAACTGCCATCTAGCTCTGCACATGATTCACCTTCTATTATGAGTAAGTTTGCGACACCTACACCTGCTTCTGCTATTCGTTCTGATATGTCGCATGTTATTGATGATGCCACTTCTGCTATGCATGATACTTATGATGAAACTACCTTTATGCCTGATACTACTATGCCCCTTAGTGATTTTCTTGATGAACAACTTGCTAGGGCTAGAGAGATTGAAAATATTGAATCTGATGATACTGATGAAAGTGATGATGAAGAATCACTTGTTATTCCTAAGGGTTATGTCTTTGATCAAGAAGCTTCTTTAGCTATTTTAGCGTGCCAAAATAGAACTGAACTCAAAAGATTATTAGCTAAATGGAGTAAGCAATCTTTAAATGCTAGAATGAAACCTGACCCTGCTTTTGCTACTTCACCTATCTTTGTTACTGATAAGGATTACGAATTCTCTGTTGATCCTGATATAATTACTTTGGTTGAATCTGATCCTTTTCATGGTTATGAATCTGAAAATGTTGTGGCACATCTTACTAAATTGAATGATATAGCTACCCTGTTCACTAAAGATGAAAGAACTCGTTACTTTTACATCCTTAAAATATTTCCGTTCTCATTAAAGGTTGATGCTAAGATATGGTTTAACTCTCTTGATCCTGGTTGTGTGCGTAGTCCCCAGGATATGATTTATTACTTCTCTGCTAAATATTTCCCTACTCATAAGAAACAAGCTGCTTTAATGCATATATATATAATTTTGTGCAAATTGAAGAAGAGAGTCTCCCACAAGCTTGGGGAGGCTTCTCCAATTACTTAATTCTTTGCCAGATCATCCTCTTAAGAAAAATGAAATACTTTATATCTTTTATAATGGACTAACCGATGCCTCCAGAGATTACCTGGATAGTTGTGCTGGTTCTGTTTTCAGGGAAAGAACACCGGATGAAGATGGAATTTTATTGAATAATATGTTGACAAATGAAAATAATTGGACACCTCCGGAGCCAATTCCGGAGCCTATTCCTAAACCAACTCCGAAGCAGAGGGGTATTCTATTTCTCAGTCCTGAAGATATGCAAGAGGCAAAGAAATCTATGAAAGAAAAAGGTATTAAAGCTGAAGATGTTAAGAATTTACCTCCTGTTGAAGAAACATATAATCTTAATCCTTTACCTATTGAAGAAACACATGGTCTGGATAACCCAACACAGGTGGTAAAGGTAAATTCTCTCTATAGATATGATAAAACTGTAATCCCATTTACTAAATTTGCTAGCCCATGCTTAGATGAGTTTGATAAATTTATGGCTAAGCAAGAAGACTTTAATGCTTATTTTGGTAGATAATTGAAATACAATTCAAATATGCTTGAACACTTAGGAGATTATATGGCCAATGTTAAAGGTGAACTTAAACTTATTAGTAAACATGCTTCTATGGTTACCACTCAAGTAGAACAAGTACTTAAAGCTCAAAATGATTTTCTCACTGAATTGAATAGTAAGGATGATGATAATGTTGTTAGAGTGGCTACTAGAACTGGTAGAATGACTCAGGAACCTTTGTATCCTGAAGGACACCCTAAGAGAATTGAGCAAGATTCTCAGAGAAATAAAATAGATGCACCTAGTCCTTCTAAAAAGAAGAAAAAGAAAAACGATAGGACTTTGCATGCTTCTAGTGATCCTATTGTTGAAATACCTGAGAATCCAAATGATATTTCTCTTTCTGATGCTGAAACTCAATCTGGTAATGAACCTGAAACTAGTGATAATGCTAATAATAATGTTCATGATGATGCTCAACCTAGTAATGATAATGATGTAGAAATTGAACCTGCTGTTGATCTTGGTAACCCACAATCAAAGAATCAACGTTATGATAAAAAAGACTTTGTTGCTAGGAAACATGGTAAAGAAAGAGAGCCTTGGGTTCAGAAACCCATGTATTTTCCTCCCAAACCATCTAAGAAAAAGGATGATGAGGATTTTGAGCGCTTTGATGAAATGATTAGACCTATCTTTTTGCGTATGCGATTAACTGATATGCTTAAAACCAATCCTTATCCTAAGTACATGAAAGATATTATTACAAATAAAAGAAAGATACCGGAAGCTGAAATTTCCACCATGCTTGCTAATTATACTTTTAAGGGTGGAATACCAAAGAAACTTGGAGATCCAGGAGTACCCACTATACCATGCTCCATTAAAAGAAACTATGTTAAAACTGCTTTATGTGATCTTGGAGCTGGTGTTAGTGTTATGCCTCTCTCTTTATATCGTAGACTTGATTTGAATAAGTTGACACCTACTGAAATATCTTTGCAAATGGCTGATAAATCAACTGCTATACCTGTCGGTATTTGTGAGGATGTGCCTGTTGTAGTTGCAAACGCTACTATTTTAACAGACTTTGTTATTCTTGATATTCCCGAGGACGATAGTATGTCTATTATTCTTGGAAGACCCTTTTTGAATACTGCAGGGGTTGTTATTGATTGCACTAAAGGCAATGTCACTTTTCATGTTAATGGCAATGAGCATACGGTACACTTTCCGAGGAAATAACCTCAAGTTCATAGTATCAACTCTATTGGGAAAATGCCATCGATTATATTTGGAGGTTTTGAATATCCTCTTCCTACTATCAAGAAGAAATATGATATTATTATTATTGGGGATGTGCATATCCCCATTGAGGTAACATAGTGTTATTCGAAATTTCTCCGGTTCCATGTTATTCGGAATGAGTTCGTTAACAAGACTTGATCAACCTTGTTAGTGGATTCCTTTTGATGATCATGAGATGGATGAAACTAGAAGGCACAACCTTCTGTACCCCACTTTTACTTTCTGTTATTTATATTAAATAAAATAAAAATAAATATTTTTCTGTCTATTATCTGATTATTCGTGCAATATAAAAATACCTCGAAAATAAAAGTTCTCCAAAATGCCCTGAAATTTAAATATGATTTTTTCTAGAATATTTGAGGATTTATGGAACTGAGAACACACCAGGGGGGTCAACCACCTACCCACCAGGGTGGAGGGCGCGCCCACCCCTCTAGAGCGCGCCCCCTGCCTCGTGGGCCCATGGTGGCCCTCCTCCACTTATTCCTGCACCCACACACTTCATCTTCCTCCCAAAAACACGAATAACCAGCTCAAGCACGAGTTCTAGCTCATCTTGCTGCCATTTTTGATCTCCTCGCTCAAAGCACCTCTCACAAAACTGCTTGGGGAGATTGTTCCTTGGTATGTGACTCCTCCATTGGTCTAATTAGTTTTTGTTCTAGTGCTTTATTCATTGCAAATTTGTGTTGGTTAGGTGACCCTGTTCTTGAGCTTGCATGTCAAATTTATATGGTCAAAAGTAGTTTTGATGCATGATATAGGCCCTAGGCACTTGTAGGAGTAGTTGCTATCAATATTATTGAGTTTGGTTCACTTTTATTTTGAAGTTACTAAAAATTTCAGAATTTTTCAGAGGAAGAAATATGCTTAGGAAAATGTTCCAAGGTGGTTCTTCAAGGAAGCAAGGACCCATGCTTGCAATGCGTGATGCTGATGAAGAGCCACCAAGACACGCTCCAGTGCGTCCTTGTGAATGGCCTTCTGAGAACTTTATGGATCGAGCGGGAATTAAGGAAGAATTTAACGCATATTTGCGTAACACTGATCTTGTGAGCTTCGAGGAAGAGAAGTGCAGCCAGTATCACTATCTCACCAGTACCTTTG
This sequence comes from Triticum urartu, assembly GCF_056163025.1. Taxonomy (NCBI): domain Eukaryota; kingdom Viridiplantae; phylum Streptophyta; class Magnoliopsida; order Poales; family Poaceae; genus Triticum; species Triticum urartu. The sequence continues at coordinate 379,771,890 of NC_141873.1, forward strand.
TAAGGAGGTTTGAATTTTCAACTTCACGTAATTCTCCAACTGTCTTGTTTGATCTTTATGATAAATCTTACACTATGGACTTAGAGGATTTTACCACTGCTTGCAAACTTCCACAATGGGGTAGTATAAGGGATCCTCGCAAATCTGAATTTAGAGATTTTCTTGCTAGAATAACTGTGGGAGAATCTAGAGATATTACACAAGCTACCATAGGGAGCATTCACTTTCCTGCTATACATTATTTTGCTCTCTTCATAGGTAGATGCATTAATGGTAAAGATGAGGCATGTCACATGTGTGTCCCTGATCTTAGTATTCTTAGGAGTGCTGTGTTAGGAGACAAATCATATAATTTGAGAGCCATTGTTGCACGTAGGTTGTATCTTAATAGACTTAATGGAGATTTCTTTGGTGGAATTTATGCAACCTACATAGCTAATTTTCTTGGTGTAGCCATACGCGAAGATGATATTGAATTACCTCCTGCTTATCTAGATTTTTAATGCTATGGTTCACCACCAGTTTGTCGAGAGGAACGAATCACCTCTCCAGTATCGACTAATCTTTGATAGACACTGTGCTGTCCATATTACTCTCCCTGCTCCTACCTTCTTTGATTATCAGGCAAGAGGAGGATATACTATTACTAGAGAGGAGGCAGATGAGTACGAGAGGAGAGGGGAGGCCGCTCGTCGCCACGCTGCAGCTCAGCAGGCGATAGCCACCGCATCACAGTACGACCCCAGCTACTATTATGGATATCCGCCTGGCCAGCCGTGGCCATAGACCAACTTAGGCCAAAAGCCTAAGCTTGGGGGAGTACGTATTCCCCACCGACATTACATTTATGTTCACACACTCATTGCTAGATGTCAGTGCTCATACTTTTTCATTGTATCATCCATGTTAGTTTATTTCCTTTTTATGCTTTCTTTTTGTGTGTTTGATAAACCTTAAGAAAAACCAAAAAAATTAGTTGTAGCTTTTAATCACTTTAATTTCCATGCTTGTAGTAGTAATTAAAAAGAAGAAAATCCAAAAATATTTCCTGTTCTTCTTTTCCTTGTTGGGAGCTCTCCCGTGTAAATAGTTTTATTTCTTTTCTTTTCTTTGGGGGTCGATAGGAGAAGACCATAATTAAATTGTTGAAGTGGCTCTTATATGCATTATTGTTTATCTGACAAAAGAGACCATATTGCCTTGTCTTCTCCCTTTTATTGAATGCTTGCAGATTCCAGCTTAGTCCAATGCACATGCACTATTATTATTCACATTGTTCGGTCGTGCAAGTGAAAGGCAATTATGATGTTATATGATGGACTGGCTGAGATGAGAAAAGCTGGTATGAACTCGACATCTTTTGTTTTTGTAAATATGATTAGTTCATCGTTCCTGATTCAGCCTATTATGAATAAACATGTTTGCAATGACAACTAGATATCATAGTTTCTTGTGGCATGCTTGATTAGCTATGAGTTATAATGGTTTACCTTGCGTGCCAACATGCTATTAAAATGGTTATGATAGGGTGGTATCCTCCTCTGAATGATTTAAGTGACTTGACTAGGCACATGTTCACGCATGTAGTTGAAACAAAATCAACATAGCCTTCACGATATTTATGTTCATGGTGGATTATATCCTACTCATGTTTGCATTCGGTTTTGACTAATTTTAATGCATGTTCATGACTGTTGTCGCTCTCTAGCTGGTCGCTTCCCAGTCTTTTGCTAGTCTTCACCTGTACTAAGCGGGAATACTGCTGTGCATCCAAATCCCTTCAACCCCAAAGTTATTCCACATGAGTCCACTATACCTACCTATATACGGTATCTACCTGCCGTTCCAAGTAAATTTGTATATGCCAAACTCTAAACCTTCAAATAAATATCCTATTTTGTATGCTCGAATAGCTCATGTATCAACTAGGGCTGTCCGTATCTTCCATGTTAGGCGGGTTATTCTCAAGAGGAGTGGACTCTGCTCCTCACTCACGAGATAAATGGCTGGTCATCGGGATGCCCAGTCCCATGCTTTATGCAAACTAAATCAAAATAATTGCAAACAAAACTCCCCCTGGAACTCTTGTTAGTTGGAGGCACTCGTTGTTTCGAGCAAGCCATGGATTGATGCTTGTTGGTGGAAGGGGGAGTATAAACTTTACCATTCTGTTTGGGAACCGCCTATAATGTGTGTAGCATGGAAGATATCGCCATCTCTTGGTTGTTATGTTGACAGTGAAAATATACCGCTCAAAATATTGTTCACCTCTGTTTCAAAACCAAGCTCTGGCACCTCTACAAATCCATGCTTCCCTCTGCGAAGGGCCTATCTATTTACTTTTATGCTGGGTCGTCATCCTCTTATTAAAAAGCACCAGTCAGAGAGCACCGCTGTCATTTGCATTCATTACTGTTAGTTTACATTGGGTATGACTTGACTTGATCTCTTTTACCATGAATTACAATGTCTAGTCAGTCCTTGGTCTTTAAAGGTGCTCTGCATTTATGTTTTGCGGTCTCATAAAGGGCTAGCGAGATACCACCTTGTTATATCATATTATGATTGTTTTGAGAAACTGTTGTCATCCGAGATTTATTATTATGCCTCGCTAGTTGATTATGCCATTGATATGAGTAAACTTGAGACCTATGCGTTATTGTGAATGTGGTTAGTTATGATCTTTGCTGAAAACTTGAATGCTGGCTTTACATATTTACAACAAAAAGAGCAAACAGAGTTTGTAAAAGTTTTTCTTTATCACTTTCAGTTTATCAACTGAATTGCTTGAGGACAAGCAAAGGTTTAAGCTTGGGGGAGTTGATACGTCTCCAACGTATCTACTTCTCCAAACACTTTTGCCCTTGTTTTGGACTCTAACTTGCATGATTTGAATGGAACTTACCCGGACTGACGCTGTTTTCAGCAGAATTACCATGGTGTTATTTCTGTGCAGGAGCAAACGTTCTCGGAATGACCTGAAACTTCATGGAGCCACTTTTCAAAAAATATGAAAAATACCTGCAAAAGATGAGGGCCAGGAGGCCCACCACCTCTCCACGAGGGTGGGGGCGCGCCTGCCCCCTAGGGCGCCCCCCTACCTCGTGGCCCCCCTGTTGCCTCTCCGACTCCAACTCCATATATTGTGTTTCGGGGAGAAAAAAATCAGAGAGAATAATTCATCGCGTTTTACGATACGGAGCCGCCGCCAACCCTAAAACCTCTCGGGAGGGCTGATCTGGAGTCCGTTCAGGGCTCCGGAGAGGGGAATCCGTCGCCATCATCATCATCAACCATCCTCCGTCACCAATTTCATGATGCTCACTGCCGTGCGTGAGTAATTCCATCATAGGCTTGCTGGACGGTGATGGGTTGAATGGGATCTATCATGTAATCGAGTTAGTTTTGTTAGGGTTTGATCCATAGTGTCCACTATGTTCAGAGATTGATGTTGCTATGACTTTGCTATGCTTAATGCTTGTCACAAGGGCCCGAGTGCCATGATTTCATATCTGAACCTATTATGTTTTCATCAATATATGAGTGTTCTTGATCCTATCTTGCAAGTCTATAGCCACCTATTATGTGTTATGATCCGTTAACCCCAAAGTGACAATAATCGGGATACTTACCGGTGATGACCGTAGTCTGAGGAGTTCATGTATTCACTATGTGTTAAAGCTTTGTTCCGGTTCTCTATTAAAAGGAGGCCTCAATATCCCTTAGTTTTTGGAAGGACCCCGCTGCCACGGGAGGGTAGGACAAAAGATGTCATGCAAGTTCTTTTCCATAAGCACGTATGACTATATTCGGAATACATGCCTACATTATATCAATGAACTAGAGCTAGTTCTGTGTCACCCTAGGTTATGACTGTTACATGATGAACCGCATCCGGCATAATTCTCCATCATTGATCCATTGCCTACGAGCTTTCCATATATTGTTCTTCGCTTATTTACTTCTCCGTTGCTATTGCTGTCATCACTACAAAATACCAAAAACATTACTTTTACTATTGTTACCTTTTGCTACCGTTATCACCACTATCATATTACTTTGCTACTAAACACTTTGCTGCAGATATTAAGTTTCCAGGTGTGGTTGAATTGACAACTCAGCTGCTAATACTTGAGAATATTCTTTGGCTCCCCTTGTGTCGAATCAATAAATTTGGGTTGAATACTCTACCCTCGAAAACTGTTGCGATCCCCTATACTTGTGGGTTATCAAGACTATTTTCTGGCGCCGTTGCCGGGGAGCATAGCTCTATTCTTTGAGTCGCTTGGGATATATATCTGCCTATCATTATGAAGAACTTGAGAGATCCAAAAACCAAGATCTATTCCTCAACTACGAGGGGAGGTAAGGAACTGCCATCTAGCTCTGCACATGATTCACCTTCTATTATGAGTAAGTTTGTGACACCTACACCTGCTTCTGCTATTCGTTCTGATATGTCGCATGTTATTGATGATGCCACTTCTGCTATGCATGATACTTATGATGAAACTACCTTTATGCCTGATACTACTATGCCCCTTAGTGATTTTCTTGATGAACAACTTGCTAGGGCTAGAGAGATTGAAAATATTGAATCTGATGATACTGATGAAAGTGATGATGAAGAATCACTTGTTATTCCTAAGGGTTATGTCTTTGATCAAGAAGCTTCTTTAGCTATTTTAGCGTGCCAAAATAGAACTGAACTCAAAAGATTATTAGCTAAATGGAGTAAGCAATCTTTAAATGCTAGAATGAAACCTGACCCTGCTTTTGCTACTTCACCTATCTTTGTTACTGATAAGGATTACGAATTCTCTGTTGATCCTGATATAATTACTTTGGTTGAATCTGATCCTTTTCATGGTTATGAATCTGAAAATGTTGTGGCACATCTTACTAAATTGAATGATATAGCTACCCTGTTCACTAAAGATGAAAGAACTCGTTACTTTTACATCCTTAAAATATTTCCGTTCTCATTAAAGGTTGATGCTAAGATATGGTTTAACTCTCTTGATCCTGGTTGTGTGCGTAGTCCCCAGGATATGATTTATTACTTCTCTGCTAAATATTTCCCTACTCATAAGAAACAAGCTGCTTTAATGCATATATATATAATTTTGTGCAAATTGAAGAAGAGAGTCTCCCACAAGCTTGGGGAGGCTTCTCCAATTACTTAATTCTTTGCCAGATCATCCTCTTAAGAAAAATGAAATACTTTATATCTTTTATAATGGACTAACCGATGCCTCCAGAGATTACCTGGATAGTTGTGCTGGTTCTGTTTTCAGGGAAAGAACACCGGATGAAGATGGAATTTTATTGAATAATATGTTGACAAATGAAAATAATTGGACACCTCCGGAGCCAATTCCGGAGCCTATTCCTAAACCAACTCCGAAGAAGAGGGGTATTCTATTTCTCAGTCCTGAAGATATGCAAGAGGCAAAGAAATCTATGAAAGAAAAAGGTATTAAAGCTGAAGATGTTAAGAATTTACCTCCTGTTGAAGAAACATATAATCTTAATCCTTTACCTATTGAAGAAACACATGGTCTGGATAACCCAACACAGGTGGTAAAGGTAAATTCTCTCTATAGATATGATAAAACTGTAATCCCATTTACTAAATTTGCTAGCCCATGCTTAGATGAGTTTGGTAAATTTATGGCTAAGCAAGAAGACTTTAATGCTTATTTTGGTAGATAATTGAAATACAATTCAAATATGCTTGAACACTTAGGAGATTATATGGCCAATGTTAAAGGTGAACTTAAACTTATTAGTAAACATGCTTCTATGGTTACCACTCAAGTAGAACAAGTACTTAAAGCTCAAAATGATTTTCTCACTGAATTGAATAGTAAGGATGATGATAATGTTGTTAGAGTGGCTACTAGAACTGGTAGAATGACTCAGGAACCTTTGTATCCTAAAGGACACCCTAAGAGAATTGAGCAAGATTCTCAGAGAAATAAAATAGATGCACCTAGTCCTTCTAAAAAGAAGAAAAAGAAAAACGATAGGACTTTGCATGCTTCTAGTGATCCTATTGTTGAAATACCTGAGAATCCAAATGATATTTCTCTTTCTGATGCTGAAACTCAATCTGGTAATGAACCTGAAACTAGTGATAATGCTAATAATAATGTTCATGATGATGCTCAACCTAGTAATGATAATGATGTAGAAATTGAACCTGCTGTTGATCTTGGTAACCCACAATCAAAGAATCAACGTTATGATAAAAAAGACTTTGTTGCTAGGAAACATGGTAAAGAAAGAGATCCTTGGGTTCAGAAACCCATGTCTTTTCCTCCCAAACCATCTAAGAAAAAGGATGATGAGGATTTTGAGCGCTTTGATGAAATGATTAGACCTATCTTTTTGCGTATGCGATTAACTGATATGCTTAAAACCAATCCTTATCCTAAGTACATGAAAGATATTATTACAAATAAAAGAAAGATACCGGAAGCTGAAATTTCCACCATGCTTGCTAATTATACTTTTAAGGGTGGAATACCAAAGAAACTTGGAGATCCAGGAGTACCCACTATACCATGCTCCATTAAAAGAAACTATGTTAAAACTGCTTTATGTGATCTTGGAGCTGGTGTTAGTGTTATGCCTCTCTCTTTATATCGTAGACTTGATTTGAATAAGTTGACACCTACTGAAATATCTTTGCAAATGGCTGATAAATCAACTGCTATACCTGTCGGTATTTGTGAGGATGTGCCTGTTGTAGTTGCAAACGCTACTATTTTAACAGACTTTGTTATTCTTGATATTCCCGAGGACGATAGTATGTCTATTATTCTTGGAAGACCCTTTTTGAATACTGCAGGGGTTGTTATTGATTGCACTAAAGGCAATGTCACTTTTCATGTTAATGGCAATGAGCATACGGTACACTTTCCGAGGAAATAACCTCAAGTTCATAGTATCAACTCTATTGGGAAAATGCCATCGATTATATTTGGAGGTTTTGAATATCCTCTTCCTACTATCAAGAAGAAATATGATATTATTATTATTGGGGATGTGCATATCCCCATTGAGGTAACATAGTGTTATTCGAAATTTCTCCGGTTCCATGTTATTCGGAATGAGTTCGTTAACAAGACTTGATCAACCTTGTTAGTGGATTCCTTTTGATGATCATGAGATGGATGAAACTAGAAGGCACAACCTTCTGTACCCCACTTTTACTTTCTGTTATTTATATTAAATAAAATAAAAATAAATATTTTTCTGTCTATTATCTGATTATTCGTGCAATATAAAAATACCTCGAAAATAAAAGTTCTCCAAAATGCCCTGAAATTTAAATATGATTTTTTCTAGAATATTTGAGGATTTATGGAACTGAGAACACACCAGGGGGGTCAACCACCTACCCACCAGGGTGGAGGGCGCGCCCACCCCTCTAGAGCGCGCCCCCTGCCTCGTGGGCCCATGGTGGCCCTCCTCCACTTATTCCTGCACCCACACACTTCATCTTCCTCCCAAAAACACGAATAACCAGCTCAAGCACGAGTTCTAGCTCATCTTGCTGCCATTTTTGATCTCCTCGCTCAAAGCACCTCTCACAAAACTGCTTGGGGAGATTGTTCCTTGGTATGTGACTCCTCCATTGGTCTAATTAGTTTTTGTTCTAGTGCTTTATTCATTGCAAATTTGTGTTGGTTAGGTGACCCTGTTCTTGAGCTTGCATGTCAAATTTATATGGTCAAAAGTAGTTTTGATGCATGATATAGGCCCTAGGCACTTGTAGGAGTAGTTGCTATCAATATTATTGAGTTTGGTTCACTTTTATTTTGAAGTTACTAAAAATTTCAGAATTTTTCAGAGGAAGAAATATGCTTAGGAAAATGTTCCAAGGTGGTTCTTCAAGGAAGCAAGGACCCATGCTTGCAATGCGTGATGCTGATGAAGAGCCACCAAGACACGCTCCAGTGCGTCCTTGTGAATGGCCTTCTGAGAACTTTATGGATCGAGCGGGAATTAAGGAAGAATTTAACGCATATTTGCGTAACACTGATCTTGTGAGCTTCGAGGAAGAGAAGTGCAGCCAGTATCACTATCTCACCAGTACCTTTGTAAGGAGGTTTGAATTTTCAACTTCACGTAATTCTCCAACTGTCTTGTTTGATCTTTATGATAAATCTTACACTATGGACTTAGAGGATTTTACCACTGCTTGCAAACTTCCACAATGGGGTAGTATAAGGGATCCTCGCAAATCTGAATTTAGAGATTTTCTTGCTAGAATAACTGTGGGAGAATCTAGAGATATTACACAAGCTACCATAGGGAGCATTCACTTTCCTGCTATACATTATTTTGCTCTCTTCATAGGTAGATGCATTAATGGTAAAGATGAGGCATGTCACATGTGTGTCCCTGATCTTAGTATTCTTAGGAGTGCTGTGTTAGGAGACAAATCATATAATTTGAGAGCCATTGTTGCACGTAGGTTGTATCTTAATAGACTTAATGGAGATTTCTTTGGTGGAATTTATGCAACCTACATAGCTAATTTTCTTGGTGTAGCCATACGCGAAGATGATATTGAATTACCTCCTGCTTATCTAGATTTTTAATGCTATGGTTCACCACCAGTTTGTCGAGAGGAACGAATCACCTCTCCAGTATCGACTAATCTTTGATAGACACTGTGCTGTCCATATTACTCTCCCTGCTCCTACCTTCTTTGATTATCAGGCAAGAGGAGGATATACTATTACTAGAGAGGAGGCAGATGAGTACGAGAGGAGAGGGGAGGCCGCTCGTCGCCACGCTGCAGCTCAGCAGGCGATAGCCACCGCATCACAGTACGACCCCAGCTACTATTATGGATATCCGCCTGGCCAGCCGTGGCCATAGACCAACTTAGGCCAAAAGCCTAAGCTTGGGGGAGTACGTATTCCCCACCGACATTACATTTATGTTCACACACTCATTGCTAGATGTCAGTGCTCATACTTTTTCATTGTATCATCCATGTTAGTTTATTTCCTTTTTATGCTTTCTTTTTGTGTGTTTGATAAACCTTAAGAAAAACCAAAAAAATTAGTTGTAGCTTTTAATCACTTTAATTTCCATGCTTGTAGTAGTAATTAAAAAGAAGAAAATCCAAAAATATTTCCTGTTCTTCTTTTCCTTGTTGGGAGCTCTCCCGTGTAAATAGTTTTATTTCTTTTCTTTTCTTTGGGGGTCGATAGGAGAAGACCATAATTAAATTGTTGAAGTGGCTCTTATATGCATTATTGTTTATCTGACAAAAGAGACCATATTGCCTTGTCTTCTCCCTTTTATTGAATGCTTGCAGATTCCAGCTTAGTCCAATGCACATGCACTATTATTATTCACATTGTTCGGTCGTGCAAGTGAAAGGCAATTATGATGTTATATGATGGACTGGCTGAGATGAGAAAAGCTGGTATGAACTCGACATCTTTTGTTTTTGTAAATATGATTAGTTCATCGTTCCTGATTCAGCCTATTATGAATAAACATGTTTGCAATGACAACTAGATATCATAGTTTCTTGTGGCATGCTTGATTAGCTATGAGTTATAATGGTTTACCTTGCGTGCCAACATGCTATTAAAATGGTTATGATAGGGTGGTATCCTCCTCTGAATGATTTAAGTGACTTGACTAGGCACATGTTCACGCATGTAGTTGAAACAAAATCAACATAGCCTTCACGATATTTATGTTCATGGTGGATTATATCCTACTCATGTTTGCATTCGGTTTTGACTAATTTTAATGCATGTTCATGACTGTTGTCGCTCTCTAGCTGGTCGCTTCCCAGTCTTTTGCTAGCCTTCACCTGTACTAAGCGGGAATACTGCTGTGCATCCAAATCCCTTCAACCCCAAAGTTATTCCACATGAGTCCACTATACCTACCTATATACGGTATCTACCTGCCGTTCCAAGTAAATTTGTATATGCCAAACTCTAAACCTTCAAATAAATATCCTATTTTGTATGCTCGAATAGCTCATGTATCAACTAGGGCTGTCCGTATCTTCCATGTTAGGCGGGTTATTCTCAAGAGGAGTGGACTCTGCTCCTCACTCACGAGATAAATGGCTGGTCATCGGGATGCCCAGTCCCATGCTTTATGCAAACTAAATCAAAATAATTGCAAACAAAACTCCCCCTGGAACTCTTGTTAGTTGGAGGCACTCGTTGTTTCGAGCAAGCCATGGATTGATGCTTGTTGGTGGAAGGGGGAGTATAAACTTTACCATTCTGTTTGGGAACCGCCTATAATGTGTGTAGCATGGAAGATATCGCCATCTCTTGGTTGTTATGTTGACAGTGAAAATATACCGCTCAAAATATTGTTCACCTCTGTTTCAAAACCAAGCTCTGGCACCTCTACAAATCCATGCTTCCCTCTGCGAAGGGCCTATCTATTTACTTTTATGCTGGGTCGTCATCCTCTTATTAAAAAGCACCAGTCAGAGAGCACCGCTGTCATTTGCATTCATTACTGTTAGTTTACATTGGGTATGACTTGACTTGATCTCTTTTACCATGAATTACAATGTCTAGTCAGTCCTTGGTCTTTAAAGGTGCTCTGCATTTATGTTTTGCGGTCTCATAAAGGGCTAGCGAGATACCACCTTGTTATATCATATTATGATTGTTTTGAGAAACTGTTGTCATCCGAGATTTATTATTATGCCTCGCTAGTTGATTATGCCATTGATATGAGTAAACTTGAGACCTATGCGTTATTGTGAATGTGGTTAGTTATGATCTTTGCTGAAAACTTGAATGCTGGCTTTACATATTTACAACAAAAAGAGCAAACAGAGTTTGTAAAAGTTTTTCTTTATCACTTTCAGTTTATCAACTGAATTGCTTGAGGACAAGCAAAGGTTTAAGCTTGGGGGAGTTGATACGTCTCCAACGTATCTACTTCTCCAAACACTTTTGCCCTTGTTTTGGACTCTAACTTGCATGATTTGAATGGAACTTACCCGGACTGACGCTGTTTTCAGCAGAATTACCATGGTGTTATTTCTGTGCAGGAGCAAACGTTCTCGGAATGACCTGAAACTTCATGGAGCCACTTTTCAAAAAATATGAAAAATACCTGCAAAAGATGAGGGCCAGGAGGCCCACCACCTCTCCACGAGGGTGGGGGCGCGCCTGCCCCCTAGGGCGCCCCCCTACCTCGTGGCCCCCCTGTTGCCTCTCCGACTCCAACTCCATATATTGTGTTTCGGGGAGAAAAAAATCAGAGAGAATAATTCATCGCGTTTTACGATACGGAGCCGCCGCCAACCCTAAAACCTCTCGGGAGGGCTGATCTGGAGTCCGTTCAGGGCTCCGGAGAGGGGAATCCGTCGCCATCATCATCATCAACCATCCTCCGTCACCAATTTCATGATGCTCACTGCCGTGCGTGAGTAATTCCATCATAGGCTTGCTGGACGGTGATGGGTTGAATGGGATCTATCATGTAATCGAGTTAGTTTTGTTAGGGTTTGATCCATAGTGTCCACTATGTTCAGAGATTGATGTTGCTATGACTTTGCTATGCTTAATGCTTGTCACAAGGGCCCGAGTGCCATGATTTCATATCTGAACCTATTATGTTTTCATCAATATATGAGTGTTCTTGATCCTATCTTGCAAGTCTATAGCCACCTATTATGTGTTATGATCCGTTAACCCCAAAGTGACAATAATCGGGATACTTACCGGTGATGACCGTAGTCTGAGGAGTTCATGTATTCACTATGTGTTAAAGCTTTGTTCCGGTTCTCTATTAAAAGGAGGCCTCAATATCCCTTAGTTTTTGGAAGGACCCCGCTGCCACGGGAGGGTAGGACAAAAGATGTCATGCAAGTTCTTTTCCATAAGCACGTATGACTATATTCGGAATACATGCCTACATTATATCAATGAACTAGAGCTAGTTCTGTGTCACCCTAGGTTATGACTGTTACATGATGAACCGCATCCGGCATAATTCTCCATCATTGATCCATTGCCTACGAGCTTTCCATATATTGTTCTTCGCTTATTTACTTCTCCGTTGCTATTGCTGTCATCACTACAAAATACCAAAAACATTACTTTTACTATTGTTACCTTTTGCTACCGTTATCACCACTATCATATTACTTTGCTACTAAACACTTTGCTGCAGATATTAAGTTTCCAGGTGTGGTTGAATTGACAACTCAGCTGCTAATACTTGAGAATATTCTTTGGCTCCCCTTGTGTCGAATCAATAAATTTGGGTTGAATACTCTACCCTCGAAAACTGTTGCGATCCCCTATACTTGTGGGTTATCATGGAGTAACGAGGGGCCCACGAGGGTGGAGGCGCGCACAGGGGGGTAGGCGCGCCCCCTGCCTCGTGGCCTCCTCGATTGTTTCTTGACGTCCACTCCAAGTCCCCTGGATCACGTTTGTTCCAAAAATCACGGACCCGAAGGTTTCATTCTGTTTGGACTCCGTTTGATATTCCTTTTCTGCGAAACACTGAAATAGGCAAAAAACAATTTGGGCTGGGCTCCGGTTAGTAGGTTAGTCCCAAAAATAATATAAAAGTGTATAAATAAGCCCATTAAACATCCAAAACAGAATATATAATAGCATGGAGCAATCAAAAATTATAGATACATAGGAGACGTATCTCCAGACACAGGTGACTTTGTCATGGGGATGCCGGAACACAATAACGAGAAATAAGAACAAAACTAACAACGAGGAAACCGGTATAGTGAGCATGTGTATAACTCAAAAGGATACCGATATATCTCATCTCTGATTTTGTAAAGTATCATGAAGCAAAGGGAACCTCACATTCTAACCAAAGGTTCACTCGAATATCATTTGTGTAATCATAGGGATCGATATGGACGTCCACAATTCCGCTATCGGTCATTCAAGGGTTTCATTCATGTCTATGATTTATCAAACCTACTGGGTCACAACCTTAAGGTAATCACGGTCTGCTGAGTGTTAGTATTGCGAGAGTATCGAGGATTTAATTGTGAAATAGTTTCAGTAATATCCGGAATAGATTCAGATGACCCGAAAGCGTTTCAGAGATTATTGGGCAATACCGGGTATTCCTGATAATTAATAAAAGGTTCTGGTAATTATAAGAGGGCTTTTATATTTAATTTATATCAATGGGATTTAAAAGGCCAAGTGCTGGAAGGAGTATTGGGCCACCACGGCCTAATAGGAAGTGGCGCCCCCTTTCCTTGTGCGGGGGGGGGGGGGGGGGGGAGGGATTGGACTAGGGGAGGCGTCCAACTCCTCCCCCTCTTTTCCCCTCTAACCTATATATACTTGAGGTATTGGCCACAACTGATACGCAACTTTTGGAGCCTCCTCTACTCCAATACTACTAGTTCTAGTTGAGACAATTAGAGCTAGTTCCAGCTCCACTAATCCTCATAATTAGAATCCCCATGTGGCTCTAATATTCTCCTCTAATTCTCTGGTGATGATTACTTTTGGACGATGAAGCGTTACCGGATCATGAAGAGCGTATGCTTGCAAACTGTAGAGAGGTCGTGCTCTCGGTCTTAAGTTCGAGGGATCGTTCGAGGGCGGTTTGTGGTATCGTTCATCGACGGTATGAGGGGCTCCAAGTATGATCCACACCGGCTCATCTACTTCCGCTACTACTCAGAGTTAGTAATGATGATGATCCAATCCTCTAATGCACCTTCATATTGTTCCTGGGTGTTCGTAGGCCGAGTTTTGTTTTGTTTTCGACTACTGTCGGTGTCAAAACCGGTGGATCTCGGGTAGGGGGTCCCGAACTGTGCGTCTAGGCGGCTGGTAACAGGAGGCGGGTGACACGATGTGTACCTAGGTTCGGGCCCTCTTGATGGAGGTAATACCCTACGTCCTGCTTGATTGTTCTTGATAATATGAGTATTACAAGAGTTGATCTACCACGAGATCGAAGAGGCTAAACCCTAGAAGCTAGCCTATGGTATGATTTTTGTTGTTGGTCCTACGGACTAAACCCTCCGGTTTATATAAACACTGAAGGGGGCTAGGGTTATACAGAGTCGGTTACAAGGAAGGAGATCTACATATCCGTACTGCCAAGCTTGCCTTCCACGCCAAGAAGAGTCCCATCCGGACACGGGACGAAGTCTTCAATCTTGTATCTTCATAGTCCAACAGTCCGGCTGTCCGGATACCCCCTAATCCAGGACTCCCTCAGTAGCCCCTGAACCAGGCTTCAATGATGATGAGTCTGGCACGCAGATTGTCTTCGGCATTGCAAGGCGGGTTCCTCCTCCGAATACTTCACAGAAGATTTTGAACACGAGGATCGTGTGCGGCTCTGCAAAACAAGTTCCACATACCACCGTAGAGAGAATAATATTTCCATAAATCTAATCTGCTGACGTACCCCGTAGTGTGACATCACACCATAGCCAGGTCTTTATTCGAATCGTTTTTCATAACCAATCTCAGCGTGTTTCGCGAGGCGGTTTCCTTGGCACGTCTTGTCGAAGCAGAGATCGTGTCCCCTTTATTATGGGATTCTCATCAATACGGATGTGGGTAAGCCAACCGTGCCTATTGGTAGGACTCCTAGATCTTAGGCAAGTCCCAATCGGCCACGAGGAGGACGCTTGATATTCACCCTCTTTATAAAGGGGACAAGGCTTTTTCTTTTTTTCCCTCTCGTGCTCAATCAAATCCTTCCCTCGCCTCGAGTTCTAACACCCAAAACTCAGGTCAGGTGCTTCGGACCTTCAACTATGTCCGGATCCAACCTTCAATGTCGGTGGATGCCTTCCTCCGTCACGGAGGAGGACATCAAGAGGTTGAGAGAGGCCAGATATCTGATCGCCGAAATTTCGCATCGGCTGCCCGCCCGAGGGCAGGTCGTCCCTACTCCCGAACCCAACGAGAGCGTCGTGTTCATCTCCCACTTCCTCCGAGGACTAGGCCTCGCTCTGGATCCCTTTGTTAGGGGTCTTATGTTCTATTATGGGCTAGATTTTCATGATATGGCCCCGGATTCCCTTCTTCACATTTCATCTTTTATTGTCGTATGTGAGGCCTTCCTCTGCATTACCCCTCACTTCGGCCTGTGGCTCAAGACTTTCGATGTGAAGTCGAAGATGATCGAGGGGTAGCACGTAGCGTGCGGAGGCGCTTTAATAAGCAAAATTGCTGACGCTCCATGGCCTGAGGGTAACTTCCCAGAGGTGTCCGGATTGTGGCAGCCAGAGTGGTTCTACATCACAGCTCCCCGAAGTGCCAAGTGGGTAGCTGCCCCCACCT
Source organism: Triticum urartu (assembly GCF_056163025.1). Lineage (NCBI taxonomy): Eukaryota > Viridiplantae > Streptophyta > Magnoliopsida > Poales > Poaceae > Triticum > Triticum urartu. Next base: position 379,787,210 of record NC_141873.1, read on the forward strand.
TTCGCTCAGGCCCCCCACCACAACTGACGTCATGGATCAGCAGGGGGCTGAGTTGGGGTCCAGCCAAGGATGTGCCAATACTGCAAAGCCGTATCCGAGATCTCTTTGAGAGAGATTTCAGTCTGGTTATGGTAGTGCAAGTTATGCTAGTTCGTCGAGTCCAGCCTTGCAAGCGCCGGCCCCTTCGCATGTGGGAATTCAACCCGGAAGGATTGTGAGCTATTCAACACTTCCTTGGCATGACGCCCGAGGAGATGTACAAATTGTTCTTCGGACCACAAATAATGTGTCCGGACATCACTGAGGATGTAGGTCTCAGCTGCAATCACCCGGATACCCAAGTAAGTAGCCCCGCATCCGAACACACTATCTGTTTGTTTATCGCAACGTCGCCCTAAAAAGGCGCTCTTTTACTAGGATTGGATAGCGAAGGAAAATTTGATCAGGTGTCTGGCCCCCCTCCCTGAGACATCACCAAATCCCGTGCTAACCAGGATGCTGGAGATCGCGCCTTATCAAGCGCCCTCAGGAGAAGATAAAGGGGGGGACAAGTAGGCTAGCGCCTCCGTGAAGGAGGTTAACCGAGGAGGAGGAACTGAAACTTCCTCTCCCCAGGGAAGGAAGAGGAACGCCTCTGAGGACCTGGAGACCACGATCTCCAAACGGGGGAAGAAATCTTCGTCGGAGAGTCCTGCCCTGGGGGATACCCCGGCCGCACTATGCCCTCAAGGGGATCAGCCCTCCACCGAGCTGTAAGTAAAAGGGTACTTAATAATGAAAATATCTCGCCTTATTTCTGAGGAAAATAACTGAAGCATTTATCTAGCAGTTCGGGTCTTAGCCCTTCTCAGCAGAGCTCGTCTTCAGGGGATCTTCTTCCAGAGATGATGGAGAGTTAAACGCCTCCCCCTGCCATACCGCCTCATGAGGCGGGCGACCCCGAGGTGTCGTTGCGGAGGGTTTCTCCTGATCCGGGAAGGCTAGAAGGTAATCCTATGGCCACCCGAAGTCCTCAGTATCCGGCTCTTGAAGAGGGCTATTGAAAGAGTCCGACACCGTCTGGTGTACGGTCGGAGGTACCGAGGGATCTGCTAGAGCAAGCGGCTATCTCAAAAGAGCACCGCAAGTTGATGGGTACGGTGATTGAAAGGATTTCGTCCACCGAAAGCGGGTTGCATGAAGCCTTTATGAGTCTACTGACGGGTTTTGAGGTACGCGAAATGATGTACATTTTTGACAGTACCACACATTTTTAGATGTGCCCTGTGTAGATAGTAGCCCCTGAGACTCTGGGTGCTGTCGAAGATCACAGCGCACAGAGGATCATAGTCCCAGGAATAATTGTGCCGCCTTAATATGCAGGTGGCGGAGGGTCCGGTGGCCAGCCAGACTGATGAGTTTGCCGAGCTAAAGCGGCAGCTTGACGTGGCAGACACCGACATCGCACTTGTCAACAAGCGGCTTGACGAGGCACAGGGTATGTGATTCCTCCGGTGACACATGGGAAGAGAAGCATGATGCCAGTATCTATGACATGTGTGTGAATGCAGATGAAGTTGCGGCCGTGGAGAACCTTCGGGCGGAACTTGCCCGAGCCAAAGAACAAGCCAGGAAAAGTGATGCGGCTGCCCTAAAGGCAATCGAGGAGCTGAAAGCCGAACAGGCTGCTCACTGCCAAAGCAAGGAGGAAATAGCCAGGATGGTTGTGGAATTGAAGAACGCCGCTGACCGTTATGAGCTTCTTGAAAAGGAAGATCGAGCGAAGAGGACAGACCTGGAGAAGGCCACGATGGCGACCAAAGACACCCGCTCTGCAATGAGAGCGATGAAGGAGGAGCTGCGTCAAGCCAGGGATATCGCGGCTGGGAAGCCCTTTATGGTGCGGATGAAGTTTGCAGATCCTCGGTACACCCCTTTGGACCGGCTGTGGAGTTCTGCGGACGCATATCTGGACTTAGCGGCATGTACGCGGTTACCAAATGGTGTTCGGAGTCCCGGATGAGATCCCGGACATCATGAAGAGTTCCGAAATGGTCTGGAGGTAAAAATTTATATATGGGAAGTCCTGTTTTGGTCACCGGAAAAGTTTTGGGTGCTATCAGTAACGTACCGGGACCACCGGGAGGGTCCCGGGGATCCACCAGGTGGGGCTACCTGCCCCAGAGGGTTGCGTGGGCCAAGTGTGAGAGGGGACCAGCCCCAGGTGGGCTGGTGCGCCCCCCCCCCCCACCAGGGCCCAAGGCGAAGAGAGAAGGGAAAAGGGGGAAACCCTAGGCTCAGATGGGCCTAAGGCCCACCTAGTGGTGCGCCCCCCTCTCTCCCCCCTTGGCCGCCCCCTAGATGGGATCTAGGGCTGGCCGCCACCCCTAGGGGTGGAAACCTAGGTGGGGGAGCAGCCCCTCCCTTTCCCCTATATATAGTGGGGGGTTTGGGCTGCCATACACACGATTCAATCTCCCTGTTGGCGCAGCCCTACCCCTCTTCCTCCTCGTCTCTCGTAGTGCTTGGCGAAGCCCTGCTGGAGTCCCGTGCTCCTCCACCACCACCACGCCGTCGTGTTGCTGCTAGATGGAGTCTTCCCCAACCTCTCCTTCTCCCCTTGCTGGATCAAGGCGTAGGAGACGTCACCGGGCTGTATGTGTGTTGAACACGGAGGTGCCGTCCGTTCGGCACTAGGATCATCGGTGATTTGGATCACGACGAGTACGACTCCATCAACCCCGTTCACTTGAACGCTTCCACTTAGCGATCTACAAGGGTATGTAGATGCACTCTCCTTCCCCTCGTTGCTAGATTACTCCATAGATTGATCTTGGTGATGCGTAGAAAATTTTGAATTTCTGCTACGTTCCCCAACAGTGGCATCATGAGCTAGGTCTATGCATAGTTTCTATGCACGAGTAGAACACAAGTTGTTGTGGGCGTCGATTTTGTCAATTTGCTTGCCGTTACTAGTCTTATCTTGATTCGGCGGCATCGTGGGATGAAGCGGCCCGGACCGACCTTACACGTACTCTTACGTGAGACTGGTTCCACCGACTGACATGCACTAGTTGCATAAGGTGGCTAGCGGGTGTCTGTCTCTCCCACGTTAGTCGGATCGGATTCGATGAAAAGGGTCCTTATGAAGGGTAAATAGAAATTGGCATATCACGTTGTGGTTTTCGCGTAGGTAAGAAACGTTCTTGCTAGAAACCTATAGCAGCCACGTAAAAACTTGCAACAACAATTAGAGGACGTCTAACTTGTTTTTGCAGCTTATGCCTTGTGATGTGATATGGCCAAAAGGATGTGATGAATGATATATGTGATGTATGAGATTGATCATGTTCTTGTAATAGGAATCACGACTTGCATGTCGATGAGTATGACAACCGGCAGGAGCCATAGGAGTTGTCTTAATTTATTTATGATCTGCGTGTCAACATAAATGTCATGTAATTACTTTACTTTATTGCTAAAGCGTTAGCCATAGTAGTAGAAGTAATAGATGACGAGACAACTTCAAGAAGACATGATGATGGAGATCATGATGATGGAGATCATGGTGTCATGCCGGTGACAACGATGATCATGGAGCCCCGAAGATGGAGATCAAAAGGAGCAAAATGATATTGGCCATATCATGTCACTATTTGATTGCATGTGATGTTTATCATGTTTTACATCTTATTTGCTTAGAACGACGGTAGCTTAAATAAGATGATCCCTCACTAAAATTTCAAGAAAGGTGTTCCCCCTAACTATGCACCGTTGCGAAGGTTCGTTGTTTCGAAGCACCACGTGATGATCGGGTGTGATAGATTCTAACGTTCGAATACAACGGGTGTAAGCCAGATTTACACAGCAAAAACACTTAGGTTGACTTGACGAGCCTAGCATGTACAGACATGGCCTCGGAACACGGAAGACCGAAAGGTCGAGCATGAGTCGTATAGAAGATACGATCAACATGAAGATGTTCACCGATGTTGACTAGTCCGTCTCACGTGATGATCGGACACGGCCTAGTTGACTCGGATCATGTTTCACTTAGATGACTAGAGGGATGTCTATCTGAGTTTAGATGAACTCAATTATCATGAACATAGTCTGAATTGTCTTCGCAAATATGTTGTAGATAAATAGCTCACGTTGTAGCTCCCTGTTTCAATACGTTCCTAGAGAAAGATTAAATTGAAAGATATTGTAAGCAATGATGCGGACTAGGTCCATAGTCCGAGGAGTGTCCTCACTGCTACACAGAAGGCTTACGTCTTTGATGCACCGCTCGATGTGCAAACCCCTACAACGTCGTCTGTGGATATTGTGAACACCTGACAGACACATCCTGATGACTACTTGATAGTTTAGTGCACCATACTTTACGGCTTAGAATCGGGATTCCAATGACGTTTTGAACGCCATAAGACATATGGGATGTTCCAAGAGCTGAAATTGGGATTTCAGGCTCATGCCCGTGTTGAGAGGTGTGAGACCTCTGACAAGTTCTTTTGCCAACAAGATGGAGGAGAATAGCTCAGCTAGTGAGCATGTGCTCAGAATGTCTGGGTGCTACAATCACTTAAATCAAGTGGGAGTTAAACTTCCAGATAAGATAGTGATTGATAGAGTTCTCTAGCCACTATCACTAAGCTACTAGATCTTCGTGATGAACTATGACATGCAAGGGATGGAGTTGATCCCGGAGCTGTTCGCGGTGCTTAAGACCGCAATAGGTAGAAATCAAGAAGGAGCATCAAGTGTTGATGGTTTAACAAGACCACTGGTTTCAAGAAGGGCAAGGGATAGAAGGGAAACTTCAAGGATGGCAAACCAGTTGCCGCTTCAGTGAAGGAACCCAAGGTTGAACCCAAACCCGAGACTAAGTGCTTCTATTATAAAGGGAACGGTCACTGGTAGCGGAATTACCCCAAATGCATGGTAGATAAGAAGGCTGGCAACTTCAACAAAATTTATACGTGTTATTAATGTGTACCTCACTAGTACTCCTAGTAGCACCTGGGTATTGGATACCGGTTCAGTTACTATTATTGGTGACTTGAAGCAAAAGCTACGGACTAAACGGAGACTGGCTGAGGGCGAGGTGACGATGTGTGTTGGAAGTGTTTCCAAAGTTGATGAGATCACCATCGCATGCTCCATCTGCCTTCGGGATTAGTATTGAACCTAGATAAATGTTATCAGGTGTCTACGTTGAGCATGAATATGATTAGATCATGTTCATTGCAATACGGTCATTCATTTAAGTTAGAGAATAATGGTTATTCTGTTTACATGAATGATACCTTTCATGGTCATGCACCCTATGTGAATGGTTCATTGAATCTCGGTCGTGGTGATACACATGTTCACGCCAAAAGATGTAGAGTTAATAATGATAGTACCACTTTCTCGTGGCACTGCCGCTTAGGTCATATTGGCGTAAGATGCATGAAGAAACTCCATGTCAATGGATGTTTGGAGTCACTTGATTTTGAATCACTTGACACATGCGAGCCATGCCTCATGGGCAGGATGACTAAGACCCCGTTTTCAGGTACAATGAAACGGGCAAGTGACTTGTTGGAAATCATACATGCTGATGCGTGTGATCCAATGAGAATTGAAGCGTGCGGTGGATATCGCTATTTTCTCATCTTCACTGACGATTTGAGTAGATAGGTATATTTACTTAATGAAGCACAAGTCTGAAACGTTTGAAAAGTTCAAGCGATTTCAGAGTGAAGTTAAGAATCATCATAACAAAAAGGGATCATGTTCCTATGATCTGATCAAAAGGGGATTTTCTGAGTTATGAGTTTGGCAATCACTTAAGACATTGTGGAATTGTTTCACAGTTGAAGCCACCTGGAACACCACAGAGTAATGGTGTGTACGGACGTCGTAATCAAACCTTATGAGATATGGTGCGATCTATGATGTCTCTTACCGATCTACCGTTTTCATTTTGAGGTTATGCGTTAGAGACAGTTGCATTCACTTTAGATAGGACACCATCTAAGTCCGTTGAGACGACGTCGTATGAACATTGGTTTGGCAAGAAACCAAAGTTGTCGTTTCTTAATGTTTGGGGCTGCGATGCTTAAGGCTTCAGCCGGAGAAGCTCGAACACAAAGCGGACAAACACATCTTCATAGGATACCCAAAGGTGACAGTAGGGTATACCTTCTATCTCAGATCCGAGGGCAAATTGTTTGTCGCTAAGAACGAGTCCTTTCTCGAGAAGGAGTTTCTCTCGAAAGAATTGAGTGGGAGGAAGATAGAACTTGATGAGGTTGTCGAACCTTTATTTCAACCAGAGAATGATGCAACATAGAAAGATGTTTTCTGTGGCACCTACATCTGTTGAATAGGAAGTTAATGATAGTGATCATGAAGCTTCGGATCAAGTTACTATCGAACCTCGTAGGTCGACAAGGATATGTACTACTCCTAAGTGGTACGGTAATCCTGTCTTAGACATCATGTTGTTAGACAACAATGAACCTATGATCTATGGAGAAGCGATGGTGGGCCCATATTCCAACAAATGGTTAGAAGCCATGAAATCCGAGATAGGATTCATATATCAGAACAAAGTATGGACTTTGGTGGACTTGCCCGATGATCGGCAAGCCATTGAGATAAATGGATCTTTAAGAAGAAGACGGACATGGGCGGTAATGTTACCGTCTATGAAGCTCAACTTGTGGGAAAGAGTCTTTTCACAAGTTCAAGGAGTTGACTACAATGAGAATTTCTCACCCGTAGCGATGCTTAAGTCCGTCAGAATCATGTTAGCATTAGCTGTATTTTTCAATGAAATCTGACAGATGGATGTCAAAAACAAGTTTTCTTACCAGTTTTCATAAGAAAGAGTTGTATGTGATACAATCAAAGTTTTGTCGATCCTAAGGATGCTAAAAGGTATGCTGGCTCTAGCAATCCTTCTATGGACTAGAGCAAGCATCTCGGAGTCGGAATATATGCTTTGATGGAGTAATCAAAGCTTTTAGGTTTATACAATGTTTGCTAGAAACTTGTATATACAAGAAAGTGAGTGGGAGCACTACAACATTTCTGATAAGTATATGTGGATGACATATTGTTGATTCGAAATGATGTAGAATTTCTGGAAAGCATAAACGGTTGTTTGAAGAGTGTTTTTCAAAGGAAGACCTGGATAAAGCTGCTTACATATTGGGCATCAAGATCTATAGAAATAGATCAAGACGCCTGATGATACTTTCAAAGAACGCACACCTTGACATGTTTTTGAAGGAGTTCAAAATAGATCAGTCAAAGAAGGGGTTCTTACCTGAGTTATAAGGTGTGAAGTTGAGTAAGACTCAAAGCTTGACCACGGCAGAAGAAAGAGGAAGGACGAAGGTCGTCCCCTATGCTCTTGTCATAGGCTCTATACGGTATGCCATGCAGAGTACCGCACCTGATGTGTGCCTTGCCACATGTCTGGCAAGAGGGTACAAAGGTGATCTAGGACTGGATCACCAGATAGCGGTCAAAATTATCCTTAGAGGAATAAGGAAATGTTTCTCGGTTATGGAGGTGATAAAGAGTTCGACGTAAAGAGTTACATCGATGCAAGCTTAACACCTATCCGGATAGCTCTGAGTAGAGATACCGGATACGTATAATGGAGCAATAATTTGGAATAGCTCCAAGTGGAACGTGGTAGCAGCATCTATAACATAAAGTTTTGCGAAATACATAGGGATCTGAATATGGCAAGACCCGTTGACTACAACCTCTCTCACAAACATAACATGATCAAACCCAGAACTCATTGAGTGTTAATCACATAGTGATGTGAACTAGATTATTGAGTCTAGTAAACTCTTTGGATGTTGGTCACATGGTGATGTGACATGTGAGTGTTAATCACATGGCGATGTGAACTAGATTATTGACTCTAGTGCAAGTGGGAGACTGTTGGAAATATGCCCTAGAGGCAATAATAAATTAGTTATTATTATTATATTTCATTGTTCATGATAATCGTTTATTATCCATGCTATAATTGTATTGATAGGAAACTCAGATACATGTGTGGATACATAGACAACACCATGTCCCTAGTAAGCCTCTAGTTGACTAGCTCGTTGATCAATAGATGGTTACGGTTTCCTGACCATGGACATTGGATGTCGTTGATAACGGGATCACATCATTAGGAGAATGATGTGATGGGCAAGACCCAATCCTAAGCCTAGCACAAAGATCGTGTAGTTCGTATGCTAAAGCTTTTCTAATGTCAAGTATCATTTCCTTAGACCATGAGATTGTGCAACTCCCGGATACCGTAGGAGTGCTTTGGGTGTGCCAAACGTCACAACGTAACTGGGTGGCTATAAAGGTACACTACAGGTATCTCCAAAAGTGTCTGTTGGGTTGGCACGAATCGAGACTGGGATTTGTCACTCCGTGTAAACGGAGAGGTATCTCTGAGCCCACTCGGTAGGACATCATCATAATGTGCACAATGTGATCAAGGAGTTGATCACGGGATGATGTGTTATGGAACGAGTAAAGAGACTTGCTGGTAACGAGATTGGACAAGGTATCGGGATACCGACGATCGAATCTCGGGCAAGTATCGTACCGCTAGACAAAGGGAATTGTATACGGGATTGATTGAATCCTTGACATCGTGGTTCATCCGATGAGATCATCGTGGAGCATGTGGGAGCCAACATGGGTATCCAGATCCCGCTGTTGGTTATTGACCGGAGAGTTGTCTCGACCATGTCTGCATGACTCCCGAGCCCATAGGGTCTACACACTTAAGGTTCGATGATGCTAGGGTTATAGGAAAAGTATGTACGCGGTTACTGAATGGTGTTCGGAGTCCCGGATGAGATTCCGGACATCACGAGGAGTTCTGGAATGGTCCGGAGGTAAAGATTTATATATGGGAAGTCCTGTTTTGGTCACCGGAAAAGTTTCGGGTGCTATCGGTAACGTACTGGGACCACCGGGAGGGTCCCGGGGGTCCACCAGGTGGGGCTACCTGCCCCAGAGGGTTGCATGGGCCAAGTGTGAGAGGGGACCAGCCCCAGGTGGGCTGGTGCACCCCCCCACCAGGGCCCAAGGCGAAGAGAGAAGGGAAAAGGGGGAAAGCCTAGGCTCAGATGGGCCTAAGGCCCACCTAGTGGTTCGCCCCCCCTCTCTCCCCCCTTGGCCGCCCCCTAGATGGGATCTAGGGCTGGCCGCCACCCCTAGGGGTGGAAACCTAGGTGGGGGAGCAGCCCCTCCCTTTCCCCTATATATAGTGGGGGTTTTGGGCTGCCATACACACGATTCAATCTTCCTGTTGGCGTAGCCCTACCCCTCTTCCTCCTCGTCTCTCGTAGTGCTTGGCGAAGCCTTGCTGGAGTCCCGCGCTCCTCCACCACCACCACGTCGTCGTGCTGCTGCTGGATGGAGTCTTCCCCAACCTTTCCTTCTCCCCTTGCTGGATCAAGGCGTAGGAGACGTCACCGGGCTGTACGTGTGTTGAACACGGAGGTGCCGTCCGTTCAGCATTAGGATCATCGGTGATTTGGATCACGACGAGTACGACTCCATCAACCCCGTTCACTTGAACGCTTCCGCTTAGCGATCTACAAGGGTATGTAGATGCACTCTCCTTCCCCTCGTTGCTAGATTACTCCATAGATTGATCTTGGTGATGCGTAGAAAATTTTGAATTTCTGCTACGTTCCCCAACACGGGGACTCAGCAATCTCGCACCCTCGTGATCAAGACTATTTAAGCTTATAGGTAGGGCAAAAGGTATGAGGTGGAGCTGCAGCAAGCGACTAGCATATTATGTGGCTAACATACGCAAATGAGAGCGAGAAGAGAAGGCAAAAGCACGGTCGATAAACTATGATCAAGAAGTGATCCAAGTCTAGTTACATCAAGCATAACTCCAACACCGTGTTCACTTCCCGGACTCCGCCGAGAAGAGACCATCACGGTTACACACGCGGTTGATGTATTTTAATTAAGGTCAACTTCAGGTTTTTTACAACCGGACATTAACAAATTCTCATCTGCCCATAACCGCGGGCATGGCTTTTGAAAGTTCAAATCCCTGCAGGGGTGTCCCAACTTAGCCCATCACAAGCTCTCACGGTCAACGAAGGATATTCCTTCTAGCGGGAAGACCCGATCAGGCTCGGAATCCCGGTTACAAGACATTTCGACAATGGTAAAACAAGACTAGCAAAGCCACCCAGATGTGCCGACAAATCCCGATAGGAACTGCACATATCTCGTTCTTAGGGCACACCGGATGAGCAAGACGTCGGGTAAGCCAGCCCAGAGTTGCCCCTGGTAGCCTCGGACATCGCTCAGTTGGACCAACACTTAGAGAAGCACTGGCCCGGGGGTTAAATAAAGATGACCCTTGAGCCGGCCGACTCAAGGGAAAGAAAAGGCTAGGTGGCAAATGGTAAAACCAATGTTGGGCCTTGCTGGAGGAGTTTTATTCAAGGCGAACTGTCAAGGGGTTCCCGTTATAACCCAACCGCGTAAGGAACGCAAAATCCGGGAACATAACACCGATATGACGGAAACTAGGGCGGCAAGAGTGGAACAAAACATCAGGCGTAAGGCCGAGCCTTCCACCCTTTACCAAGTATATAGATGCATTAATTAATTAAGAGATATTGTGATATCCCAACAAAATATCCATGTTCCAATAAGGAACAAACTCCAATCTTCACCTGCAACTAACCACGCTATAAGAGGGGCTGAGCAAAGCGGTAACATAGTCAAACAACGGTTTGCTAGGACAAGGTGGGTTAGAGGTTTGGCTCAACAATATGGGAGGCAGGATAAGCAAGTGGTAGGTATCGTAGCATAGGCATAGCAAAAGAGCAAGCAACTAGCAAGCAAAGATAGAAGTGATTTCGAGGGTATGGTCATCTTGCCTGAAATGCCGCAAGGAAGAAGAACGAGTCCATGAAGAAGACAAACGGGCGTAGACGAACGGGTCCTCACAAACGCGACGTTATCGGAACCAACCCGAAGAAGCAACACCGGAAAGAAGCACACAACATAGTAAACAACCAACACACGAACATGGTATGATATGCGGGATACGGTATGTGGTGCATATGCATGATTTGCAAAGGAAAGATTGAACCTGGCCTCAACTTGGAAATCCAAGAGTGCCACTGGAAAGGGGAGGTGATTTCGGTTAAAATCGATATAAAGAACACCGGAATCGGATGCACGGTTTGGAAATGGCAAGCAAAACAAATACGGCACCGGTTTGCGATAAACAGCAAGTAGCCTCCTAAATGCATCAAGATAAATATGCTACAGCACTCAAACATGGCAACAAAATACATGGCAGGGATCCACTCATAAAGCTTGACAAAAGATGAACACTGAGCTACGGCTAATTCATCCATTAATAGGTTCAAACAAGCATGGCAAAAGTGCAAATGATAATAGGTTTCAGACTTAATGAAATTAACACAAGTCTGGAATTTATTATCAGGAAGCACACTTTAGAGCATGAAAACTACATGCTACAGGAACTTAACATGGCAAATCAAGGCATGGCATGAAACTACTCAAAGCACTTAACAAAAGTCCATTAGTGACCTTGAGCCAAAAGGGATCAGAGAATACAATTGCAAGAATGTGAACATGGCAAAAACATAAACAGATTCAGACTTAGTGAAAAACTGGAGCATGCAAATCAGTTAACGAGTAGGCATGTTTGCGAGCTCGATGCACTCACTACAGAGCATGGCATGACAAACTAAGCATACACCCATCAAGAATACATGGCATAGAAGCTAGACATGGCAAGAACAACATCATAGCATGCACGGATCATTAGCACCATCCTCGGCAAAATCGCTAAACAAGTTAACAATCTGTCAGGAACATTTTATAGTAAAAGTAGAGCTCGATTGACTCAAGTTAGGGTGCTTCATAAATGCAAACAAGGACATGGATGGATAGAGCACCACAATGTTAACAAAACATCCTTACCGATCATCCTCAAAAGAGGCACGGATTGCTAGGAAACAACATGAACATAAGGCATACAACAAAATCAGGGCAAGGACTTTAGGAAATTCTAAGTCCCTGAAATCAGCATTACCGATTACGCTACTTTGCAATCTTGTGCTAGTCACCACAAATATCACAAAAATACATGGCAAGCACCCCTGTAAAGATGGCATGGCATATAACAAAACACATGTAAAGTTCAGGGTCATAGCATGCACACATTAATCATGGCAAAAATGACAAAAGGCCATTTGCTGAAACAGATCTGACAAATTCATCACATAGCCCTCTTCCAACAGCATTTCGGGCATCAAGATGAACTCAAATGAAAACGATGCAATGAGATGAAATGGTGTACTCGTCGAGACGAACATTTTGATATGCTACACGCACGAATCGAAGTTACGGATGCAGAGTTATGATGCGATGAATATGGCATAAAAATAAACAGATCTGGGGACTTAGTGGAATTTCAACCTCTGCGAGAAAGTCAACGGGACAGAGCGGTATGGGTTGGCTCGGTGCAGATCTGAGATGGGGTGTTTGGATGGACGCGCGGATGGATCTCGTCCCGTCTCTTCTCCGGCGAGGTGCCGAACTCCGGCGGTGTGCCCATCCGTTCGACGTCCGTACATGGAGTACATGGACGTCCATATGGACATAAACTGGGCACAGGTTTGCACTGAAAATGGGGCAGACCGGACACCAAACAAACAAAAAATACGGATGCGGCCGCATGTTTAGTCATGCCATCTATCCGTTTGGGCCCAAAACAGACAAACGCGGATAGTATGGGGAGTCGGCCGCTGGCCGCCTTAACAACGGCTCCAGTGTATGCTCCAGCTGAGTCGGTTGGTCCCGACTTGCCAAAACACGCGCAGCGGGTGGGTTTTGTGTCGACACTCTTCATATACTGCTCAATTGAGTTCTGACCCGACATTTTGGGTTTGGGGTGGCATTTCCCTAGTCCTGGTATGCGTCATTTTGGATCTGACCGGACGGCATGCTCTGGCATACTTTACACCCCACATATTCATGGAACTCAAGAGGTTCAAGTACCAGACCGGCTGTCTCCAATAAAAAGCTTTGCGAGTCGCAATTATCTCGCTGGGAATGGTCAGCCTTCAGGACAGCATTATAGATCATCTGACATGCATTGTACCGCTAGATTAACCTGAAGTGCTCGACATGAGCTCACGAAAATTTACAGCAAAACTAAAAAGAAACAGACTGTCCCAAAGAATCCCCAACACTCATAAGTCATAACACAAACAGCTCACAGTATGCATAAAACATTCTCTAATGACCACCATCAGCGAGAACTCCCTCTTCTGCAGCTTTACCTCCACAAGACCTTGCAACAGACTCAAACAGCCTCTCAATCTCCGGTGCACAGCGTGTAAAGGATCGAGCCCAAAAGCTATAGCGTGGATTCTACAGAAGGCAACCCTGTATTAGACCTATTCCTTGCCAAAAAATTCTTTCAAGTGGTCGTTGTAGCATACCTTTATGAGCTCAATGAAAGTAATAAGTAATCCCCAGGGATGAGGACGATTAACTATTAGGCGCTCTAAAAGAACTCTAGTTATCTGCTCCTGTACGATATCCTGCAAGTTTCAAGTTTCAATTGGACGATGTCAGGAGGTATTTCATAGATGCATATGGGTATCACACCAAAACCCAGAAACCCGAAAAGAGGGAACTCATTAAGTTACCTGTGTTGCCTCAGCAAACAAGTACAAAATGATGAAGGAGAAGTAGTGAGTATGATTGTTTGGATAGCGTAGCTGGTTAGCAATTGCGTTCAGGAGGAGGTAACGGCCTTCGGTATCCATATTCACTATAAGATTTCTGAAGACCTCAGTGGCTGTTTCAATCTGAAAAACATCCACCTGAGGACTTTGGTTCATTTGCTGCGCTGATGCTGATGCATTCGCCTTGTTATGCTGTAACTGTTGCACAGCCTGCATTTACAATTTAGACACCATTATAGAGTGTTCATGCATGCCAAGAAAAGTGATCAAAAACAAGCAAAGAAGGTAGAGGTAAAGGTACTTCATACTGTAACTGTAGAGACCCATAGGGTCGATGCAGATTCAAAACATGACATAGCTGTTTGGTTTAATGTCACTGAGAGCCAAAGTTTGGTCACTTCAGAAAAAATTGGCTGCCGTTTGGTTCAGCGAGAAAAGTTTGGAAAGAAGTTTCTGTAACTACGTATTTCTGGAACCAAACTTAACAAAAGAAACATGGCCAGCTAATTTGGCTGGTTTTCAGATCCTAAATTTGGGCACAAACCAAACCAGTCATAAACTTGCTATCTGTCTGAAAACACACAAACAGAAGACTAAATACAGTCCAAACCTATGTTAACCAATGCTGAAATACTATGAAAATTTGCTGATAAAAAGTGATAATATCTTCTTCACTTGGCTATTTGGACGCAATATTAGGGTATAAAAAGCATTTCTAACATTGTAATGGAAAAAACAATCGCACACAAACATATAGAAACTGACCTGGATGCCAACATAGACGACCAGCGAATTAATTAAGGGAACATTATAACGAGTCCCAGCAACATTAGCTTCATTTGGAGGCAGCACTAACTTCTGCTTTAAATCAGTTAAAAAGGATGAACCTTCTGGTCTCTGCAAGAACGCAAATGAGAGAGAAAGAACAAACGTTATGTATACCATTTCTTTTTAAGGTTTCAACAATATACTCAATGAATGACTCGGACCAGCTTAAAGAATCGTCTAGACTGGAAGCTGCCGTTACATTAGAGAATGCAGACATGATTTACCTTGAGGTACTCGTCAACCTGGGTCTTCATTTGCTTTGCCTTCAAAGCACCTTCCACATCAGACATGATTCTTGGAGCTACTGAAATTTCAGCTAGCAGGTCAATCTGTATTACAAGAAACAGCTGGAGCTCATTAAACATACAAAACCCAGGGGGAGTTTGTAGGTAGCATGTACTAGCAGTCGGTAAATACCTTCAAATTAGGAGTAGAGGGATCAGGAAGTCTCATATTGCGTGGAAATGCACTAAGAATAACATTACGCATTTGAATGCAGCTTGGGGGAATCACATCACAGAAACTGAAGTGGTAGTCACAGAGGAACTCAGGAAAGTCATGGAGTAGAACAAGCAGCACTCTCAAAGTTCCTTTGTATAAAAGCTGAATCTACAAAAGGAAAAGGTACAAAGTACATGAAAGTGCAACACATACTGTATATAACACAGCTGCAAACGAAGGTGCAGGGATAGAACTTACGGGCTGTCCCAGCTCAGCGTTTCTTAGATATGGTTCCATAAATTTGAACAAATCACCAAGCAGCCTCTGGAAGAATGGCCAGCCCTTTTGTGAATTGCACAGCAATAACTTCGGCATGAAGCTTCTATGGCTTACCAATTCAAGCCAAGCAAAACTACAGTGGAAAAGGCATTTAGTTGGCAAGTAACAAAAGTACATGGTAATTTCACTACTCCCTCTGATCTATATTAATTGTCGCTGATTTAGTAAAAATTAATATGTACTTTGTTACTCAACCAGCGAAAATTAATATTGATCGGGGGGAGTACTTAAATTATTTTAAAAAACACCAAACAGTCTAATTTCATAACTTCAATATTTAAAAAAAATACAGTGATAGGATTCAGACTTAGGGAGAGAAAGATTATCATACATATAACAACGAATTTGAACATTCTATCATTTTATTGTGATAACTTCTATTTTTTTCTTACACAATTTTGCAGAGCTTGAATCAATTTAATGCCTGTCGTTAATCGCCTTAATAGGATGGTTGGTCCCTCAAAAAAATTGTTGCAAGGGGCCTGATTACTCACATTCTAATCGAGCTGAGACCATGGGGAAGTTTGAATGGCACGGTGATGGTCAAATTCATATATATGTCAAAACAAAATAATAAGGTGTTTCGAATAAGGATCAGATGATTCTAGGACAAGACCCACCTTGACACATAACAACTCATTGTTTTCAGCAAGCATGGATATTTATCAATTTGTTGAAGAGAGCATTCATAGATGGTTTTTGGATTATACATTTGAGAGTTTCAGTTGCAACACTAGGTATTGGAAGGAGAACACTATTTTGTGCCCATGAAGCATGAAATAAAAAACATAGAAGGCAATCACAAATATTAAGAAAATTCACGAGATGGCAAACCTCCATGCAGGAACTCTCAAGGGTTGAAGCACATGAAAAGCATTTGCAAATGCAGTCAAAACCTGGTGCATAAAACCATTTTCAGCAAAAAAAAAATAGTGCAAGCAAGCCATGCAAATCTGATATTATGTTAAACATATATAATTTGTGCAAACAAGTTAAATATACATAGCATATACCTGAAAACTAGCACCATCATGAAGGTCAGCAGTGCTAAGCTCACTTAGCAAATTTATAAATAATCTAAAATATGGCCGAGGATTGAAAGAAACTTTCTTTTCTTCAGCATCTTTCTGAATGATCCTAGTGGTTATGGAGAGAATCTGCAGAGCAGTAAAAAGGAAAGATTTTAGCGAATAGGCACCTTAGTAGGCTCAAATTCCCTAAGAGCTAAAGGGTAAACACTGACCTTCAGAAGAAGGCTGCCTTTGTTTGGTCCTAAATCCACGCCATACTGAAGATTGTAAAAAGAACAGTAAGTAAAGTTACTGTAACAAGCTATCAGCCGATGTACCAAAAATATCTTGGGTGTGCAATCAACAGGTACTACATCAACACTTGGCCACATAGTCTAATGTATGTTAACATTTCCTTTTATGTTGAATTGTTGACATGTCTCGAATAAGGATCAAAGGATTACTTGCAGCTTTCCCAATACTAGTTGGAACTGGGAAGCAGCAGACATATCTTGACTGAAAGTGCTCGCTATGTTAATAAACAGACAGGCAGTTTAGCTTGTCTAAACATTGCCCTAATTAGGCAAGCATTGCGACTGCGATGAACCTGCCAGTAGCGAAAGGACTCGCACAAAGCCTTGGCAAGGCCTAAAGTTGATTATTGACAAGAGATAATAGGAGTTCAAGGAAATACTATGCATCAATTTTTGCATGATTAATGCAATAAAACAAGCCCTCCTTGGAAGAAAAACATTAAATATACCTTGAACATTAAAGTCACAAGCTTCGAGTATGAATCAATTGAGAAATATGAAATCTGGAGTTGCTGGGCCGGCTGCTGAGACATCCCACCAGGAGCAATAACTTGCTCAGAGACAACAGCATGTGTGATGGCAAGTTCCTGCGTTATTTTAAGTATTAGCCCTCACATATCACGGAGATCAGTATAAACTTGATACTGGGTAGAAGAATCACCGTGAGAGTATGGAAGAAGCGGTCAGTCAAATCATCTCCCTTAAGCAAGCCATGTTGTTGCAACTGCACAATGTAATGACTATATGCTGAATCACCCATAGTTGGATGATCACATATGTGACACCAGTCCGAGAATAAAACTGCAACCTGTACATCAACCAAATACCAAATTAGCTTTCTACAAAGTTCAAACTCCAATACATCAATAAAGACAAATGACTGGAGCATATTCAAATCAACTATACACTGGGAAGAGACAAAAATAATGTGCTGATGCAAATTAAATTAAATGCATAGAGACTTGGTTCGCAATACGACTGTACGATTGGATAACATAATCAAGTCATCAACATATTAATTTATATGTGAAAGGTGATACTGTAAGTTGCATTTGTTGCACTCTTCTGGCAATAACAACTGATGTCTGCGTGGAAAATAGGAATGTTATTGTGTTGAGTGCATATACGTTTTTGCACACACTTAGATAGATGGCATCATTACTATACTGAACAGTACAATGGTAAAATAACACAACAGAAATTTTGCCACGCAAAATATGGAAAATGGAATGAAAAAAGAGTTATTAATACTAAATTACGCAAAGAAACAGTATCATTAATGTTTATCGTCAATACACCCTCATAATAAAATTCTTGTGTGAAATGTATGATGCATGGTGTACAACAAAATAGGATGTCGTGTTTCCTACCTGGTCTTGAAAACTAACAGCATCCGCAAAAGCAGAATCATTTTCTTCTTTATATATTGATGAAGGACGGCCAGATAAAACCTGTAATCGAATGATAGAAATTAATCATCAAGTCAGAAAACATATACCTATAGGAACAGAGAAACTTGACCATGCATAAACATCCAAACCTTGTTATCCCTTGCATGCCTAACCTTTTCATCCTTCATGGCAGCAAAGCTAGCAGCATTCTTGAAATTACTCCTTGCAATCTCAATCAACTGCTGCAATGATTCAGGTGAACCAGGCCTGATTGCAAGCTGTAACACAGAACGTATTACCACTTACGAATAAGCAAAATAGATGGTGATTAGACCAAAGTATACAACATTTGCAAAAAAATGGCCTACCTTCGATAATGCATCAACAACATTACAAAGCTCAGAAACGCCACTGGGTTCTTGGGTAATCAATGTCTGGACAAGTGATATAGCGAACTCTGTTGCAGTTTCTGAAGATTTGGTGGATGGAGGTGAGCACATGAATACTTGATGATGTTACTCCAAAGTTACAAAGTAGCGGATGGCATTGCTTAAAGATTAGATTAGACTCCTGAATGCCTAAACATGTAATATGGCTTACATGTTTGGTATTGCGGCGGCTTTTTTTTCCCTACATTTTGCTTTTATATTTCTGCATACATCCTTAATCAATTGACAGTGCCTTCTACTACGTTATAAGCTGTCATGGTAATACCTATGCTGCAGCAAAAAGTTCTTTGTAACAATGGCAAATGACAATTAGGCAAGTGATTGGAGTTTCATGATTTAATCCTTCCATCTTTACCATGGGTGTGGGTAGAAATACATTATCCTTTTTTAATATTATTGGTATGCCCATTTAAAAGCATGTATTACACTTCCTTGAGCAATTTGTTGAACAAATCAGCGAATACTCATCATTCAGGTACTACAGTTGGTTATTAGTTTCAAAAGACTAAGAGCAGAGCAAAGAACTAGGACCATTTTCATGTTTGTGTTTCTCTGTGTTAGATGCATGCTACACAGTTCCCTTTGTGACAATAGATGCCAGAGATTCTAAGGTCCAAATTCCTACACTTACTCTGTTAAAAAGTCAAAATACTTGAGCTGGTGAAATCACATGGGTAAACTTATATGTAACAATTACTGTTCTTTTTAACTGAAATTATTATTCCACAAAGGCAGTCTAGTCATACACCAACCAAAGTAACCAATGTTGAATAATCCAGCAGACAGATTATTGATTGAAAAAGGTCAAATTGTGATAGTTTATTTACTTTCTTTCCTTCTGTTAACTTCAGTAAGACAACATACCACCACCAATATTGCATAGCAATAATCATGGCATCACACGAAGTGATGTACAGGATAGCATACAAATATTTCATTTAGAAGGGGCATAAGCTTGCGCTCATTGTTTATAAGGCGGTAAGGAGACCTAAGGCGAGCATCAACCGCCTTGACGCCTAAAGCGGGCATAATTGCAAGACGCCTTATAAACAATGCTTGTCCTTACTGCTTAGGTGATAGCTATATTTAATTTAGGGGCCATTCCACATTGTCTAGGTTGACCAAGGAAATTTGTCTAGTATTTCTTTTTCTTTTTCTATTTCTTAAATATTCAAATACAGAAATATATGTTTCAACTTACTGTTTCTTCCACTATCAATGATCTTTGCTAGATGAACATCGTAATCCCCAAGATTAAGAATCTCAGAACGAATTAGTCCAGTAACTATGTCGAGGTTAAACTTATTTTCTTCCTCAGAATAAATTACCTGCACAAAAATGTTTAATTAAGTTAATAAAATATGTGTGCCCCATAAATTAGTCATATCTCCCACAAAAGAAAAATAGTCAATACCAAAATTATGCCATTAAAAAAAAGAATTCTAAGTAGACACAGCATCGATTGACAGTAGTTGGAATCTGCACTTGATCAGCATATTGACGTGAACATTTTTGTTCTTTTAGTTAGCTTGAAGTAATCAAGCAGCTGTGAAATACTGACTAGGTGGTTGCGGTCACATATATCACCCATTTAAGGATCACAGTTTCATGGTTTAGCACCATATATAACACACATTCCCCCCGAGAAAACTGGCAGGAGCACTGCCTATTTAATTAACTTAAACAGCCCAGTCAAGAATCAAACAGTACTAGAAGTATAAATAGGAAATTTAGCATAACAAAAATGTCCATAAAATAGAAGAACAAACAAGGTAAAGATGCAACACAAAAAACTTCATTGAATTTAAATACAATGCGCATACAGGATATACCATAAAACAGAAGAACAAACGAGGTAAAGGTGCTTCTTATCAACAGAATCAGATCTTACGGAGGAGCTAAAAGAGCTTCTGCCAAATATTACAAGTGGGCAATAAAAACAGATGCTACTGTGAAGACTGAAGAAACATACCCAGCTTGTTATCTCTTTAACGATAAGTTTGCAAACATCACGTATTGCAGCTAAAGTTGCCAGAAGCCATGTGAGATAAGTACTCTTTGATGCATTTTCATACAAACTTCTGAAAACCTGGAACAAACATAACCAGGTACAAAAGAAATTGAGAACTAGAGGAATATTTACCTAATAATAAAGTACCCCGTACGTTGTCAGCAACTTTGCATAAAAGTCCCCGCACTTTTCATGAAATCAACCCACAGTCCCGATTTAAGTGAGAACAGAAGACATTCCAGATTTTGCAGAAAACCCCCTGAGGTTTTGATTAATCAACCCACGGTCCTATTTAAGTGAGAATAGAAAACATTTTGCTTTTTGCAGAAAACCCCCTGAAATTTCAGTTAATAAACCAGCCGTTCATCTAGAAAATAACGTTTTTATATAGATTCAAATGTTTTTTTTAATATTCTTAACTTCTAAACCATAACTCCAATTTTAACATGTTATATATGAAAATTGATTAGAAAAATGTGTAGAATATGAATATGATGTTAATTTTACCCGTTACCCATTTTTAGATGCTATTTAGGGACAGATTCAAATGCTTTGAAAAATTATTCATATCTATTAAACCCTAACTCCAATTTTAACATGTTATGTATGAAAAATGATTAGAAAAATGTGTAGAATCTGAATATGATGTTGTTTCACATGTTAATAATTTTCAAATGCTGTTTAGGATGCAACATTAATCAGTAGTGCATGTCCCGTCTTTCTTTCATACCGGTGCCGATTCAAATTGAAAATGAACACCTCAAAAAAAAACAAATTGGAGACGAAAGAAACCATCTATAACCATGCATGTCCGTCGGTGAGAGTGGGAAGAAGGATAAATGGCAAGATTGATAAGATGCCATGTTGAAATAAAGAACGTGGACCTATTGAGGTCTCGAGTCATGGTTAGTGTTAGGGGCGCGTGGTATTTTTTTTCTCCCGTTGCAATGCACGGACTCTTTTGCTAGTAGAGGAATAAATGCATAATTACGAACGAGAAAAGGATAACAAACCTTTTGTGCAATCAATAATGCAGCTTCATCCCGCTTAACACATCTGTGTAAAATATCAGGAACTTCTGCAATAACAGACTGAACAGAACAATAACCCAACATAAAGGTCACATTGTGTCAAGAAAAAGCACAATTACTAAATTAAAAATCCAGTCTAACAATATATAAAAAGGAAAAGGAAACCAAAAAATGAAACATTAAAGGAAATGCTGACGTAGCAGTATAGCTGACCTGAATTTCTACATCTTTACCATCATTGGCAATCAAGGCTTCAAGCTGAAAGTAAGAGGTAGAATAAAGTAAGCTCAGTGATAGCATTCAGGGTAAAGACTCTGCATATATCAATGACAATAAACCCCGCTTAGTAATTGACATGCAAAGTTTTGTAGTTAGCAGGGACTTCCTGAACAATGCAGCAAGAAATCATAATTTCTAGGTGCACTTTAGGTAGTAACACGCTACCATACACCATGACATTCCTCCATGGTACAGCAGTTGGGTTCAAATATAACAATGAGCGTTACCTTCTGTGCAACTTGATGGTATCTGTCTAATCCGTTGTCAGTACTCAAAGGTTCAGCGAAAACAGATTCCATATGGTCAACAGCAGTCGTAGGTGAAAGAGGCACCATAGAGCCAAGATCCTGGTAGCAGGGTTTTACAAGTTAGGAAATTAACTTCCAATTCGTCACTGTACTTTATTAATGCAAAGGAAAGTGTGGAAGTCACTGACTTTAGTTCCAGCTGTTGATTCACCCACTGGAATGTCATTAGATGACATAGGGGGGAAAACAGATGCAATGTTAGTAGTCCCACCAGCTTGGGCAAAAGTGTCACTTGTACCAATTTGTGTGGAAACACTGCAGAAGACAGAAGATATCTAATGCATCAGAACAAGATGCTCCAATAAGAGCAGAAAAAAATGGATGTATGTGTCGTTACCTTAAAAGTTGTGTGGTACCATGATCTGACTCTTCAGGAACCAGATCTGCTGGTTGTACCAAATTTGGGCTATAAAGTCGAGGTATACTGGAATTGCCTGGTGCAGCAGTCACGGCTGTAGCAGAAGTGGTAGCTCCAGCATTTTGACTACTCTGGCTGTGCCATACAGTAATGAAGTCCTGAATTCAACAGTTAACCATGATTTAAGCAGTCAATTGTGCTAGGAACCAAAAAGATTGTAGAACAAAGAGAAATTCACGCTCAGCCACTTCACCTCATACACTCGTTGTTGGCTAGCACACAAATGGCCAGTAGGCTTTGGACGAAGTGCATCCGGGACACGTGCAAGACCTTGAGTGTAAGGAAAAGCATCATAATATCCAGAACCAAGCAACTCCTTTTGCCTCCTTAGCTGTGAAAAAGGCTGCTTGATTTCTCCATCGATCATCTCAACAGCCTGCAATATTCTCATTGATGTTGTGATGCTGTAACAGAACATTCCATATTTTCTGCTATACTGCTGAGCGTATACATTTGGTAGCAAAAGTTAAAAGGTCCAAAAATGGCTGATAGCATAGTAAGTGAAGCAACACTATACCAATTGCTACTTATCATCACATTTACGGAAGCAAGAAATAGAAATAGAAATGCCAATGATTACAAGGTATGTAAGCAAAATTAATAAAACATGAAGATACCTTGCGTGTTGCAACAGTCTCTATTAGCGCACATCCAAGATCTAGATTATCATTGATCAGAATATGAACAATCTGCTCAGTGGTTTCACTGTTATTGTTCAGGTTCTGAATGAGACTTCGAAGATGAGACGACAAAGCAACACGAAGAGGCTCCTGCCAGCAGAAGACAGAACAATTGAATATGGCATCATACATCAAATCTAAACCTAAATGAATCTACTCCCTCTGTTCCAAATTACTCGTCGCAGAAATGGATGTATCTAGAACTAAAATACATCTAGATACATCCATACCTGCGACAAGTAATTCTGAATGGAGGGAGTACTAATCAACGCGCTGGGACTGTAACTACACCTGGAAATTACATCTAAGAGCCTTATGCAAAAATACCTTGGAAGTTACATGAGCTAGACTCCCAGCTAGCGTGCCAACCATCAAATGTGCAGCGCGAGATACCGCACTATCATCAGATTCCATTGCTAAATCCTGCAGGAAAAATATGCCAGCATGTCATAAACTTTCGACTACAGCAAGACAAATGGCTAATGAACATGTACAGCTAGGGAAATAGTCCAGGCGTTCACCTTAAGAATAAGCTCCTTAGTAGTTCGGGTAGCTATTGTAACACTTCTTTGAATAACAGGGCCTATAATTTCTTTAATAGCCTTATCCAAAGCAACATCCATGATTCTATGATGATCAAGAGTGTTAGTAGACCATCAGTAAAATAAACTGAAATGTCAGCTAAACTTGTCTTGTAAAAGACATACTTGCTATATTGCAGTGAGCCAAGAGAACTAAGCTTTTCATTAATTCTAAAATATATATCCGCGCGAGGTATTGCTGCCATAAGCTGTAAAAAAACATATAAGAAAACAAAGTCGAGTACAGAAAAAGCAAAGTTGGAAATTAAGAAAAAACAAGGGCAAACCTGACTAAGAGTAAACAAAGCCGGTAATGGAGACGGCGTTTGAGATGGTGAAACCTGATCGGGCATTATTAAAGCAACCTTATCATCTTCAACCATGCTGTTTGGAGGAAGACGAAGAGGTGGTGCATACTGCAGAATAAAGGTATCCAAATGAGTAGAGAACAAAAAGGTTTCCACGTCATAAGTACTAATTAATTATGTGCGCACAAATCAACCTGGTTTAACATATTTGGGATGCTAGTAGCCCGTGAGGTACTAGTTAACTCTGGTTGCACTTCAACAACATTTTTTGCTGGGATCATACCAGAGGAAACCTCTGCAACGACTGGTGTTTGAGATGCAGTGACATCTTTATTAGAAAAATCCGGATTTCCTTCAAGTTGACGAGTACGATCTTTAAGAAGAGAAGATGGTTTTACATCTTTCATGTCCACACTGAGGTTCTTAAACAAGACCTACAACCTCAAATGACCACAATTAGCTTGCGCAATTCCAAGCCAGATATGTTGACAGCACCAAAAAAAATAGAATAAAGAATAGCAAGAACCTCAATGTCAAACTTCAGGTTCATCTTGAGATTAGGTAGATTATAGATCTCAGCAAGTAGGCTAAGAATACCCATTGTCCATGGATTTGGAGGACGATATGCTATACTTGAATGGCAAGGTTCAAGAATCTGTAAAGCACCATCTGGTCATAACGACAATCACCACAAAATAAAGAATTCTTTTAAATCAGATTAACATAAAAAACAGAACCTTTGAAGTGAACGGAATGACTGCGATCATCAGACCCCTTTCATATGCCTTCAAAAAAAATCAGAATAAAAAATGTCAGCACAAGAAGAAACGTTTTGGGATGCTAGTACCTCACGGGCTACTAGCATCCCAAATAAATATAAATATATATATATATATATATATATATATAATGCTTGACTGAAACCTTATCTATACAACTCAAAACGTGCCGCACAAGTCTACATGCCTCAGACACAAGATAAAAGTCAAAATGGCAACACTGCAACATAGAATTATTTCACCAATACATACAACTCACACAATGCCAAATTCAGCACCCAAAACAAAAGTATAACAACAAGTACTGTTCTGTTAAAAGTAACAGTAAATCCAGAGGTTTCAATATTAGTTGCAGTAATGAACAAACAGAAGTCCAAAAACGATACTGTATCTCTCTGGTTTGGGTATGAGAAAACATTACGATAAAGAACGGACTCAAATGGACTAATTTCAAAGTACTACCTCAACTATAAGAATTTTGGGATCAATTTCCTTCGCTCGTAACGTTTGATTCCTTCCTACGGTGAGCTTTCCTAGCCAACTACCCAGATTTTTTAGCAACGAACGCTCTTCGGAACTTGATTTTATAAGATCCGATTGCAACAAAGCCTGCAGAAAAACAATTTCAAATTTTTAACTATAGATTGGTAGAACAAGAAAGGAAGACATTCCTCAAAAAAAACGCAAGGAATACACAAGTAATGCAAGACCTTGCAGTTCTCATATGTAGCTTTCACCATTTCCTTATTCAACGCTTTTGAGTTAACTTTGTCGAAGAACTTCAAATACAAGTCATGAAAATTCGGTTCGATGCTTGCCCTGTAAAATTTGCATATGCTTTTGGGATCTGACAAGTAGAAAGTTGTTGCATAAAAAAAATATGTTGGTCATCAGGAGTACCTTTTCATGACCATGTATTGCGCAAACCAAGGATAATACTGATCCTGAGAAACCTCATTAAATTCCCTTGCCTTAGCATCCAAGTTAGAATTGGAAATATTGTTGATCATGAAGAATATCTTGTCTTGAACTTCAGATGGAGGGGCCTATGTGAGGTAGAAACGATTAAATTAAGTTGTTAACTAACCAAGACTATTCAAATAAAGTGATAGAACTACACTAGACACCTAAAAAACCTCACCTACTATACCATTTCAGTTCTCACACTAAAACTTTAGCCTAGAGTATAAATGTGGTAAATTTCACTTTGGAAGACTAAGCAAACCTCAACTGACGTATCTCTTCGTTCTGCTGCAGCAACAAGAGTTTCAATATTTAAAGCAGCTCCAAATCCTGTAGTGTATGGAGATCGAGTGCCTAACAAAATAATATCATAAAATTATAGTCATGCTATAAGCAATGAACCATCACTACTACAGTTACTAACATATTTCTGGTTAATATCAAACTTTAATATGTAAGCCAGAAGTAACCTGAAGGAGCTGAACTTCTAGGCCTCAGAAAATTAGTGGATTGTGAAGAGGCTGAAATAGTGGCAGAATGATGAGGAGAAGCTTGTAAGGATGGTGGTGCGGTAACCTACAATTGATCATAATTTGCAAGAGATTAAAGACACATTGTGATAAACTTGATATACAGGACATAAATGGAAAATTTACTACATCTGCCAAGCGTCAAAAGATGAAGAAAGTTAATTTGATCCTAATACCTTCGGAGCCATAGACAAATCACCAGGTGTTGAAGCAGTAGGTTGACTGATAGATAGAATGTTCTTAGCTTGGACGCTGTTTGTAGAACCTTTGGACCTCTCCCCAAGAAAACCCTGGTACCTCTGTTGCAGTGGAAAAGAAGAAGGCCGTTCAAGCTGTGCTGGAGTCGGATTGGTGAACTGCCATGATGCGTCAGAAACCTACATAAGCCAGACAACTCTTTCATATAAGGGAAGTCGGTACTAGTACACAAATTTAGCATGCCAAACAAATTATTGTATTTAAGAATGTCAAAAAATATGTCGCAAGAGTCAGTTCATGATCCAAGCAATTACAAGATTTCCAGCGTGACTTTACTTCTTGAAATGCAATGTGGGTATACCTCTGTGTTTCCGATAGATGGTGAACCAGAACCATGCGGATCCACAGAAAATATGTTGCCAATATTTGGTTCGTTTTGACTTGATGATATCTTGGCAAGTGCCTGCTCAATTGCAGAGACTAATTCGGCATGTGTTCCACGAAGATGTGAGATCTGCAATATGTGGTTGCAGTATTGCGGCCACTCTATTACACGATCCATAAACTGCTCGAGCGCTGTCGTGCCGAACATAAACATCTGCAACCATCAAGCAACCAACAATCCAGAAGTTACATAAAAGTTGACTGACATAATGGAAACAACATAAAGATTCAAGTAATAACAGCTAACCTTTGAATCAATAGATTTACGCAGGGCATCAAGAACACTGCGTAGAGCAACTCCAAGTCCCAGGTGAGCCACAAGTTGATGTTTAATGAGAGAGCCTATTTCAAACATGAAACTACATCAAAACTAATATATCACAGTAAATCTTAACTTCTTTTTAGGGAAGATACAAAAGCTTTGCATTAAGCAGAAAAGCAAACAAAATTACAACAAATCAGCAGTATATCATGCCTCAATTTGGTAGAACAAAATTTTAAGCCTGCTATACAATTGTGTAGTACTTAAATACAACAGTATCTTCCGTTACTTTCAAAAATGAGTGAGTGAAATACACACAAATCAGCAACAAAAGAAAAATCACCCATTTAGACTGCCCAGCAGAACAAGCAAATGCATACTTGTAAAAATACTAAAAATATTATACTTCAAAATCAAACTCAGTAGATGTCCACAACAAAACAAAAAACTGGAATCCTCTATCTTAATTACCACTCATAACTACAGTCCCGCCTTCCTATATACTACATAACTTTGGAAGTAGCGGTCATAGAGAACAATGAACACTTCCAATGAAAACCATCCACAAATTCGAACCAGAAGATATCTGACAAACAATTTAATAGTGTTATGTGCATATAAGTTCACCAGTCAACATATTGGAAAACTTTTGAGTTGATTACAACAAAGTAATGCCCACAGCATCTGGAATCTGGGTAACTTCAGCAAAGCAAAGTGATCACTTACCCATAAGAACAGCAGCTAGCTTAAGCTGTGTATCTGGATACTTTGGGAAGAACTTGTACTCTTCGAACAGGTTTGAGATCATGCAATTGAAAATTGCTAGCTCCCTGGTCATTGATAACATTAAGAATCCAAAGATAAGTAGGTGAAGAAACAGAGTACAGACAACTCAAATGCTAAAGCATCATTAAAAAAATGAAGGTACAAACGATGCTAATGAGGGGTTGTACTGAGAAGGAATTCAGCCAACTAATTTACAGGATTGCCTCGTATCATATGTGAATGGAAGGTATTATTTATAGCAATTATAATAAAAGGGGTACTTTTGTTTCTGACACAGGCTCCCTTACAGATAGGTGGGAGGCTGAATGCAGTGAGAGAACTCAGTGACGAGCGGAATCGCAATAGCACATTAGTCAACACAACATACAGGGTCACATCTCGAAAAGAAAAAAGGGATCTAGGCAAGATGAACAAGTTAGGCCAGAGGAGAAAGAGGCGCAGATATAAGTTGTGCCTACTATTGCTTCTTCCTATCACATCTTGAGACTTTATCAAGACGAGTCGATCAGGTAACAGATTAAGCAGAGAGTAGATCATAACTAGTATGGAAATCACCTCTTGTTCGTAGACTCTTTGAAGCGTGCAAGCATTTGTATCATAGCATCAATGCTTATCTGTTCAGAAAACATCTGGTGAAAATATATATTTGCCTGTGTTTCAATGTCATCAGAACCTCCCTCGGAAGTAGGAATGTCCCTTCCAAGAGAACTTTGAGTCCTTGATTCATACGCTGCTTCCACTCTATTTAGTTCATCCACCAGTTGGTTAGTCAACAGCTGTCCAGAGTGAGACTGAAGAACCTGCCAATGACACGCCATATGTACATATATTTACATCCATGCAAAGAAGGTACCACCATAATGTACAACAGGCACAGAATGAACAGGGCATAGTCGGAACCTTTATAAATAAAGGACATGATTCCCAGCAAATATTCGTGATAGTAGCTTGAGGTTGTTGGATGACACCCTCTGCAGCAGCATGAGTTGTGTTGACCACACTTTCTTTCAAGAATTTAACACATTCCTGGGAGTGCAAAATGTTAGCATGCAAGTTAAGAGCACAACACCGAACTAAAGTGGAAGTACTTAGAAGTACAATCTGCATGATCATGTAGTGGTGTATGGAAAGTCATGTATATTACCTCAATAAAAGCCTCTCTGTGTGCACTGAACTTCTCGGTTATCCATTTCTCTAGATTGCTATGATCGTTCCGAAAGGAAACTGTGGCAAGTTTGATGCTAAATGCTAAGGGAGTGGAATCAAGGACAGCGGATAGGATCTGTTTCATAAGAAGTGAAAGGGTGATGAAGCAAGCACTAAGCCCATTAATACCAGAATGGCCTATTCATTATAAGCATGAAACCGATATAAATGATATAAACATATTCAACTGATGTCAAAGTAGAAGTTGAAATACAGCCCCATGAATAAAATCCATTTATTGTATTAGCAGAAAGTCAACTGCAGAAAGTTCCTGCTTCCATTGAATATTAAGCTTTGCAGATTGGTCCATAGACAAAGATATTCGCTTCAACACAAGACTGGCTAAGTTTCAACAAGTATAATCCATTACTGGCACCACAAAGACAGAAGTATGCAATCATACCATTAATTGTGGTAAAGACATATTCCAGTTTGTGCTTCCTAGTTCAAACTTAAGAATTCATCGCTTTAGCCAACTGAGTTTGCCTTTCTAAGCATTAAAGTAGCTTAGGAGCCACTAATAACTTCTAAAAATCACTAATCTTTATTTGGGCTGTCCAATAAAACCCAGAACATATTACTATGTACACAATAATCTATTTACCTAGCATGGATTGATTGAAAATACATGCAACTCAACAGCAGGTATTTAAATTCGAAGATACAAAATTCAATAATGTTGCTCAGTTGCAACTCAAAAGTCATTGCATCAGATAAGCGTAATTGTGTTACCTTTAGGTCTTGACATATATCAACAGTTCTCAAAAGACAAATTATATCAGAATGAGCATCAACAAATCCTCGGAGAGTAAGGGAAGGGTTGAGATGCCAGAGATAGTTCATTAGACTGCTATTTTTAGTGTCCTTCAATAAAGCAGGGAATACGCATGACAATACTTCATACTGGAGGAGATTGTATGCAGTCTGCAAACAAGGAATAAATTTCCAGGTAAGTGAGAAATATGCAGTATTTGGAGAAAAAAGTTCTGCAGTTCTAGGAACAGAAAATATACATTGATTTGGCTAACGCCAAGAAGTAACACATCTGGACAATGACTGAGTGGGTAGTCCAGCAGCGGTCGCGCTAATGTTGCATAGCCAAGGTCAGCAAGCTGGCATAACACCTCCAAAAGGTCTAGGCAGTACCAAGCCTGATTGCCTTGGATATGATTAGCCAAGTCTGGAAATACCTAAGGGAGATTTTAAAAGAAGGTTAGAAGTATGTGGAATACAAGATGCTTACTACGTTTGACCCCAAAAAAAAGATGTTTACTACGAGTAAGACAAGCTGACAGGATATAGAAAATACCAGCTTCCTGGAAGAATGTTTAAATGTAAATGTATCTGCTGGGGCAGCCACTGCATGTTTCAAGAATGATAATTGCCCTTCTAAATTCTTCCACAGTGACCCACAGATGGCATGAAGCGGAAATGGATCCTGTATGGTTCAATGAACTAGTCAACTACACACTCAGGAATTTAGTTAATTCAGTTCCAGGAACTATAACGCATGTGCATACCTTGCAAGCCCGAGAATATATAGACATCAATAGACGGAAAGCCCCTTCATCAGGGATACTGAAACCCTCGTGGTCCAGGTTTTCCATTACACTTGTCCAATTTGTTTGTGGAGCCTAAGTTTGCAACCATAAACAGGTTATTGGATCTTAAAAAGGAAGAACGGAAACAACAGGCAAATATAACAAAAAGAAACTCACAATTTCATTGATTGAGTCCACGAGAACATTGATATCCCATGCCGTTGACTGAAATGAGTCATTTGTTTGGCTGTTGCCAAAAGCCGAAATGAATGTTGAATATGTGTTATGAGCCTCACCAAGACCAGCGGCAGTAGTAACAACAGCCCCAAGCAACTTAGATATTCCCAAATCATCGAGAGGCTCAAAAAGTGATAATGTATCTTTACAATGTGCAATATCAGCAGTACATCCATAACCCAATTCAGTAATGATGTCAGCCATGCTTATCTCCTTCCCGATTTCAGATAAAAGGGAATCAAAATCATCATCAAAGCTACCGATGTACATCTCCATGTGGCTGTAAGACACAAAATAGCAAGGACATGTACATGAATAGAGCATCATAGAAGATATACTAAAACACAAGTTGGAAAAATTCTGAAAACCTTGAAGCTGGCCGAACATTGCTGTCCTGAACAAGGACAGGGACATGGAATGGCATCTCTTTGACTTTGAATAGGGAAATAATGTTAGTAAAAGAATCCATATGCTTTGAGAGGCCATCAGTCTGGTGAAGAAACACAACAATATCATGAATTTGGTCATTCGATATAGACTGTGCAGGATTTTTACATAACTCCTCGATTTGAGCAATTGAAAATCTTTGGCCTGCAAAACAAATAAATAAGGTGCAAATAAGTACCTATAAAAACTGATCAGACCAACAAATTCTGCTTTCCAGTACACTTACCTTTCAGATTCAAGCCTATATTCTCGGCATCTGACAGGGCAAGTCCAATACCAACCCTCTCAGCTCTGGATAGATCAAGTTCATTTGACAACGTTTCAAGGAAAACATCACTGACAGATAAAGTCCTCAGTGCTTCACAAAAACAGGTGCTGAAGTATGGTTTATCCAGACAATATCTGAAAACGGTGGATAAAAGATCTTGTTTCGATTGAGAGTATTTTGCCACCCCGGCATTCAGCAGCACCTCATCCAAACAAACTTGAAGCAGTAAAATGCAACCATCAGGACTGCAGTCAGCTAACTGAAACACAGCAAAAGTGAAACAAAAAAAGATATTAGGATGGCTATAATCCATAAGTTCAGACAAAGTAAAAATTGCTGAGATCAGATGAATGTAAGGAAATTACTAAGGCAGCACATCTTTCAAGATTCAATCAGGAAGTTGCTGAATGCTGCAGTCACCTAGATGATGCAGTATTGCATATCACTGCACCAATATTGTAAATAGTACACGAAGAGTGTAGAACACATCTCACAAGATCTTCTTCTTATATTGAAATATAAGCAAAGATATTTGAAAGTATTCTTCGAACAATTGGTTGTAAAATGCACAGTTCAACTAGCTGTCTCTGAAGCAATTCCAAGGAAAAAGATGCAAATGGCCGCAAACACATGCAACTTAACAACAAACCCCATGTGAAAACATTTTATATTCTTCTTAAGGGGCTCTTTGTGTTAACAAAAACCGAATGTGCCCTTCACCATAATATTCACTGTAAACACCAAATCTAAACGAACGGACTAAGAAGCAAAAAAATTGAGGACAGGAATAAGAAGAATTTTGTTCACTATGCATCTATCCTAAAGCTTAAATGGCGCATACGAGTGAATTTTGCCACATATTTTGGAAACTTATGCACCCTGATGGAACCGATCAAGAGTGTTCACGTTATCCCAGCCAAATTTTAGGTTAAAATCGTGCAAAAGTACGAGCGTAAGACAGCTAAATCCGCAAAACCCTAGATTGGTCCTGAGATGGAAGCGTTCCTAAGCACGAATCCATCACGGGGCGGATCCTTGGATCCAGACGAGCAGAACATGAATCGACCACCAGAGGCATGCGTCGGGAGAAACGAAGCCGCTTCGGGGAGGAAGGAGAGGGGACGGGGGCATCTCGTAACCTGGCAGAGCTCGCGGTAGATGGAGTCGACGGTAGAGTCGTCGGCGCCCTGGACGAGGGAGCGGACCTCGTCGGCGACGGCGGAATTGAAGGGGATCATCTCGCGGACGGCGAAGGGCGGGCGTCGGCGCCCTGGGTTTGCCGCTGCGAGCACGAGCGA
Organism: Triticum urartu; assembly: GCF_056163025.1. Classification (NCBI taxonomy): domain Eukaryota; kingdom Viridiplantae; phylum Streptophyta; class Magnoliopsida; order Poales; family Poaceae; genus Triticum; species Triticum urartu. The sequence continues at coordinate 379,820,329 of NC_141873.1, forward strand.
GAGGCTACGAGAGCAGGGGCGAAGGCGAAAGGCGGTGGCGAGCGGTGTTTGTCGAGCTCTGGTGGGGAAAAAAAGGTCAGCGAAATCAGGAAACGCCGATGTAGCGCGACAGGTGGGGTGATGGATTGCGCAGCCAACCGGGCCAAGTGGCCATTTATGTTCACAATTATGGCCCTCTTTGTTTGGACTTGTGCTTCTGTTTTGCCTGCTTTTGCAGCATTTTCGCTCTGACAAAAAAACCACAAAAACTTCTAAATATGATGGTATAAGCCAAAATCTAGAAAAAATAACACTTATTTATGAGGTTTTTTGTTTTTATATGATGGTATAAGCCAAAAGCTGAAGCAAAAAACACATATTTAGAAACTTCTTTGATTTTTTTGTCAAAATGAAAAGGCTGCAAAATCAGAAGCAAAAGCCCAAATAAACAGAGACAACTATGCGACATCATCCAGGGCCCAAAAAGACGATACATTTCGGAACATTCAAACGACAGATTTCAAAAAAGTTCCAAACAACAGAATACAATGGTTGTGTTTGTTTGGGTTTTAGAGAGCAGTTTCCGATAGAAATAAGCTAAAGTTGTAACAAACAGCTAAAACGGGGCAGTTTCCAGCTGACAGTCAAAACGGTTCCAGGCCTTTTTACGTGGTATAGGGCGAAGCGAGGCCAGTCGTGCTTCCACCAGGAAGCTGATTTCCCTCGGTCAAATTTCCACCGACGCCCTTGACAATTCAACGCAATTACGAAAGGAATGTGTCGGTGTCAAAATCGGCGGATCTCGGGTAGGGGGTCCCGAACTGTGCGTCTAAGGCGGATGGTAACAGGAGGCAGCGGACACGATGTTTACCCAGGTTTGGGCCCTCTTGATGGAGATAATACCCTACGTCCTGCTTGATTGTTCTTGATGATATGAGTATTACAAGAGTTGATCTACCACAAGGTTAAAGAGGCTAAACCCTAGAAGCTAGCCTATGATATGATTGTCTGTTGTTTTATGGACTAAAACCCTCCGGTTTATATAGACACCGGAGGGGGCTAGGGTTACACAAGGTCGGTTACAAAGGAGGAGATATACATATCCGTATTGCCTAGCTTTCCTTCCACGCCAAGTAGAGTCCCATCCGGACACGGGACGAAGTCTTCAATCTCGTATCTTCATAGTCCAACAGTCCGGCCAAAGGATATAGTCCGGCTGTCCGGAGACCCCCTAATCCAGGACTCCCTCAGTACCCCCTGAACCAGGCTTCAATGACGATGAGTCCAGCGCGCAGTGTTGTCTTCGGCATTGCAAGGCGGGTTCCTCCTCCGAATACACCATGAAAGAGTTTGAATACAAGGACAGTGTCCGACCCTGCAAAATAAGTTCCACGTACCACTGTAGAGAGAATAACATTTCCACAAATCTAATCTGCTGACACGTTTTTGTTGGAAATATGCCCTAGAGGCAATAATAAAAGCATTATTATTATATTTCCTTATTCATGATAATTGTCTTTATTCATGCTATAATTGTGTTATCCGGAAATCGTAATACATGTGTGAATAATAGACACCAACATGTCCCTAGTAAGCCTCTAGTTGACTAGCTCGTTGATCAACAGATAGTCATGGTTTCCTGACTATGGACATTGGATGTCATTGATAACGAGATCACATCATTAGGAGAATGATGTGATGGACAAGACCCAATCCTAAACATAGCACAAGATCGTATAGTTCGTTTGCTAGAGTTTTCCAATGTCAAGTATCTTTTCCTTAGACCATGAGATCGTGTAACTCCCGGATACCGTAGGAGTGCTTTGGGTGTACCAAACGTCACAACGTAATTGGGTGACTATAAAGGTATACTACGGGTATCTCCGAAAGTGTCTGTTGGGTTGACACAGATCAAGACTGGGATTTGTCACTCCGTATGACGGAGAGGTATCACTGGGCCCACTCGGTAATGCATCATCATAATGAGCTCAAAGTGACCAAGTGTCTGGTCACGGGATCATGCATTACGGTACGAGTAAAGTGACTTGCCGGTAACGAGATTGAACGAGGTATTGGGATACCGACGATCGAATCTCGGGCAAGTAACATACCGATTGACAAAGAGAATTGTATACGGGGTTGCTTGAATCCTTGACATCGTGGTTCATCCGATGAGATCATCGAGGAGCATGTGGGAGCCAACATGGGTATCCAGATCCCGCTGTTGGTTATTGACCGGAGAGCGATCTCGGTCATGTCTACATGTCTCCCGAACCCGTAGGGTCTACAGTGTGAAGGTTCGGTGACGCTAGGGTTGTAGGGATATGTATATGCAGTAACCCGAATATTGTTCGGAGTCCCGGATGAGATCCCGGACGTCACGAGGAATTTCGGAATGGTCCGGAGGTAAAGAATTATATATAGGAAGTGTTATTTCGGCCATCGGGACAAGTTTCGGGGACACCGGTATTGTACCGGGACCACCGGAAGGGTCCCGGGGGTCCACCGGGTGGGGCCACCTGTCCCAGAGGGCCCCATGGGCTGAAGTGGGAAGGGATCCAGCCCAAAGTGGGCTGGGGCGCCACTTCCCCTAGGGCCCATGCGCCTAGGGTGGGGGAAACCCTAAAAGGGGGGCGCCCCCTTGCTTGGGGGGCAAGCCCCCCACCCCTTGGCCGCCGCCCCCCTAGGAGATTGCATCTCCTAGGGCCGGCGCCCCCCCTAGGCCCCCCTATATATAGTGGGGGGGATGGAGGACCTCTTACCTTTGCCTTTGGTGCCTCCCTCTCCCTCTCCAACACATCCTCCTCCTCCATAGAGCTTGGCGAAGCCCTGCCGGAGTACTGCAGCTCCATCACCACCACGCCGTCGTGCTGCTGCTAGAGCCATCTTCCTCAACCTCTCCTTGCCCCTTGCAGGATCAAGAAGGAGGAGACGTTACGATGACCGTACGTGTGTTGAATGCGGAGGTGCCGTCCGTTCGGCGCTAGGATCTCCGGTGATTTGGATCACGTCGAGTACGACTTCCTCATCCCCGTTCTTTGAACGCTTCCGCGCGTGATCTACAAAGGTATGTAGATGCAATCCAATCACTCGTTGCTAGATGAACTCATAGATGGATCTTGGTGAAACCGTAGGAAAATTTTTGTTTTCTGCAACGTTCCCCAACAGTGGCATCATGAGCTAGGTCTATGCGTAGTTCTCCTTGCACGAGTAGAACACAATTTGTTGTGGGCGTAGATGTTGTCAACTTTCTTGCCGCTACTAGTCTTATCTTGCTTCAGCGGTGTTGTGGGATGAAGCGGCCCGGACCAACCTTACACGTAGGCTTACGTGAGACCAGTTCCACCGACTGACATGCACTAGTTGCATAAGGTGGCTGGCGGGTGTCTGTCTCTCCCACTTTAGTTGGAGCGGATTTGATGAAAAGGGTCCTTATGAAGGGTAAATAGAAGTTGACAAATCACGTTGTGGCTTTCACGTAGGTAAGAAAACGTTCTTGCTAGAACCCTATTTCAGCCACGTAAAACTTGCAACAACAATTAGAGGACGTCTAACTTGTTTTTGCAGCAAGTGCTTTGTGATATGATATGGCCAAAGTTGTGATGAATGATGAATGATATATATGTGATGTATGAGATGTTCATGCTATTGTAATAGGAATCACGACTTGCATGTCGATGAGTATGACAACCGGTAGGAGCCATAGGAGTTGTCTTTTTTTTTTGTATGACCTGCGTGTCATTGAGAAACGCCATGTAAATTACTTTACTTTATTGCTAAACGTGTTAGCCATAGTAGTAGAAGTAATAGTTGGCGAGCAACTTCATGGAGACACGATGATGGAGATCATGATGATGGAGATCATGGTGTCATGCTGGTGACAAGATGATCATGGAGCCCCAAGATGGAGATCAAAGGAGCTATGTGATATTGGCCATATCATGTCACGATTATTATTTGATTGCATGTGATGTTTATCATGTTTCTGCATCTTGTTTACTTAGAACGACGGTAGTAAATAAGATGATCCCTCATAATAATTTCAAGAAAGTGTTCCCCCTAACTGTGCACTGTTGCGACAGTTTGTTGTTTCGAAGCACCACGTGATGATCGGGTGTTAGATTCTAACGTTCACATACAACGGGTGTAAGACAGATTTACACATGCAAACACTTAGGTTGACTTGACGAGCCTAGCATGTACAGACATGGCCTCGGAACACAGAAGACCGAAAGGTCGAGCATGAGTCGTATAGAAGATACGATCAACATGAAGATGTTCACCGATGTTGACTAGACCGTCTCACGTGATGATCGGGCACGGCCTAGTTAACTCGGATCATGTTATACTTAGATTACTGGAGGGATGACTATCTAAGTGGGAGTTCATTGAATAATTTGATTAGATGAACTTAATTATCATGAACTTAGTCTAAAAAATTTACAATATGTCTTGTAGATCAAATGGCCAACGTAGTCCTCAACTTCAACGCGTTCCTAGAGAAAACCAAGCTAAAAGACGATGGCAGCAACTACACGGACTGGGTCCGGAACCTGAGGATCATCCTCATAGCTGCCAAGAAAGATTATGTCCTACAAGCACCGCTAGGTGACGCACCTGTTCTCCCTGCAGAACAAGACGTTATGAACGCTTGGCAGGCACGTACCGATGACTACTCCCTCGTTTAGTGCGGCATGCTTTACAGCTTAGAGCCGGGGCTCCAAAAGCGTTTTGAGAGACACGGAGCATATGAGATGTTCGAAGAGCTGAAAATGGTTTTCCAAGCTCATGCCCGGGTCGAGAGATATCAAGTCTCCGACAAGTTCTTCAGCTGTAAGATGGAGGAAAACAGTTCTGTTAGTGAGCACATACTCACTATGTCTGGGTTGCATAACCGCTTGACTCAGCTGGGAGTTAATCTCCCGGATGACGCGGTCATTGACAGAATCCTCCAGTCGCTTCCACCAAGCTACAAGAGCTTTGTGATGAACTTCAATATGCAGGGGATGGAAAAGACCATGCCTGAAGTATTTGCAATGCTGAAATCAGCAGAGGTAGAAGTCAAAAAGGAACATCAAGTGTTGATGGTGAATAAAACCACTAAGTTCAAGAAGGGCAAGGGTAAGAAAGCTTTCAAGAAGGACGGCAAGGGAGTTGCCGCGCCCGGCAAGCAAGCTGCCGGGAAGAAGCCAAAGAATGGACCCAAGCCCGAGACTGAGTGCTTTTATTGCAAGGGAAGTGGTCACTGGAAGCGGAACTGCCCCAAATACTTAGCAGACAAGAAGGCCGGCATCACGAAAGGTATATGTGATATACATGTAATTGATGTGTACCTTACCAGTACTCGTAGTAGCTCCTGGGTATTTGATACCGGTGCGGTTGCTCACATTTGTAACTCAAAACAGGAGCTGCGGAATAAGCAGAGACTGGCGAAGGACGAGGTGACGATGCGCGTCGGGAATGGTTCCAAGGTCAATGTGATCGCCGTCGGCACGCTACCTCTACATTTACCTTCGGGATTAGTTTTAAACCTTAATAATTGTTATTTAGTGCCAGCTTTGAGCATGAACATTGTATCAGGATCTCGTTTAATTCGAGATGGCTACTCATTTAAATCCAAGAATAATGGTTGTTCTATTTATATGAGAGATATGTTTTATGGTCATGCTCCGATGGTGAATGGTTTATTCTTAATGAATCTCGAGCGTAATGCTACATATGTTCATAGTGTGAGTACCAAAAGATGTAAGATTGATAATGATAGTCCCACATACTTGTGGCACTGCCGCCTTGGTCACATAGGTGTCAAACGCATGAAGAAGCTCCATGCTGATGGACTTTTAGAGTCTCTTGATTACGAATCATTTGACACGTGCGAACCATGCCTCATGGGTAAAATGACCAAGACTCCGTTCTCAGGAATAATGGAGTGAGCAACCAACTTATTGGAAATCATACATACTGATGTGTGCGGTCCAATGAGTGTTGAGGCTCGCGGTGGCTATCGTTATGTTCTCACCCTCATTGATGACTTGAGTAGATATGGGTATGTCTACTTAATGAAACACAAGTCTGAGACCTTTGAAAAGTTCAAGGAATTTCAGAGTGAGGTTGAGAATCAACGTGACAGGAAAATCAAGTTCCTGCGATCAGATCGTGGAGGAGAATACTTGAGTCACGAGTTTGGCACACACTTAAGGAAATGTGGAATAGTTTCACAACTCACGCCGCCTGGAACACCTCAACGTAATGGTGTGTTCGAACGTCGTAATCGCACTCTATTAGATATGGTGCGATCTATGATGTCTCTTACCGATTTACCGCTATCTTTTTGGGGCTATGCTTTAGAGACTGCCGCATTCACTTTAAATAGGGCTCCGTCAAAATCCGTTGAGACGACACCGTATGAATTATGGTTTGGGAAGAAACCTAAGCTGTCGTTTCTAAAAGTTTGGGGATGCGATGCTTATGTCAAGAAACTTCAACCTGAATAGCTCGAACCCAAGTCGGAAAAATGCGTCTTCATAGGATACCCTAAAGAAACTATTGGGTATACCTTCTACCTCAGATCCGAAGGCAAGATCTTTGTTGCCAAGAATGGATCCTTTCTAGAGAAGGAGTTTCTCTCGAAAGAAGTAAGTGGGAGGAAAGTAGAACTTGATGAAGTATTACCTCTTGAACCGGAAAATGGCGCAACTCAAGAAAATGTTCCTGAGGTGCCTGCACCGACTAGAGAGGAAGTTAATGATGATGATCATGAAACTTCAGATCAAGTTGCTACTGAACTTCGTAGGTCCACAAGGACACGTTCCGCACCAGAGTGGTACGGCAACCCTGTCTTGGAAATCATGTTGTTAGACAACGGTGAACCTTCGAACTATGAAGAAGCGATGGCGGGCCCGGATTCCGACAAATGGCTGGAAGCCATGAAATCCGAGATAGGATCCATGTATGAAAACGAAGTATGGACTTTGACTGACTTGCCCGTAGAGCGCGCGAGCCATAGAAAATAAATAGATCTTTAAGAAGAAGACATACGTGGATGGTAATGTGACCATCTATAAAGCTCGACTTGTCGCTAAGGGTTATCGACAAGTTCAAGGGGTTGACTACGATGAGACTTACTCACCGGTAGCGAAGCTAAAGTCCGTCCGAATCATGTTAGCAATTGCCGCATTCTATGATTATGAGATATGGCAAATGGACGTCAAAACAGCATTCCTTAATAGTTTCCTTAAGGAAGAATTGTATATGATGCAGTCGGAAGGTTTTGTCGATCCTAAGAATGCTGACAAGGTGTGCAAGCTCCAACGCTCGATTTATGGGTTGGTGCAAGCATCTCGGAGTTGGAACATTCGCTTTGATGAGATGATCAAAGCGTTTGGGTTTACGCAGACTTATGGAGAAGCCTGTGTTTACAAGAAAGTGAGTGGGAGCTCTGTAGCATTTCTCATATTATATGTAGATGACATACTTTTGATGGGAAATGATATAGAGCTTTTGGACAGCATTAAGGCCTACTTGAATAAGAGTTTTTCAATGAAGGACCTTGGATAAGCTGCTTATATATTAGGCATCAAGATCTATAGAGATAGATCAAGACGCCTCATAGGTCTTTCACAAAGCACATACCTTGATAAGATATTGAAGAAGCTCAATATGGATCAGTCTAAGAAGGGGTTCTTGCCTGTGTTGCAAGGTGTGAAATTGAGCTCAGCTCAATGTCCGACCACGGCAGAAGATATAGATGAGATAAGTGTCATCCCCTATGCCTCAGCCATAGGTTCTATTATGTATGCCATGCTGTGTACCAGACCTGATGTAAACCTTGCCGTAAGTTTGGTAGGAAGGTACCAAAGTAATCCCGGCAAGGAACACTGGACAGCGATCAAGAATATCCTGAAGTACCTGAAAAGGACCAAGGAAATGTTTCTCGTTTATGGAGGTGACGAAGAACTCGTCGTAAAAGGTTACGTCGACGCTAGCTTCGACACAGATCTGGATGACTCTAAGTCACAAACCGGATACGTGTATATTTTGAATGGTGGGGCAGTAAGCTGGTGCAGTTGCAAGCAGAGCGTCGTGGCGGGATCTACATGTGAAGCGGAGTACATGGCAGCCTCGGAGGCAGCGCATGAAGCAATTTGGGTGAAGAAGTTCATCACCGACCTAGGAGTCATACCCAATGCGTCGGGTCCGATCAAGCTCTTCTGTGACAACACTGGAGCTATTGCTCTTGCCAAGGAGCCCAGGTTTCACAAGAAGACAAGGCACATCAAGCGTCGCTTCAACTCCATTCGTGAAAATGTTCAAGATGGAGACATAGATATTTGTAAAGTACATACGGACCTGAATGTAGCAGATCCGTTGACTAAACCTCTCCCTAGAGCAAAACATGATCAACACCAGAATTCCATGGGTGTTCGATTCATCACAATGTAACTAGATTATTGACTCTAGTGCAAGTGGGAGACTGTTGGAAATATGCCCTAGAGGCAATAATAAAAGCATTATTATTATATTTCCTTGTTCATGATAATTGTCTTTATTCATGCTATAATTGTGTTATCCGGAAATCGTAATACATGTGTGAATAATAGACACCAACATGTCCCTAGTAAGCCTCTAGTTGACTAGCTCGTTGGTCAACAGAAAGTCATGGTTTCCTGACTATGGACATTGGATGTCATTGATAACGAGATCACATCATTAGGAGAATGATGTGATGGACAAGACCCAATCCTAAACATAGCACAAGATCGTATAGTTCGTTTGCTAGAGTTTTCCAATGTCAAGTATCTTTTCCTTAGACCATGAGATCGTGTAACTCCCGGATACCGTAGGAGTGCTTTGGGTGTACCAAACGTCACAACGTAATTGGGTGACTATAAAGGTATACTACGGGTATCTCCGAAAGTGTCTGTTGGGTTGACACAGATCAAGACTGGGATTTGTCACTCCGTATGACGGAGAGGTATCACTGGGCCCACTCGGTAATGCATCATCATAATGAGCTCAAAGTGACCAAGTGTCTGGTCACGGGATCATGCATTACGGTACGAGTAAAGTGACTTGCCGGTAACGAGATTGAACGAGGTATTGGGATAACGACGATCGAATCTCGGGCAAGTAACATACCGATTGACAAAGAGAATTGTATACGGGGTTGCTTGAATCCTTGACATCGTGGTTCATCCGATGAGATCATCGAGGAGCATGTGGGAGCCAACATGGGTATCCAGATCCCGCTGTTGGTTATTGACCGGAGAGCGATCTCGGTCATGTCTACATGTCTCCCGAACCCGTAGGGTCTACACACTTAAGGTTCGGTGACGCTAGGGTTGTAGGGATATGTATATGCAGTAACCCGAATATTGTTCGGAGTCCCGGATGAGATCCCGGACGTCACGAGGAGTTTCGGAATGGTCCGGAGGTAAAGAATTATATATAGGAAGTGCTATTTCGGCCATCGGGACAAGTTTCGGGGTCACCGGTATTGTACCGGGACCACCGGAAGGGTCCCGGGGGTCCATCGGGTGGGGCCACCTGTCCCGGAGGGCCCCATGGGCTGAAGTGGGAAGGGATCCAGCACTAAGTGGGCTGGGGCGCCACTTTCCCTAGGGCCCATGCGCCTAGGGTGGGGGAAACCCTAAAAGGGGGGCGCCCCCTTGCTTGGGGGGCAAGCCCCCCACCCCTTGGCCGCCGCCCCCCTAGGCCCCCCTATATATAGTGGAGGGGATGGAGGACCTCTTACCTTTGCCTTTGGTGCCTCCCTCTCCCTCTCCAACACATCCTCCTCCTCCTCCATAGAGCTTGGCGAAGCCCTGCCGGAGTACTGCAGCTCCATCACCACCACGCCGTCGTGCTGCTGCTGGAGCCATCTTCCTCAACCTCTCCTTGCCCCTTGCTGGATCAAGAAGGAGGAGACGTTACGCTGACCGTACGTGTGTTGAACGCGGAGGTGCCGTCCGTTCGGCACTAGGATCTCCGGTGATTTGGATCACGTCGAGTACGACTTCCTCATCCCCGTTCTTTGAACGCTTCCGCGCGTGATCTACAAAGGTATGTAGATGCAATCCAATCACTCATTGCTAGATGAACTCATAGATGGATCTTGGTGAAACCGTAGGAAAATTTTTGTTTTCTGCAACGTTCCCCAACAGTTTTGACAGCATGACATCACGCCATGGCCCGATCATTATTCGAACCGTTTTTCTCAACCAGCTCCGCACATAACGCGAGGCGGTTTTCTTGACACGTCTTGTCAAAGCAGAGATCGTGTCCTCCTTATCACGGGATTCTCATCAATACAAACATGGGTAACCCAACCATGCCTGTTGGTATGACTCCTAGATCTTAGGCAAGTCCCAAACGGCCACAAGGAGGACGCCTGATATCCACCCTCTTTATAAAGGGGACAAGGCTTTTTCTTTTTTCCCTCCCGCGCTCAACCGAATCCTTCCCCCGCCCCGAGTTCCAACACCCAAAGCTTAGGTCAGGTGCTTTGGACCTTCAACTATGTCCGGATCCAACCTTCAAGGTCGGTGGATGCCTTCCTCCGTCACAGAGGAGGACATCAAGAAGTTGAGAGAGGCCAGATATCTGACCGCCGAAATTTCGCATAGGCTGCCCGCCCGAGGGCAGGTCGTCCCTACTCCCGAACCCAACGAGAGCGTTGTGTTCGTCTCCCACTTCCTCCGAGGACTAGGCCTCGCTCTAGATCCCTTTGTTAGGGGTCTTATGTTCTATTATGGGCTGGATTTTCACGACCTGGCCCTGGATTCCCTTCTTCACATCTCGTCATTTATTGTTGTATGTGAGGCCTTCCTCCGCATTACCCCTCACTTCGGCATGTGGCTCAAGACCTTCGATGTGAAGCCGAAGATGATCGAGGGGCAGCATGCAGCGTGCAGAGGTGCTTTAATAAGCAAAATCGCTGACGCTCCATGGCCAGAGGGTTTCTTTCCAGAGGTGTCTGGATTGTGGCAGCGGGAGTGGTTTTACGTCACAGCTCCCCGAAGTGCCAAGTGGGTAGCTGCCCCCACCTTTCGCTCGCCCCCCCACCATAACTGATGTCATGGGTTAGCAGGGGGCTGAGCTGGGGTCCAGCAAAGGACGTGCCAATATTGCAGAGCCGCATCCGAGATCTCTTTGAGAGAGATTTCAGTCTGGTTATGGTAATGCAAGTTATGCTAGTTCGTCAAATCCAGCCTTGCAATCGCCAGCCCCTCCGCATGTGGGAATTCGACCCGGAAGGACCGCAAGCTATTCAGCATTTCCTCGGCGTAACGCTCGAAGAGATGTACAAATCGTTCTTCGGACCCCAAATATAGTGTCCGAACACCACCGAGGACGTGGGTCTGAGCTGCAACCGCCCCGCTGCCCAAGTAAGTAATCCCATGTCGAACCTACTATCCTTTTATTTATCATGGCATCATTCTAAAGAGCCACTTTTTGACCAGGACTGGATAACAAAGGTGATGATGATCAGGTGTTCGGCCCCCCTTCCTGAGGGCTTGGACAATTCGGTACTGGACAAGATGCTCGAGTCGGCGCCTTATCTGGTGCCCTCAAAGGAAGATGATGGGGGAACAAAGAGGGCGAAAGCGGGCCTCACTCGCTACTTATTCCAGCCGGGGGAATGAGCACCTCCGCGAGGGAGGACAATCAAAGGGAAGAATCTAACATTCTCTCTCCCCGGGGAAGGAAGAGGACTACCTCTGAAGATCCGGAAACTAAGGTTTCCAAATGGGAGAAGAAATCTTCATCAGAGGGTCCTGCCTCGGAGGGTATTCTTGCCGCACAATGTCCGCGCGGGGATCAGCCCTCTACCGAGCTGTAAGTAATCGAAAAGTACTTAATAGTGGAAACATCCTACCTTACTTCCGAAGACAATAACCGATGCTTATAAATTGTAGTCCGGATCGTAGCCCTTCCCGACAGAGTTCATCTTCGGGGGATCTTCTTCCGGAGATGATGGAGAGCGAAACGCCTCCCCCGGACACCCCGCCTCATGAAGCGGGCGACCTTGAAGTGTCATCGCGAAGGGTATCTCCGGATCCACTAAGGCCAGAGGATAACCCTTTGGCTACCCAGAATCCTCAGTATCCGGCTCCTAAGGAGAGCGACAGCAAGGGTCCGTATAGTGTGTGGTCAGACGCGCTGAAGGATCTTCTGGGGCAAGCGGCCGTCTCGGAAGCGCATCATACGCTAATGGGTACGATAATTGAAAGGGTTTCATCCACTGAACACGGTTTGCATGAAGCCTTTATGAGTCTGCTGAAAGGCTTTGAGGTATGTGAAATAATGTATGTTTTTAACAGTACCGCACACGTTAGGTGTGCCCTATGCAGATAGTAGCCCCTGAGACTCTGCTTGTCATTGAAAACGGCGGCAAACAGAGGCTCATAGTCCCAGGTAATAACCAGACGGCCTTTATGTGCAGGTGGCTGAAGCTCCGGTGGCTAGCCGGACTGATGGGTTTGCCGAGCTAAAGCGGCAACTTGATGTGGCAGATGCCGACATCGTGCTTGTCAACAAGCGGCTTGACGAGGCATAGGGTGAGTGATTTCTCTGGTGATCGTCACATAATGAGAGTAGCATGATGCCAGTATCTTTAATATGTTGTGACTGCAGATGGAGCTGCCACCATGGAGACCCTTCGGGCGGAGCTTTCCCGAGCCAAGGAGCAAGCAAGGAGTAGCAATGCGGCCGCTCTAAAGGCGGCCGAAGAGTTAAGGGCCGAACAGGCCGCGCATTGCGAGAGCAAGGAAAAAATAGCCAAGATGGTTGTAGAGTTAAAAGATGTCGCTGACCATTACCAGCTTCTTGAAGAAGAAAACCGGGCGAAGGCGACGGACCTGGAGAAGGCCCTGGTGGCTGCCAAGGAAGCCCGCTCCAAAATTAGAGCGATGAAGGAGGAGCTGAATCAAGGTGCAGATATCATGTCTGGGAAGCCCTTCTTGTTGCGGACTAAGTACGGAGATCCAAAGTATGCTCCTCTGGACCGGCTATGGAGTTCTGCGGACGCCTACATGGATTTGGCTGCAAGTGCTGCTGATGCGGCCGAGTACTTCAAGGATCAGAAAGGCCCCGAAGTGGAAAAGCTGTTCTGGTCACAGTTTCACGCTCCAGTCCGTCTGCTGCTGTTGAATGAGCGATTGGCCGAGTGGGTCGAGCTCCATAGGTTGTGCGGACTTTGCCATGAGGTCCGTTGTGGATCACCTGTGGCCGGGAGGGCCAAGGTCGAATAGCTACTTTAGTTTAGTGCAACAATTCCTTGGTGTTGTGCCACGCATCGATGCTGTAAAGAGATCAGCGTGCATAGAGGGTGCGCGAATGGCCCTTGCCCGTGTCAAGACATACTGGGCGGAGATGGAGGCCACCACTGTTGCGACACAGGGTTCGACCGTAGGCCGAGTGGCTGCCGAGCACTACTTTAAAGAAGTTCTTGAAGGCGCTCGTTCGATAGAGGCTCAGTGCTCGAAGAATATTATGTTCTAGTAACATGTATTCCCATTGTAAAAACAATATTTTACTGAATTATCAAGGCTGTATTTATACTTTTGCCCGAAAGTACTATGATGCCTCATGTGCGGCCGTTTATGTATATATGTATATAACCTGAAAGTTTGCAGTCGTCGGCTTCCGCCCCCACGCATATAATGCGGGGGTGTTCGCAAAAAATGCATATCCACACTTGATCCAACGTCTTGGTCCGTTAAGGAGGTGATAGCGCAGCAAACGAGGCAATCGGACTATATTGCTTTAACACTTTCACTTAGCCATAGGAGTTTGACAGTGGGGCTACTATATAGCCCCTGGTACTTCTGCACTCGTCCGAATACGGGGCGCGTACGTACATGACCGGGAAACGGCCCTTCGTTAATGCGGAGGAATCCCGAAGATTCCGATGAGTCAGCGAGTGGTTGACCAGTCTCTCGCTATATCATGACAGTCAGTTTTCGGCTTTCTCTACTGAGGTGCTCATCCGGATGAACCAGGGCACAATCGCAGTAGTTCTCCCAGTGCTACCTTAGCCGATATAACGGAACGTAAGGTACCAAAACGTGGGAGCCGGGCAAACCCAACATTTGACCAAAGACATGATTCGGAGCTGATGCATATAGGGCCAAACTCGCGACGCCGAACACTCCCTAAGGTGTTCGGTCTTTATAACATATATCGGGCTAAGCAATGCCCTTAATAAGAAACCCCATGTGTCTGGGTACGTGCAAAATCCTGGCGTGGCCACATGCCAATAACGCCAGCATCCTTCTCGGTTGTGTGGAGTATCCGGAGGATATGAGCAACAAGAGACAGTAAAAAAGGTTTACGCAGGGTCTTAATCTAAAAAGAAACCTTTGGGCGGGTCCCTGCTGCACGTCTGCGCCTGTGTCTCCGTTGTGCTGTGTCCTGGACGGGTGTAGCACGATTGTCATCTGCAAAAGGAAAGAACTTAGGTGAAAGTTACCGTGCCAAAAAGAAGAGTTGGTTATTATCAATGAACTATCAAAATTCAAGAGAAGCCAAGTTGAGTCGGGCTGGCCCTGATTACACGCGGGAAGCCCCTGGTATCGTTTATGAGGGTTTGATCATCAAACCAATCTCATGTATATATGATGGAACGACGGATTCGTTTGACCGTGTCCGTGGTCTTGACGACCTGCCATTTTTCTGGTTGGTGAGGCCGTCTAGTTTGCGGCTGCTAGAGCCACCGCATCCTCTTCCGTACGTGGGAAACATTTGATATTTCCGCTAACTGAGATGATGCCACGTGGACCGGGCATCTTAAGCTTGAGAAAAGCATAATGCGGTATTGCATTAAAACGAGCAAAAGCCGTTCTTCCGAGTAGTGCTTGATAGCCGCTTCGGAATGGGGCGATGTGAAAAGTTAACCTTTCGCTTCGGAAGTTATCGGGAGAACCGAATACCACCTCTAGTAGTAGAGAGCCCGTACAGCGGGCCTCTTGGCCTGGTATTACTCCCTTGAAGGTAGTATTACTGTGGCTTACTTGTGTCGGGTCTATCCCCATTTTGCGGACTGTGTCCTGATATATCAGATTTAGATCACTGCCGCCGTCCATGAGGACTCGTGTGAAATGGTACCCATTTATTATTGGGTCTAACACCAAGGCCGTCAGTCCTTTGTGCCAGACATTTGTCTCGTGATCCCTACGATCAAAAGTGATCGAGCAGGTCAACCAGGGGTTGAACCTAGGGGTGACGGGCTCTATGGCGCGTGTGCCTCGGAGTGTATGCTTGCTTCTCCTCTTTGTGAGATGGATCACGTTTACTGTTTTAACCTCCGGTGGGAACTTTTTCTGTCCTCCGGCGCTTTGCTGGCGAGGCTCATCCTCATCTTCGCTTGGTGTCTCTTCCCCTTTGTGTTCGGCGTTTAGCTTACCGGCCTGCTTGAAGACCCAACATTCTCTGTGGGTATGATTTGCAGGTTTGTCTGGGGTGTCGTGAATCTGACAGAGTTTGTCAAGAATTTTGTTTAGACCAGATTGTCCTTCTCTGCTGCCTTTGAAAGGCTTTTTCCGCTGACCTGGTCGGGAGCCCCTGAATCCGGCGTTTACCGCCGTGTTATCTGGGCTACCTTCTTTATTTCAATGCTTGTTTTTGTTGCGTCGTGGTTTACCATTGCCATCCCTGACTTTGGATGTGCTTGGGTCGCTGGTGCTGCTATGGGCCAACCAGCTATCCTCCCCCGCACAAAAGCGGGTCATGAGGCTTGTTAGGGCTGCCATTGTTCTCGGTTTTTCTTGACCGAGGTGTCTGGCGAGCCATTTGTCTCGGATGCTGTGTTTAAAAGCTGCTAAGGCTTCGACGTCCGGACAGTCGACGATTTGGTTCTTCTTGGTGAGGAACCTGTTCCAAAGCTTTCGGGCGGACTCTCCTGACTGTTGGATTATATGACTTAAATCGTCTGCATCCGGAGGTCGGACATAAGTCCCTTGAAAATTGGCCCGAAAAGCATCCTCGAGCTCCTCCCAACTTCCAATTGAATTTTTGGGGAGGCTTTTCAGCCAGTGCCGAGCTGGCCCTTTAAGCTTGAGGGGCAAGTATTTAATGGCATGGAGATCGTCTCCACGAGCCATATGAATATGGAGGATGAAGTCCTCTATCCAGACTCCAGGGTCTGTGGTTCCGTCGTACGCCTCTATGTTCACCGGTTTGAATCCCTTTGGGAATTCGTGGTCCAGCACCTCATCAGTGAAACATAAGGGGTGTGCGACACCCCTGTACTGGGATGCACCATGGTGTTCGAACGGTTGTAGTATTCGGTGTTGGTTTTGTACCGTAGCGCGCTTCCTAGATCCATAGATAGATCTGGTCGCGCCGGATTTTTGACGCAAGTTCTCACGTAGATCGTGTGTTGTCTTATGCGCGACTTTGTTAGCCGCTCTATCGCGTTCACAAGGTGGTGTATCCGGCCGGTTGGCCGTATCACTCTTCGGCTGTATGGGCTCTAAGGCCTCATCGTCGAATTCCGATAATAGCTTGTGCTTTGGATAGCTATTTTTATGGTAACTTCCACCATACTTTGTTACTTTGTTCCACTTGCTGTTGAGCGTATCGTGTGCGACCTTGAGCCTTTGCTTCTGTTTCTTCAGGCTCCTCGCTGTGGCCATAAGCCTTCCGCGGAGGTTTTCTTGCTCCAAGTGCGTTTCCGGGATGATGTGTGCATCTTCGTCCGGACTGTTTTCTTCCCCAGACGGGGTTTGATGAGGCTTATCCTTGGCGTCGTCGTGTTCGGACGTCGGATCTGTACTATGTTTGCCGTTTGCATCTTGATTGTGCTCTGCCACCGGGGTGGTGCAGTCGTCGTTTCTTCTAGAGTCGACTGGACTGTTGTTTCCTCTTGCGCTGTTATTGCTGTTTTTGCTATGGCGGGACTTAGAGTGGCGCCGCTGACGTCGGCGCCTGGGTTACTTGGAGGGGGCATCCTCCGCCATCTCTTTGCCATTGCCCTCTCTGGGTGTATCCACCATGTATACGTCATGTGATGAAGTGGCGGTCCAGCGCCCTGTGGGCGGTGGTTCCTGTTCGTCTCCTGCATCGTCGTCCATACCGTCGATGTCTTCGGAGTCGAAGTCGAGCATGTCGGTTAAGTCATCGACAGTGGCTACTAAGTGGGTGGTGGGTGGGTCGCGAATTTCTTCGCCGTCCACATCCCACTCTAGGCGGACATAGTTTGGCCAAGGTTCTCCTGACAGGGAGAGGGACCTTAATGAATTTAGCACATCTCCGAAAGGTGAGTGCTGAAAGATATCCGCGGAGGTGAACTCCATGATCGGCGCCCCATCGAATTCGACAGGCACGGATGTAGGCGGCTTGGAGTCTGTGGCCGGGATAAATCCAGTGGTTCGGCGACGCGGCTCTTGAAAGGGGTGAAGTTAGTATCTGGCTCTATCTCCACTGAGAGTGCGGCCTCCATGGCGGGGTCTATCCCTCCGCTCTCGGATGGCGCAATTTGCTCCAGATTAACAGCCGGAGTACATGCGGATGCGATCTCCCGAACACTGTCCGACCACAGAGTTACGTCTTACTCGTCACGACTATGTGGCGCGTCCGGCATGGGCTCGAATCCGTCGAAGATCAAGTCTCCGCGGATGCCGGCCGTGTAGTTCAAGTTTCCAAATCTGACCTGATGGCCAGGGGCGTAGCTTTCGATCTGCTCCAGATGTCCAAGCGAATTGGCCCGCAGTGCGAAGCCGCCGAATACGAAGATCTGTCCGGGGAGGAAAGCCTCACCCTGGACCGCATCGCTAGCGATGATCGAAGGAGCCATCAAGCCTTATGGTGATGACACAGTGGAACTCTCAATGAAAGCACCAATGTCGGTGTTAAAACCGGCGGATCTCGGGTAGGGGGTCCTGAACTGTGCGTCTAAGGCAGATGGTAATAGGAGGCAGCGAACACGATGTTTACCCAGGTTCGGGCCCTCTTGATGGAGGTAATACCCTATGTCCTGCTTGATTGTTCTTGATGATATGAGTATTACAAGAGTTGATCTACCACGAGATCAAAGAGGCTAAACCCTAGAAGCTAGCCTATGATATGATTGTCTATTGTTCTATGGACTAAAACCCTCCGGTTTATATAGACACCGGAGGGGGCTAGTGTTACACAAGGTCGGTTACAAAGGAGGAGATATACATATTCGTATTGCCTAGCTTGCCTTCCACGCCAAGTAGAGTCCTATCCGGACCCGGGACGAAGTCTTCAATCTTGTATCTTCATAGTCCAACTGTCCGGCCAAAGGATATAGTCCGGCTGTCCGGAGACCCCCTAATCCAGGACTCCCTCAGAATGCCACCGAGCCCTGTTTCAATCGATCCATTCATCTCGTCTCCCTCATCGCAAACCCACGCACGCATAGAGATAGTGAGAGGGAGAGGAACCTAGGGTTCTGCCGCCGCCGCAAGAGCTGCCGCCGCGGCCTCCACTCGCCGTCGCCCGTCGCCGCCTCCTCCACTCGCCGTCACTAGCCGCCGCCTCCACTCGTCCTCGCCCACCGCAAGAGACGTCGCCGCCTCCACTCGCCGTCTTCGCCGGTCCCCTTCACCGGCCAATGCCTGCACTCGCCTTCTCATCCACCGCCGGAGAACGACGCCCACTCCCTCGAGCAACGATGTCGTGGTCGATTGGGGTAAGATTTTCTTGGCAGAAATTTCTGTTCTTTGTGGATGCCTTGCTTGATTGATATGTTGCATATTGCTTGATGTGGATGCTCTGGTTGATTGAGGCTTCATACATGATGTTGATATATGATGCATAGTTATTGTTCATTGATGGGTAAATTAATATTTGAAGCTTGCTGTGGATGCTCTGCTTGCTGGATGTACATGTAGATGCTCTACTTGGGTCAAATGGCTATGCTTATTTCATGATGGACATATCTTTTTCTATTTGCTTGCTGGACATGCTTGTTTGCTATACATAGTTCTTCCTTGTGCTATATTCTGGTATAAATTATGGTGAAAATGAACTAGATGGAGAAGGCAGCAAAGAAGGCAGACAAGACAGATAAGGCAATTTGGGATGCATACCATACTAGGGTATTTTGCAAGTTTTGTGCGAGGGAAGTTGAAGCAGGCAATAGGGGCGGGGGTGTTCTTGAGTCCTAGAGGATATAAGAATTTGGGGGAGAGGTGGTTGCAGATAACTAAGAAAAGTTATGTGAGGATGCAATTCAAGAATAGATGGGAAAATCTCAAAACTATGTATTGTCAATGGAAACAACTGCAACTTGACGCATCTGGACATGGATGGAATGCTAAGCTAGGAACCATTGATGCTGATACTAATTGGTGGAACACTCACCTAATAGTAAGTTCATGTTACTCATAGCATTTACATTGGGTTTATATTATCTTAATTATCCATTTAGCTGACCGTTTGTTCTTTTGCTATATTTCCAAAAAACCTGGAGCATGCAAAGTATAGGAATGGAGGACCACCCAACTTGGCTGAATGTGACGCCCCGAGACCATTGCGCCACGTGTCTTCCAGTTATTCGCTGTCGTTGCCATGTCTTTTGGTTGCGTGTTGCATCTTGCCATGTCATCATGTGCATTGCATCGTCATGTTTTCAAAACTTGCATTTGTCCGGGTTCCCCTAGTTCCGTCCGCTGTCCGTTCTGAGCCCAGCCACACTTGCACGCGCACGCGGCATGTCCGAAATATTATTTTATAAGTGGCCGGAAACTATTCTCGGAATGGGTTGAAAGTTGGCATGCAGTGTTGTTATGTTGTTAGTAGGTCACTTGCCAAATTTCATCGCATTCGGAGTTCGTTTGATGCCCCAACAGATAACTATAGCGGCAATATAGCCGGTCCATCGTTGGACGTTTTCGGTCTCCGGAAACAGTCGCCGGGCCTCTCTCTCTCCTCTCTTCTCAGTCTATCTCTCTACACGGTCCATCTAGCCCACCTACCTACCCCCCTCTGCTTCGGACTGTCTGATGGCGATCGAATGGCTCTGATACAGCCTCAAATCCCCTAAAACCCAAACCCTAGTTAAACTGCTATATATAGCCCTTCCCCTTCCTATTTTGGACATCCCTAGCTACCCTTCCTCTACCTCTAGCCTTCCCCCTCCTCAGTTTCCGCGCCCAGCCGCTCCCCACCGCCATTTGGTGCCGCCCAACCGGCCAGCCGCCGCCGGCCAGGCGCTCTCCATCCCCGTCGCGCCACGTCACCCATCAACCTCCCCACACCGCTCGGCCCCGTCGAAGCCCGTTCGCGGCCCGCTGCGGGCTGAATTTGGCCCGACGCCGCCCTGCAAGCAATCGAGCCGCCCCGCTCCTCCCACTTCTCGCTCCCTCTCGCTCGATCCCAATGGGATTGGGAGCGCTCGCTGCCGCCCACTGGACGACGCCATCTGCCGCCGCCATCGCCGGAGATGAGTACCATGACCCCGCACCCTCCTTCCACCTCCCCGATCTCTCTCTAACCTCTCCCTCCGCCGTTCTCTCTCTCTCTGCCAGGAATCCCATGGAGCACCGCCGCCGATCTGCTTCACCCTCGCCGGATCCCTTCGACCATCGCCGGAAATGGGGCCGCCGCACCCGGATCTGGTCTGCTTCGGCCACCGGCGCCCGTCCCCAACCTCCTGGACCTGCTGCCCCCACCCAGTTCACCGCCGCCATGACCTCTGCGTTGTGCACGGGCATAGGTGGACGACCGCTCAGCCTCGCTCGCCTCCTCGCTGGGCCACTAGATCCTGCGCCCCTGGCCCAGATCCAATGCCCGTGTGGGACGCAGGCAGGCCGACCCAACCGCTGCCTAAGCCGGCCTCCTCTGCTTCTGAACTGGGCTAGGCCCATGGTGAGCTCCCCGGTGCCCACCAGATTTGGCCTGCGCCTTTTTTCCATTTTGGTGATTTTATCATTTATTCCAGAGACATCAGTTTACAGAAAAGCCCCTCTAGATCATGCATTTAATAAATCATCAACAATGCATCGGATTAAAATGTTTTCAACATGTAACATGCTTATAATTTCATCTAGTTTCACAATTTCCAACTTTCATCCATGTTTAAAATGCTTAAAATGTTGTTTGATTAAATTTGCTCTAATAACATGCTAAAATGCTTTAATTCATAACTAAATAACCGTAGCTCCGATTTTAATAAATTATATATGTAAATGGGGTAGAAAAATGCCTAGTTTAACATGGTGGCCTTACTTTGCATGTTTAACAACTCTAAAATTGTGTTTAGGGCAGAACAGTAACAAATCTAATATATGCATATGGGGATTTACCGAATTTGTTGTTTGTTATATCCGGCTCCATTTAAATTGTTTAGATAGTATAGTTTTGTTAAGCTTCACCTCTTGCCATGTTAACCAACATTTAATATTGTTGAGTACATAATCGAGAGAGAACTAAATAAGTCATGTGGTGTTCTGTCAATATGCAACTCGTTGCATATTGAGCTCCACTTAACTTGTAGTTTTACTTGTGCACTTTGCCATGCCATGCCTCATTAAACCGGACATGCATCATACTTGGTTGTGCATCATGCCATGATTATGTCGTGGTTGTTTACTATGTTGTTTGCTTCTTTTCGGTGTTGCTTCTCCGGGTTAGTTCCGATAACGTCGCGTTTGTGAGGATTCGTTCGACTTCGTCCGTTTGTCTTCTTCATGGACTCGTTCTTCTTCCTTGCGGGATCTCAGGCAAGATGACCATACCCTTGAAATCACTTCTATCTTTGCTTGCTAGTTGCTCGTGAAGGAAATATGCCCTAGAGGCAATAATAAAGTTATTATTTATTTCCTTATATCATGATAAATGTTTATTATTCATGCTAGAATTGTATTAACCGGAAACGTAATACTTGTGTGAATACATAGACAAACAAAGTGTCACTAGTATGCCTCTACTTGACTAGCTCGTTAATCGAAGATGGTTATGTTTCCTAACCATAGACATGAGTTGTCATTTGATTAACGGGATCACATCATTAGGAGAATGATGTGATTGACATGACCCATTCCATTAGCTTAGCACCCGATCTTTTAGTATGTTGCTATTGCTTTCTTCATGACTTATACATGTTCCTATGACTATGAGATTATGCAACTCCTGTTTACCGGAGGAACACTTTATGTGCTACCAAATGTCACAACGTAACTGGGTGATTATAAAGGTGCTCTACAGGTGTCTCCAAAGGTACATGTTGGGTTGGCGTATTTCGAGATTAGGATTTGTCGCTCCGATTGTCGGAGAGGTATCTCTGGGCCCTCTCGGTAATACACATCACTTAAGCCTTGCAAGCAATGCAACTAATAAGTTAGTTGCAAGATGATGTATTACGGAACGAGTAAAGAGACTTGCCGGTAACGAGATTGAACTAGGTATTGAGATACCGACGATCGAATCTCGGGCAAGTAACATACCGATGACAAAGGGAACAACGTATGTTGTTATGCGGTCTGACCGATAAAGATCTTCGTAGAATATGTAGGAGCCAATATGAGCATCCAGGTTCCGCTATTGGTTATTGACCGGAGACGTGTCTCGGTCATGTCTACATTGTTCTCGAACCCATAGGGTCCGCATGCTTAATGTTACGATGACAGTTTCATTATGAGTTTATATATTTTGATATACCGAAGGTTGTTCGGAGTCCCGGATGTGATCACGGACTTGACGAGGAGTCTCGAAATGGTCGAGACATAAAGATCGATATATTGGACGACTATATTTGGACACCGGAAAGGTTCCGGGTAAGATTGGGACAATACCGGATCACCGGGAGGTTATCGGAACCCCCCGGGAGGTATATGGGCCTTATTGGGCCTTAGTGGAAAAGAGGGGAAAGGAGCAAGGGAGGGGGCACGCCCCCCCCAAGTCGAATCCGAATTGGGAGGGGGGCCGCCCCCCTTTCCTTCCTCCCTCCTTCCTCTTTCTTCCCTCTCCCACTCCTAATAGGAAAAAGGGGAGTCCTACTCCCGGTGGGAGTTGGACTCCCCCCTGGGCGCGCCACCCTCCTTGGCCGGCCCCCTCCTCCACTCCTTTATATACGGGGGCAGGGGGGCACCCCAGAGACACAACAATTGATTATTGATCTCTTAGCCGTGTGCGGTGCCCCCCTCCACCATAATCCTCGATAATATTGTAGCGGTGCTTAGGCGAAGCCCTGCGACGGTAGAACATCAAGATCATCACCACGCTGTTGTGCTGACGGAACTCATCCCCGACACTTTGCTGGATCGGAGTCCAGGGATCGTCATCGAGCTGAACGTGTGCAAAAACTCGGAGGTGACGTAGTTTCGGTGCTTGATCGGTCGGGCCGTGAAGACGTACGACTACATCAACCGCGTTTTTATAACGCTTCCGCTTCCGGTCTACGAGGGTACGTAGACAACACTCTCCCCTCTCGTTGCTGTGCATCACCATGATCTTGCGTGTGCGTAGGAATTTTTTTGAAATTACTACGTTCCCCAACAGTGGTATCAGAGCCAAGTTTTATGTGTTGATGTTATATGCACGAGTAGAACACAAGTGAGTTGTGGGCGATATAAGTCATACTGCTTACCAGCATGTCATACTTTGGTTCGGCGGTATTGTTGGATGAAGCGGCCCGTACCGACATTACGCGTACGCTTACTCGAGACTGGTTCTACCGACGTGCTTTGCACACAGGTGGCTGGCGGGTGTCAGTTTCTCCAACTTTAGTTGAACCGAGTGTGGCTAGCCCGGTCCTTGCGAAGGTTAAAACAGCATCAACTTGACAAACTATCGTTGTGGTTTTTGATGCGTAGGTAAGATTGGTTCTTGCTAAGCCCGTAGCAGCCATGTAAAACTTGCAACAAACAAAGTAGAGGACGTCTAACTTGTTTTTGCAGGGCATGTTGTGATGTGATATGGTCAAGGCATGATGCTAAATTTTATTGTATGAGATGATCATGTTTTGTAACCAAGTTATCGGCAACTGGCAGGAGCCATATGGTTGTCGCTTTATTGTATGCAATGTAATCGCCCTGTAATGCTTTACTTTATCACTAAGCGGTAGCGATAGTCGTAGAAGCATAAGATTGGCGAGACGACAACGATGCTACGATGGAGATCAAGGTGTCGTGCCGGTGACGATGGTGATCATGACGATGCTTCGGAGATGGAGATCACAAGCACAAGATGATGATGGCCATATCATATCACTTATATTGATTGCATGTGATGTTTATCTTTTATGCATCTTATCTTGCTTTGATTGACGGTAGCATTATAAGATGATCTCTCACTAAATTTCAAGATAAAAGTGTTCTCCCTGAGTATGCACCATTGCCAAAGTTCGTCGTGCCCAAACACCACGTGATGATCGGGTGTGATAAGCTCTACGTCCATCTACAACGGGTGCAAGCCAGTTTTGCACACGCAGAATACTCAGGTTAAACTTGACGAGCCTAGCATATGCAGATATGGCCTCGGAACACTGAGACCGAAAGGTCGAGCGTGAATCATATAGTAGATATGATCAACATAGTGATGTTCACCATTGAAAACTACTCCATTTCACATGATGATCGGTTATGGTTTAGTTGATTTAGATCACGTGATCACTTAGAAGATTAGAGGGATGTCTTTCTAAGTGGGAGTTCTTAAGTAATATGATTAATTGAACTTAAATTTATCATGAACTTAGTACCTGATAGTATCTTGCTTGTTTATGTTTGATTGTAGATAGATGGCCCGTGTTGTTGTTCCGTTGAATTTTAATGCGTTCCTTGAGAAAGCAAAGGTGAAAGATGATGGTAGCAATTATACGGACTGGGTCCGTAACTTGAGGATTATCCTCATTGCTGCACAAAAGAATTACGTCCTGGAAGCACCGCTGGGTGCCAGGCCTGCTGCTGATGCAACTGACGATGTTAAGAACGTCTGGTAGAGCAAAGCTGATGACTACTCGATAGTTCAATGTGCCATGCTTTACGGCTTAGAACCGGGTCTTCAACGACGTTTTGAACGTCATGGAGCATATGAGATGTTCCAGGAGTTGAAGCTAATATTTCAAGCAAATGCCCGGATTGAAAGATAAGAAGTCTCCAATAAGTTCTATAGCTGCAAGATGGAGGAGAACAGTTCTGTCAGTGAGCATATACTCAAAATGTCTGGGTATAATAATCACTTGATTCAACTAGGAGTTAATCTTCCGGATGATTGCGTCATTGACATAATTCTCCAATCACTTCCACCTAGCTACAAGAGCTTCGTGATGAACTATAATATGCAAGGGATGGATAAGACAATTCCCGAGCTCTTCGCAATGCTAAAAGCTGCGGAGGTAGAAATCAAGAAGGAGCATCAAGTGTTGATGGTCAACAAGACCACTAGTTTCAAGAAAAAGGGCAAGGGGAAGAAGAAGGGGAACTTCAAGAAGAACAACAAGCAAGTTGCTGCTCAGGAGAAGAAACCCAAGTCTGGACCTAAGCCTGAAACTGAGTGCTTCTACTACAAGCAGACTGGTCACTGGAAGCGGAACTGCCCCAAGTATTTGGCGGATAAGAAGGATGGCAAGGTGAACAAAGGTATATGTGATATACATGTTATTGATGTGTACCTTACTAGAGCTCGCAGTAGCACCTGGGTATTTGATACTGGTTCTGTTGCTAATATTTGCAACTCAAAACAAGGACTACGGATTAAGCGAACACTGGCGAAGGACGAGGTGACGATGCGCGTGGGAAATGGTTCCAAAGTCGATGTGATCGCGGTCGGCACGCTACCTCTACATCTACCATCGGGATTAGTATTCGACCTAAATAATTGTTATTTGGTGCCAGCGTTGAGCATGAACATTATATCTGGATCTTGTTTGATGCGAGACGGTTATTCATTTAAATCAGAGAATAATGGTTGTTCTTTTTATATGAGTAATATCTTTTATGGTCATGCACCCTTGAAGAGTGGTCTATTTTTGATGAATCTCGATAGTAGTGATACACATATTCATAATGTTGAAGCCAAAATATGCAGAGTTGATAATGATAGTGCAACTTATTTGTGGCACTGCCGTTTAGGTCATATCGTTGTAAAGCGCATGAAGAAACTCCATACTGATGGACTTTTGGAACCACTTGATTATGAATCACTTGGTACTTGCAAACCGTGCCTCATGGGCAAGATGACTAAAACGCCGTTCTCCGGTACTATGGAGAGAGCAACAGATTTGTTGGAAATCATACATACAGATGTATGTGGTCCAATGAATGTTGAAGCTCGTGGCAAATATCATTATTTTCTCACCTTCACAGATGATTTAAGCGGATATGGGTATATCTACTTAATGAAACATAAGTCTAAAACATTTGAAAAGTTCAAAGAATTTCAGAGTGAAGTTGAAAATCATCGTAACAAGAAAATAAAGTTTCTACGATCTGATCATGGAGGAGAATATTTGAGTTACGAGTTTGGTTTACATTTGAAACAATGCGGAATAGTTTCGCAACTCACGCCACCCGGAACACCACATCGTAATGATGTGTCCGAACGCCGTAATCGTACTTTACTTGATATGGTGCAATCTATGATGTCTCTTACAGATTTACCGCTATCGTTTTGGGGTTATGCTTTAGAGACGGCCGCATTCACGTTAAATAGGGCACCATCAAAATCCGTTGAGACGACGCCTTATGAACTATGGTTTGGCAAGAAACCAAAGTTGTCGTTTCTGAAAGTTTGGGGCTGCGATGCTTATGTGAAAAAGCTTCAACCTGATAAGCTCGAACCCAAATTGGAGAAATGTGTCTTCATAGGATACCCGAAGGAGACTGTTGGGTACACCTTCTATCACAGATCCGAAGGCAAGACATTTGTTGCTAAGAATGGATCCTTTCTAGAGAAGGAGTTTCTCTCAAAATAAGTGAGTGGGAGGAAAGTAGAACTTGATGAGGTAACTGTACCTGCTCCCTTATTGGAAAGTAGTACATCACAGAAACCGATTTCTGTGACACCTACACCAATTAGTGAGGAAGCTAATTATGATGATCATGAAACTTCAGAACAAGTTACTACTGAACCTCGTAGATCAACCAGAGTAAGATCCGCACCAGAGTGGTACGGTAATCCTGTTCTGGAAGTCATGCTACTAGATCATGATGAACCTACGAACTATGAAGAAGCAATGGTGAGCCCAGATTCCGCAAAATGGCTTGAAGCCATGAAATCTGAGATGGGATCCATGTATGAGAACAAAGTGTGGACTTTGGTTGACTTGCCCAATGATCGGCAAGCAATTGAAAATAAATGGATCTTCAAGAAGAAGACTGATGCTGATGGTAATGTTACTGTCTACAAAGCTCGACTTGTCGCAAAAGGTTTTCCACAAGTTCAAGGAATTGACTACGATGAGACCTTCTCACCTGTAGCGATGCTTAAGTCTGTCCAAATCATGTTAGCAATTGCCGCATTTTATGATTATGAAATTTGGCAGATGGATGTCAAAACTGCATTCCTGAATGGATTTCTGGAAGAAGAGTTGTATATGATGCAGCCGGAAGGTTTTGTCGATCCAAAAGGAGCTAACAAATTGTGCAAGCTCCAGTGATCCATTTATGGACTGGTGCAAGCATCTCGTAGTTGGAATAAACGCTTTGATAGTGTGATCAAAGCATTTGGTTTTGTACAGAATTTTGGAGAAGCCTGTATTTACAAGAAAGTGAGTGGGAGCTCTGTAGCATTTCTGATATTATATGTGGATGACATATTGCTAATCGGAAATGATATAGAATTTCTGGATAGCATAAAGGGATACTTGAATAAGAGTTTTTCAATGAAAGACCTCGGTGAAGCTGCTTAAATATTGGGCATTAAGATCTATAGAGGTAGATCAAGACGCTTAATTGGACTTTCACAAAGCATATACCTTGACAAAGTTTTGAAGAAGTTCAAAATGGATCAAGCAAAGAAAGGATTCTTGCCTGTGTTACAAGGTGCGAAGTTGAGTAAGACTCAATGCCCGACCACTGCAAAAGATAGAGAGAAAATGGAAGATGTTCCCTATGCTTCAGCCATAGGCTCTATCATGTATGCAATGCTGTGTACCAGACCTGATGTGTGCCTTGCTATAAGTCTAGCAGGGAGGTACCAGAGTAATCCAGGAGTGGATCACTGGACAGCGGTCAAGAACATCCTGAAATACCTGAAAAGGACTAAGGATATGTTTCTCGTATATGGAGGTGACAAAGAGCTCATCGTAAATGGTTACGTTGATGCAAGCTTTGACACTGATCCGGACGATTCTAAATCGCAAACCGGATACATATTTACATTAAACGATGGAGCTGTCAGTTGGTGCAGTTCTAAACAAAGCGTCGTGGCGGGATCTACATGTGAAGCAGAGTACATAGCTGCTTCGGAAGCAGCAAACGAAGGAGTCTGGATGAAGGAGTTCATATCCGATCTAGGTGTCATACCTAGTGCATCGGGTCCAATGAAAATCTTTTATGACAATACTGGTGCAATTGCCTTGGCAAAGGAATCCATATTTCACAAGAGAACCAAGCACATCAAGAGACGCTTCAATTCCATCCGGGATCTAGTCTAGGTAGGAGACATAGAGATTTGCAAGATACATACGGATCTGAATGTAGCAGACTCATTGACTAAGCCTCTTCCACGAGCAAAACATGATCAGCACCAAGGCTCCATGGGTGTTAGAATCATTACTGTGTAATCTAGATTATTGACTCTAGTGCAAGTGGGAGACTGAAGGAAATATGCCCTAGAGGCAATAATAAAGTTATTATTTATTTCCTTATATCATGATAAATGTTTATTATTCATGCTAGAATTGTATTAACCGGAAACGTAATACATGTGTGAATACACAGACAAACAAAGTGTCACTAGTATGCCTCTACTTGACTAGCTCGTTAATCGAAGATGGTTATGTTTCCTAACCATAGACATGAGTTGTCATTTGATTAACAGGATCACATCATTAGGAGAATGATGTGATTGACATGACCCATTCCATTAGCTTAGCACCCGATCGTTTAGTATGTTGCTATTGCTTTCTTCATGACTTATACATGTTCCTATGACTATGAGATTATGCAACTCCCGTTTACCGGAGGAACACTTTGTGTGCTACCAAACGTCACAACGTAACTGGGTGATTATAAAGGTGCTCTACAGGTGTCTCCAAAGGTACATGTTGGGTTGGCGTATTTCGAGATTAGGATTTGTCGCTCCGATTCTCGGAGAGGTATCTCTGGGCCCTCTCGGTAATACACATCACTTAAGCCTTGCAAGCAATGCAGCTAATAAGTTAGCTGCAAGATGATGTATTACGGAACGAGTAAAGAGACTTGCCGGTAACGAGATTGAACTAGGTATTGAGATACCGACGATCGAATCTCGGGCAAGTAACATACCGATGACAAAGGGAACAACGTATGTTGTTATGCGGTCTGACCGATAAATATCTTCGTAGAATATGTAGGAGCCAATATGAGCATCCAGGTTCCGCTATTGGTTATTGACCGGAGACGTGTCTCGGTCATGTCTACATTGTTCTCGAACCCGTAGGGTCCGCACGCTTAACGTTATGATGACAGTTTCATTATGAGTTTATATATTTTGATGTACCGAAGGTTGTTCGGAGTCCCGGATGTGATCACGGACTTGACGAGGAGTCTCGAAATGGTCGAGACATAAAGATCGATATATTGGATGACTATATTTGGACACCGGAAAGGTTCTGGGTAAGATTGGGACAATACCGGATCACCGGGAGGTTATCGGAACCCCCCGGGAGGTATATGGGCCTTATTGGGCCTTAGTGGAAAGGAGGGGAAAGGAGCAAGGGAGGGGGCGCGCGCCCCCAAGCCCAATCCGAATTGGGAGGGGGGCCGGCCCCCCTTTCCTTCCTCTTCCTCCCCTCCCCTACTCCTAATAGGAAAAAGGGGAGTCCTACTCCCGGTGGGAGTTGGACTCCCCCCCTTGGGCACGCCACCCTCCTTGGCCGGCCCCCTCCTCCACTCCTTTATATACGGGGGCAGGGGGGCACCCCAGAGACACAACAATTGATCATTGATCTCTTAGCCGTGTGCGGTGCCCCCCTCCACCATAATCCTCGATAATATTGTAGCGGTGCTTAGGCGAAGCCCTGCGACGGTAGAACATCAAGATCGTCACCACGCCGTCGTGCTGATGGAACTCATCCCTGACACTTTGCTGGATCGGAGTCCGGGGATCGTCATCGAGCTGAACGTGTGCAAAAACTCGGAGGTGCCGTAGTTTCGGTGCTTGATCGGTCGGGCCGTGAAGACGTACGACTACATCAACCGCGTTGTTATAACGCTTCCGCTTCCGGTCTACGAGGGTACGTAGACAACACTCTCCCCTCTCGTTGCTGTGCATCACCATGATCTTGCGTGTGCGTAGGATTTTTTTTGAAATTACTACGTTCCCCAACAGCTCGCTCTATTGCTATGCTGCGATACCTACCACTTGCTATATCATGCCTCCCATATTGCCATGTCAAGCCTCTAACCCACCTTGTCCTAGCAAACCGTTGTTTGGCTATGTTACCGCTTTGCTCAGCCCCTCTTATAGCGTTGCTAGTTGCAGGTGAAGATGAAGTTTGTTCCTTGTTGGAACTTGGATATTTTGTTGGGATATCATTATTATATCTTGTTTACTTTAATGCATCTATATACTTGGTAAAGGGTGGAAGGCTCGGCCTTATGCCTGGTGTTTTGTTCCACTCTTAGCACCCTAGTTTTCTGTCATACCGGTGTTATGTTCCTTGATTTTGCGTTCCTTACGCGGTTGGGTTATAATGGGAACCCCTTGACAGTTCGCCTTGAATAAAACTCCTCCAGCAAGGCCCAACCTTGGTTTTACCATTTGCTACCTAAGCCTTTTTCCCTTGGGTTCTGCAGACTCAAGGGTCATCTTTATTTTAAACCCCCAGGCGAGTGCTCCTCTGAGTGTTGGTCCAAACTAGAGCACCGTGCGGGGCCATCCCTTAGCAACTTGGGTTACGTCGGCTCCTGTACGCTTAGCTTATCCGGTGTGCCCTGAGAACGAGATATGTGTAGCTCCTATCGGGATTTGTCGGCACAGCGGGTGGTCTTGCTGGTCTTGTTTTACCATTGTCGAAATGTCTTGTAACCGGGATTCCGAGTCTGATCGGGTCTTCCCGGGAGAAGGAATATCCTTCGTTGACCGTGAGAGCTTGTGATGGGCTAAGTTGGGACACCCCTGCAGGGTTTGAACTTTCGAAAGCCGTGCCCGCGATTATGGGCAGATGGGAATTTGTTAATGTCCGGTTGTAGAGAACTTGACACTTGACTTAATTAAAATGCATCAACCGCGTGTGTAGCCATGATGGTCTCTTTTCGGTGGAGTCCGGGAAGTGAACACGGCTTTGGAGTTATGTTTGAACATAAGTAGTTTCAGGATCACTTCTTGATCACTTCTAGTTCACGACCGTGCTTTGCTTCTCTTCTCGCTCTCATTTGCGTAAGTTAGCCACCATATATGCTAGTGCTTTGCTGCAGCTCCACCTCACTACCTTTTTCTTACCCATAAGCTTAAATAGTCTTGATCTCGCAGGTGTGAGATTGCTGAGTCCTTGTGGCTCACAGATACTTCCAAACAGTTGCAGGTGCCGATGATACCAGTGCAGATGACGCCGCTGAGCTCAAGTGGGAACTCGATGAAGATCTTGTTTGTTGTGTTGTTTAGTTTTCCTTTTGATCAGTGGTGGAGCCTAGTCGGGGCGATCGGGGATCTAAGCATTAGGGGTGGTCTTCTTTTATTTTGGTTCCGTAGTCGGACCTTGTTTGTGTTCTGGATGATGTAATGCTATATTTATGTATTGTGTGAAGTGGCGATTATAAGCCAACTCTTTATCCCTTTCTTATTCAGTACATGGGATGTGTAAAGATTACCCCACTTGCGACATGCCAACTATGCAGTTATGCCTCTAAGTCGTGCTCCGACATGTGGGAGATATAGCCGCATCGTGGGTGTTACTAGTTGGTAATCAGAGCCTTCCCCGACTTAGGAGCCCCCCTTGCTTGATCGAATCGTTGACGTTGCTGAGTCTAGAAAAATGTTTTGAGTCTTATAGGATTATATATATCGGAGAGTAGGATTCTTTTTACTCCTTAGTCCCTTCGTCGCTCTGGTGAGGCCTCATGACGTGGAGTTTTGACTCTTCTCTCCTCAAATTTCACGAATTTTTTTTAGGATCACGTGGGTATCTTGGAATCGTTCCGATGGTTTTGTGACGAGAACATTGTTCTTGGTGCCTCCTGACATTTAGGGGTTGTGGCAGTGTCCCGGGGAGTTGAGCTCCGAGGTGTTGTCATCACAATTTTATCGGTGTAGTTCTGGAATACCTGAGTTTCTCCGATAATGAAAATCTCTTTATGAAGTTGTTGGTGAGATAACCTCGACGCCACCCAGTACTGGGGCGGGAGTTTGAGAGTATTGCCATAACTCGTATAACAGATGCTTTTCGAAGGTTGAGGTAAATGATTTCCGAAGGTTTCTTGGTTATGTGTTGAAGGATGGATACAACTGGATGTAGGATTTGCTAGTTTTGGGTGAGATATTATGCTTCCCCTATATCCCCAACACCTGATTGCATAACCAGAAAGTTTCAAGAGTTTATAAGTGGGAATTCAAGTATCACGTAGGAATTCTTTCCAACAGACACATGATACGATATGGGGTCTATCATATGTTTGTTTCCAGCTTATTCTGCAAGCCAATCCTTTGTTTTTGTTTTTGTTGTGGTATTCGAGTTGCTTCGAAGTCAAGTGTTGATTCCATACCTTTTTCCTAAGCGGTGTTCTCATATTTCTATGGGAATACTAATCCTTCATGATAATCGAGATTGTCATGTCAATCCTTCTCAACCGGTGTGTTTTCTCTTCAAGTGGATCCGATCATGTCAACATTCGCAAGACCACTTTTCAGTTTTTCCCAACGGTGTTCGTTCCATCTGCCCAAGTTGCCTTTGTTTTCCCTCCCTCCCACCCTTTTTCATCAAGGACTCAAATCTCTTAATCGAGTATCCTTTTATTGATGGGAAGTCTCTCCATTATTTTTCGTCAATGTTCTTATCCGGTGATTCTCAGGAAGATACTAAGGAAGCTTTGAGTTCATCATTCTTCGTTCTTTTCTTCTCCGATGGATTCAATTCAAGCTTTGGTGTTGATCATATCCTTTTCCCTCGTTTCAAATGTTTTCCCATGTCGTTGCACCTCTTAATCTTTCACCTCTCGCTAGTCATTTGTTCGGGAGTGCTGAAGATGTCTCAGAAGGCTCGTCTTGTCATTCAAGATCCGTTCAACCTATTTCGAGGTTGTTACCTTGTTCGAGCCATTTAATTCAACCGACGCAATCTATCTTCAAATCATTTCAATGGTGTTTCTCTTGAGTGGGTCCTAACCCACAGGTCTTTTCCTAGGATCTTACCTGACTCTTCTAATTTTACCGGAGCTATTCTCAAATTCATTTCAAAGTTTGACGTAAGAATGAGTTATCATCAGTCAAATGTCTTTCACCAAGGTCTTCCAAATTCTTCACCGTTGGCTCAACCTTTAAATTCGTCATCCCGGAGTATCTCAACAATTCATGGTGGTGTTTCTCGTCGTCATTCTCAACATTTGAAGACCAAAGAAGAGTTTTTCCTCCAAATCTTGCTCCATTCTCTTCAAGATTCATGGTTCTAGTTTGATGCCATCCTCTCATAATTGTTTTCGATTGTGAGAATTCTTTCCACCTATCCGGAGCAATTCAAGATTCTTTTTAGTCTGATTCTCCGAAGGTCATCATCTCAAAATTATTCATTTAATCTTTCAGCTCTCGTTCTCCAAATCTTACCGGTGCATCGATCAACTATCCTCTAATCAGTTTATGATCTCTTCGTTCTCTTGTATCTAAACTCTCTCAAGCATCTTCATTCATTTGCTAATTCTTACCGGTGATTTATCCCTTTTACTTCATTCGTTTTCAATTCTTACGGTGGTTTGTTCAACATTCTTCTTCCTTCGTTTTCATATCAATTTATTCGTTGTTTCAATCCTACCGGTGGTTTGTTGAAGACCTTCCCAAGTTGGCGCTATATCTATCTTAATTCTTTCTACGAGAATAACTAGTATGCCAAACCCATTGCTTGTCATCAATTTAATTGGTGAAGGATACACATAACATAATTCTTATTCTTGTTTCATCCAAGTGATTAATTCCTTATTCCGAAGGCTCATCAAATTCTTTATTTAATTTGTTCATCTATCTTTTCCGGAGTTCCAAGTTTCCACGTATCTCGTCGCAAAGCTTCATTTAATGATTGCAAGGCTTCAACCTTATTCTCTTCATCCTTCATTCCGTTTGATCATCCTTTTATTACCGAAGTTCTTCATGGAGGCTCTACATGATGACTCATCAAGGATTTAATTCCTTCTCGAAGTGTTCATTGAGATTCTTTTCAGAGGAGCTCAAGTATTCTTCATCTTGCATTCCGAAGTGCAATTCTTTCTACCTTATCTTTTGCGATGGTGTTATGTCATTTTTGACAATTTCTGTGTGTTTCATGATTCACAAGTTCAGGAATGGGATATTTAAAACCATCACCATCTTCCTTGGAGTTATCTTGGTATAGATTTCACCTAAAGCCTTCCATTGGGAATGTTGCTATTTATGGTGTTTATCGATGATCCAAGTTTCCTCCTATTCTCGCGATGAAAGATGTTTTCATCTCTCTGCCGCTCTCAAGCAAGCAATTGTTTTTCTTTTGTGGCAGGTTTTCACCTCAAGTTTTTCAGATGTTTTCCTTAATCCCACAACAAGCTTACTCTTTTCGTTGTGGATTTTCCAACAACTCCGTTCGACCCTTCTCCTAAAGATGTTGTTCAAGCTCATTTGAGGTAGAAGATGTTGTTTTCTCCTTCGTTCTTTTGATTCCATTCTTACATTTGTTCCGGAGGCATTGTGTTGTTGCTTTTTTTCAACCCATCATCTTGTTTTGTCAAGATCATGTTTAATTCCTTTCGTCTACAGCCGGAGTGCTGTCCAAATTATATCATTCTTATTCCTTCTCTACTTTGTTTTTAACCAGAGTGTTGTGTCTATTATTCCTCTTCTAACCGGACTCTCATCCAAGTGCTTTCATTTTGCCAAGCTCATATTCTTTACCTTCCATTTCCAACCGGAGTGTTGTCATAATTGATCCATATCGTTCCTTGTGCATCTCGTTCTACCGGAGTGTTTGCATGTACTTCTTGTCCATTGCAATCCTTTTCTTTTGTCTTTCAACCTACAAGGTTCTCGTAATGTTCCTTGTTCCCCTTTTCTAACGGAGAGTTATAAACTTTGTTCATCTCCGTTGTATT
Organism: Triticum urartu; assembly: GCF_056163025.1. Classification (NCBI taxonomy): domain Eukaryota; kingdom Viridiplantae; phylum Streptophyta; class Magnoliopsida; order Poales; family Poaceae; genus Triticum; species Triticum urartu. Next base: position 379,855,683 of record NC_141873.1, read on the forward strand.
CCTTCTTTCAAGTTGTTCAACCTATCAAGGTTCTTGTATTCACTCGTTTGTCAAAGAAGCAACTTAGTTTTACCTCTCCTCTTCCTCTTCCATTTTCCCTCCGATGCCATCCTAGATCTCGGGACGAGATCCTCTCGTAGTGGTGGAGTGTTGTGACGCCCCGAGACCGTTGCGCCAGGTGTCTTCCAGTTATTCACTGTCGTTGCCATGTCTTTTGCTTGCATGTTGCATCTTGCCATGTCATCATGTGCATTGCATCGTCATGTTTTCAAAACTTGCATTCGTCCGGGTTCCCCCAGTTCTGTCCGCTGTCCGTTTTGAGCCCAACCACACTTGCACGCGCCCGCGGCACGTCCGAAATATTATTTTATAAGCGGCCGGGAACTGTTCTCGGAATGGGTTGAAAGTTGGCATGCAGTGTTGTTATGTTGTTAGTAGGTCGCCTGCCAAGTTTCATCGCATTCGGAGTTCGTTTGATGCCCCAACGGATAACTATAGCGGCAATATAGCGGGTCTATCGTCGGACGTTTTCGGTCTCTGGAAACAGCCGCCGGGCCTCTCTCTCTCTCTCTCTCTCTCTCCTCTCTTCTCAGTCTATCTCTCTATACAGTCCATCTAGCCCACCTACCTACCCCCCTCCGCTTCGAACCATCTGATGGCGATCGAATGGCTTCGATACGGCCTCAAATCCCCTAAAACCCAAACCCTAGCTAAAACTGCTACATATAGCCATTCCCCTTCCTATTTTGGACATCCCTAGCTACCCTTCCTCTACCTCTAGCCTTCCCCCTCCTCAGTTTCCGCGCCCAACCGCTCCCCCGCCGCCATTTGGCGCCACCCAACTGGCCAGCCGTCGCCGGCCAGGCGCTCTCCACCATCCCCATCACGCCACGTCACCATCAACCTCCCCGCACCGCTCGGGCCTGTCGAAGCCCGTCCGCGGCCCGCTGCGGGCCGAATCTGGCCCGACGCCGCCCTGCAAGCAACCGAGCCGCCCCACTCCTCCCACTTCTCGCTCCCTCTCGCTCGATCCCGATGGGATTGGGAGCGCTTGCTGCCGCCCACTGGACGACACCATCTGCTGCCGCCATCGCCGGAGATGAGTACCGGCGACCCCGCACCCTCCTTCCTCCTCCTCGATCTCTCTCTAACCTCACCCTTTGTCGTTCTCTCTCTCTCTGCGAGGAATCCCGTGGAGCACCGCCGCCGATCTACTTCACCCTCGCCAGATCCCTTCGACCATTGCCGGAAATGGGGCCGCCGCACCCGGATCTGGTCTGCTCCGGCCACCGGCGCCCGTCCCCAACCTCCTGGACCTGCTACCTCCACCCAGTTCGCCGCCGCCATGACCTCTACGTTGTGCACGGGCACAGGTGGATGACCGCTCAGCCTCGCTCGCCTCCTCGCTGGGCCACCAGATCCTGCGCCCCTGGCCCAGATCCAGCGCCCGTGTGGGCCGCAGGCAGGCCGGCCCAACTGCTGCCTAAGCCGGCCTTCTCCGCTTCCGAACTGGGCTAGGCCCATGGTGAGCTCCCCAGTGACCACCAGATTTGGCATGCACCTTTTTTTCGTTTTGGCGATTTTATCATTTATTCCAGAGACAGCAGTTTACAGAAAAGCCCCTCTAGATCATGCATTTAATAAATCATCAACCGTGCATCGGATTAAAATGTTTTCAACATGCAACATGCTTAGTATTTCATCTAGTTTCACAATTTCCAACTTTCATCCATGTTTAAAATGTTTAAAATGCTGTTTGATTAAATTTGCTCTAATAACATGCTAAAATGCTTTAATTCATAACTAAATAACCGTAGCTCCGATTTTAATAAATTATATATGTAAATGGGGTAGAAAAATGCCTAGTTTAACATGGTGGCCTTACTTTGCATGTTTAACAACTCTAAAATTGTGTTTAGGGAAGAACAGTACCAAATCTAATATATGCATATGGGGATTTACCGGATTTGTCGTTTGTTATATCCGGCCCCATTTAAATTGTTTAGATAGTATAGTTTTGTTATGCTTCACCTCTTGCCATGTTAACCAACATTTAATATTGTTGAGTACATAATCGAGAGAGAACTAAATAAGTCATGTGGTGTTCCGTCAATATGCAACTCGTTGCATATTGAGCTCCACTTAACTTGTAGTTTTGCTTGTGCACTTTGCCATGCCATGCCTCATTAAACCAGACATGCATCATACTTGGTTGTGCATCCTGCCATGATTATGTCGTGGTTGTTTACTATGTTGTTTGCTTCTTTTCGGTGTTGCTTCTTCGGGTTAGTTCCGATAACGTCGCATTTGTGAGGATTCGTTCGACTTCGTCCATTTGTCTTCTTCATGGACTCGTTCTTCTTCCTTGCGGGATCTCAGGTAAGATGACTGTCGGTGTCAAAACCGGCGGATCTCTGGGTAGGGGGTCCCGAACTGTGCGTCTAGGCAGATGGTAACAGGAGACGGGGGACACGATGTTTTTACCTAGGTTTGGGCCCTCTCGATGGAGGTAAAACCCTACTCCTGCTTGATTGATCTTGATGATATGAGTATTACAAGAGTTGATCTATCTCGAGATCGAAGAGGCTAAACCCTAGAAGCTAGCCTATGGTATGATTGTTGTTGTTGGTCCTACGGACTAAACCCTCCGGTTTATATAGACACCGGAGGGGGCTAGGGTTACACAGAGTCGGCTACAAGGAAGAGATCTACATATCCGCACTGCCAAGCTTGCCTTCCACGCCAAGGAGAGTCCCATCCGGACACGGGATGAAGTCTTCAATCTTGTATCTTCATAGTCCAACAGTCCGGCCAAAGGATATAGTCCGGCTGTCCGGATACCCCCTAATCCAGGACTCCCTCAGTAGCCCCTGAACTAGGCTTCAATGACGATGAGTCCGGCGCGCAGATTGTCTTCGGCATTGCAAGGCGGGTTCCTCCTCCGAATACTTCATAGAAGATTTTGAACACGAGGATCGTGTCCGGCTCTGCAAAACAAGTTCCACATGCCACCATAGAGAGAATAATATTTCCATAAATCTAATCTGCTGACGTACCCCGTAGTGTGACATCACACCACAGCCAGGTCTTTATTCGAATCGTTTTTCATAACCAATCTCAGCGTGTTTCGCGAGGCGGTTTCCTTGGCATGTCTTGTCGAAGCAGAGATCGTGTCCCGTTTATTACGGGATTCTCATCAATACGGACGTGGGTAACCCAACCATGCCTATTGGTAGGACTCCTAGATCTTAGGCAAGTCCCAAACGGCCATGAGGAGGACGCTTGAGATTCACCCTCTTTATAAAGGGGACAAGGTTTTTTCTTTTTCCCCTCTCGTGCTCAATCAAATCCTTCCCCCACCTCGAGTTCTAACACCCAAAACTCAGGTCAGGTGCTTTGGACCTTCAACTATGTCCGGATCCAACCTTCAATGTCGGTGGATGCCTTCCTCCGTCACGGAGGAGGACATCAAGAGGTTGAGAGAGGCCAGATATCTGACCGCCGAAATTTCGCATCGGCTGCCCGCCCGAGGGCAGGTCGTCCCTACTCCCGAACCCAACGAGAGCGTCGTGTTCGTCTCCCACTTCCTCCGAGGACTAGGCCTCGCTCTGGATCCCTTTGTTAGGGGTCTTATGTTCTATTATGGGCTAGATTTTCACGATCTGGCCCCGGATTCCCTTCTTCACATTTCGTCATTTATTGTCATATGTGAGGCCTTCCTCCGCATTACCCCTCACTTCGGCATGTGGCTCAAGACCTTCGATGTGAAGTCGAAGATGATCGAGGGGCAGCACGCAGCGTGTGGAGGCGCTTTAATAAGCAAAATTGTTGACGCTCCATGGCCCGAGGGTAGCTTCCCAGAGGTGTCCGGATTGTGGCAGCGGGAGTGGTTCTACATCACAGCTCCCAGAAGTGCCAAGCGGGTAGCTGCCCCCACCTTTCGCTCAGGCCCCCCACCACAACTGACGTCATGGATTAGCAGGGGGCTGAGCTGGGGTCCAGCCAAGGGCGTGCCAATACTACAAAGCCGTATCCGAGATCTCTTTGAGAGAGATTTCAGTCTGGTTATGGTAGTGCAAGTTATGCTAGTTCGTCGAGTCCAGCCTTGCAAACGCCGGCCCCTTCGCATGTGGGAATTCAACCCGGAAGTACCGCGAGCTATTCAACACTTCCTTGGCATGATGCCCGAGGAGATGTACAAATTGTTCTTCGGACCACAAGTAATGTGTCCGGACATCACTGAGGATGCAGGTCTGAGCTGCAATCGCCCGGATACCCAAGTAAGTAGCCCCGCATCCGAACACACTGTCCGTTTGTTTATCGCAATGTTGCCCTAAAAAATCCGCTCTTTGACCAGGATTGGATAGCGAAGGCAAAGTTGATCAGATGTCCGGCCCCCCTCCCTGAGACATCACCAAATCCCGTGCTAACCAGGATGCTGGAGATCGTGCCTTATCAAGCGCCCTCAGGAGAAGATAAATGGGGGGGGGGGGGACAAGGAGGCTAGCGCCTCCGCGAAGGAGGTTAATCGGGGAGGAGGAACTAAAACTTCCTCTCCGCAGGGAAGGAAGAGGAACGCCTCTGAGGATCCGCAGACCATGGTCCCCAAACGGGGGAAGAAATCTTCGCCAGAGGGTCCTGCCCTGGGGGATACCCCGGCCGCACTATGCCCTCAAGGGGATCAGCCCTCCACTAAAGTAAAAGGGTACTTAATAATGAAAATATCTCGCCTTACTTCTGAGGAAAATAACCGAAGCATTTATCTTGCAGTTCGGATCTTAGCCCTTCTCAGCAGAGCTCTTCTTCAGGGGATCTTCTTCCAGAGATGATGGAGAGCGAAACGCCTCCCCCTGCCATACCACCTCATGAGGCGGGCGACCCTAAATCATGTTAGCAATTGCCGCATTTTATGATTATGAAATTTGGCAGATGGATGTCAAAACTGCATTCCTGAATGGATTTCTGGAAGAAGAGTTGTATATGATGCAGCCGGAAGGTTTTGTCGATCCAAAAGGAGCTAACAAATTGTGCAAGCTCCAGTGATCCATTTATGGACTGGTGCAAGCATCTCGGAGTTGGAATAAACGCTTTGATAGTGTGATCAAAGCATTTGGTTTTGTACAGACTTTTGGAGAAGCCTGTATTTACAAGAAAGTGAGTGGGAGCTCTGTAGCATTTCTGATATTATATGTGGATGACATATTGCTAATCGGAAATGATATAGAATTTCTGGATAGCATAAAGGGATACTTGAATAAGAGTTTTTCAATGAAAGACCTCGGTGAAGCTGCTTACATATTGGGCATTAAGATCTATAGAGGTAGATCAAGACGCTTAATTGGACTTTCACAAAGCATATACCTTGACAAAGTTTTGAAGAAGTTCAAAATGGATCAAGCAAAGAAAGGATTCTTGCCTGTGTTACAAGGTGCGAAGTTGAGTAAGACTCAATGCCCGACCACTGCAAAAGATAGAGAGAAAATGGAAGATGTTCCCTATGCTTCAGCCATAGGCTCTATCATGTATGCAATGCTGTGTACCAGACCTGATGTGTGCCTTGCTATAAGTCTAGCAGGGAGGTACCAGAGTAATCCAGGAGTGGATCACTGGACAGCGGTCAAGAACATCCTGAAATACCTGAAAAGTACTAAGGATATGTTTCTCGTATATGGAGGTGACAAAGAGCTCATCGTAAATGGTTACGTTGATGCAAGCTTTGACACTGATCCGGACGATTCTAAATCGCAAACCGGATACATATTTACATTAAACGATGGAGCTGTCAGTTGGTGCAGTTCTAAACAAAGCGTCGTGGCGGGATCTACATGTGAAGCAGAGTACATAGCTGCTTCGGAAGCAGCAAACGAAGGAGTGTGGATGAAGGAGTTCATATCCGATCTAGGTGTCATACCTAGTGCATCGGGTCCAATGAAAATCTTTTATGACAATACTGGTGCAATTGCCTTGGCAAAGGAATCCATATTTCACAAGAGAACCAAGCACATCAAGAGACGCTTCAATTCCATCCGGGATCTAGTCTAGGTAGGAGACATAGAGATTTGCAAGATACATACGGATCTGAATGTAGCAGACTCATTGACTAAGCCTCTTCCACGAGCAAAACATGATCAGCACCAAGGCTCCATGGGTGTTAGAATCATTACTGTGTAATCTAGATTATTGACTCTAGTGCAAGTGGGAGACTGAAGGAAATATGCCCTAGAGGCAATAATAAAGTTATTATTTATTTCCTTATATCATGATAAATGTTTATTATTCATGCTAGAATTGTATTAACCGGAAACGTAATACATGTGTGAATACACAGACAAACAAAGTGTCACTAGTATGCCTCTACTTGACTAGCTCGTTAATCGAAGATGGTTATGTTTCCTAACCATAGACATGAGTTGTCATTTGATTAACAGGATCACATCATTAGGAGAATGATGTGATTGACATGACCCATTCCATTAGCTTAGCACCCGATCGTTTAGTATGTTGCTATTGCTTTCTTCATGACTTATACATGTTCCTATGACTATGAGATTATGCAACTCCCGTTTACCGGAGGAACACTTTGTGTGCTACCAAACGTCACAACATAACTGGGTGATTATAAAGGTGCTCTACAGGTGTCTCCAAAGGTACATGTTGGGTTGGCGTATTTCGAGATTAGGATTTGTCGCTCCGATTCTCGGAGAGGTATCTCTGGGCCCTCTCGGTAATACACATCACTTAAGCCTTGCAAGCAATGCAACTAATAAGTTAGCTGCAAGATGATGTATTACGGAACGAGTAAAGAGACTTGCCGGTAACGAGATTGAACTAGGTATTGAGATACCGACGATCGAATCTCGGGCAAGTAACATACCGATGACAAAGGGAACAACGTATGTTGTTATGCGGTCTGACCGATAAAGATCTTCGTAGAATATGTAGTAGCCAATATGAGCATCCAGGTTCCGCTATTGGTTATTGACCGGAGACGTGTCTCGGTCATGTCTACATTGTTCTCGAACCCGTAGGGTCCGCACGCTTAACGTTATGATGACAGTTTCATTATGAGTTTATATATTTTGATGTACCGAAGGTTGTTCGGAGTCCCGGATGTGATCACGGACTTGACGAGGAGTCTCGAAATGGTCGAGACATAAAGATCGATATATTGGATGACTATATTTGGACACCGGAAAGGTTCCGGGTAAGATTGGGACAATACCGGATCACCGGGAGGTTATCGGAACCCCCCGGGAGGTATATGGGCCTTATTGGGCCTTAGTGGAAAGGAGGGGAAAGGAGCAAGGGAGGGGGCGCGCGCCCCCAAGCCCAATCCGAATTGGGAGGGGGGCCGGCCCCCCTTTCCTTCCTCTTCCTCCCCTCTCCTACTCCTAATAGGAAAAAGGGGAGTCCTACTCCCGGTGGGAGTTGGACTCCCCCCCTTGGGCACGCCACCCTCCTTGGCCGCCCCCCTCCTCCACTCCTTTATATACGGGGGCAGGGGGGCACCCCAGAGACACAACAATTGATCATTGATCTCTTAGCCGTGTGCGGTGCCCCCCTCCACCATAATCCTCGATAATATTGTAGCGGTGCTTAGGCGAAGCCCTGCGACGGTAGAACATCAAGATCGTCACCACGCCGTCGTGCTGATGGAACTCATCCCTGACACTTTGCTGGATCGGAGTCCGGGGATCGTCATCGAGCTGAACGTGTGCAAAAACTCGGAGGTGCCGTAGTTTCGGTGCTTGATCGGTCGGGCCGTGAAGACGTACGACTACATCAACCGCGTTGTTATAACGCTTCCGCTTCCGGTCTACGAGGGTACGTAGACAACACTCTCCCCTCTCGTTGCTGTGCATCACCATGATCTTGCGTGTGCGTAGGATTTTTTTTGAAATTACTACGTTCCCCAACAGCTCGCTCTATTGCTATGCTGCGATACCTACCACTTGCTATATCATGCCTCCCATATTGCCATGTCAAGCCTCTAACCCACCTTGTCCTAGCAAACCGTTGTTTGGCTATGTTACCGCTTTGCTCAGCCCCTCTTATAGCGTTGCTAGTTGCAGGTGAAGATGAAGTTTGTTCCTTGTTGGAACTTGGATATTTTGTTGGGATATCATTATTATATCTTGTTTACTTTAATGCATCTATATACTTGGTAAAGGGTGGAAGGCTCGGCCTTATGCCTGGTGTTTTGTTCCACTCTTAGCACCCTAGTTTTCTGTCATACCGGTGTTATGTTCCTTGATTTTGCGTTCCTTACGCGGTTGGGTTATAATGGGAACCCCTTGACAGTTCGCCTTGAATAAAACTCCTCCAGCAAGGCCCAACCTTGGTTTTACCATTTGCTACCTAAGCCTTTTTCCCTTGGGTTCTGCAGACTCAAGGGTCATCTTTATTTTAAACCCCCAGGCGAGTGCTCCTCTGAGTGTTGGTCCAAACTAGAGCACCGTGCGGGGCCATCCCTTAGCAACTTGGGTTACGTCGGCTCCTGTACGCTTAGCTTATCCGGTGTGCCCTGAGAACGAGATATGTGTAGCTCCTATCGGGATTTGTCGGCACAGCGGGTGGTCTTGCTGGTCTTGTTTTACCATTGTCGAAATGTCTTGTAACCGGGATTCCGAGTCTGATCGGGTCTTCCCGGGAGAAGGAATATCCTTCGTTGACCGTGAGAGCTTGTGATGGGCTAAGTTGGGACACCCCTGCAGGGTTTGAACTTTCGAAAGCCGTGCCCGCGATTATGGGCAGATGGGAATTTGTTAATGTCCGGTTGTAGAGAACTTGACACTTGACTTAATTAAAATGCATCAACCGCGTGTGTAGCCATGATGGTCTCTTTTCGGTGGAGTCCGGGAAGTGAACACGGCTTTGGAGTTATGTTTGAACATAAGTAGTTTCAGGATCACTTCTTGATCACTTCTAGTTCACGACCGTGCTTTGCTTCTCTTCTCGCTCTCATTTGCGTAAGTTAGCCACCATATATGCTAGTGCTTTGCTGCAGCTCCACCTCACTACCTTTTTCTTACCCATAAGCTTAAATAGTCTTGATCTCGCAGGTGTGAGATTGCTGAGTCCTTGTGGCTCACAGATACTTCCAAACAGTTGCAGGTGCCGATGATACCAGTGCAGATGACGCCGCTGAGCTCAAGTGGGAACTCGATGAAGATCTTGTTTGTTGTGTTGTTTAGTTTTCCTTTTGATCAGTGGTGGAGCCTAGTCGGGGCGATCGGGGATCTAAGCATTAGGGGTGGTCTTCTTTTATTTTGGTTCCGTAGTCGGACCTTGTTTGTGTTCTGGATGATGTAATGCTATATTTATGTATTGTGTGAAGTGGCGATTATAAGCCAACTCTTTATCCCTTTCTTATTCAGTACATGGGATGTGTAAAGATTACCCCACTTGCGACATGCCAACTATGCAGTTATGCCTCTAAGTCGTGCTCCGACATGTGGGAGATATAGCCGCATCGTGGGTGTTACTAGTTGGTAATCAGAGCCTTCCCCGACTTAGGAGCCCCCCTTGCTTGATCGAATCGTTGACGTTGCTGAGTCTAGAAAAATGTTTTGAGTCTTATAGGATTATATATATCGGAGAGTAGGATTCTTTTTACTCCTTAGTCCCTTCGTCGCTCTGGTGAGGCCTCATGACGTGGAGTTTTGACTCTTCTCTCCTCAAATTTCACGAATTTTTTTTAGGATCACGTGGGTATCTTGGAATCGTTCCGATGGTTTTGTGACGAGAACATTGTTCTTGGTGCCTCCTGACATTTAGGGGTTGTGGCAGTGTCCCGGGGAGTTGAGCTCCGAGGTGTTGTCATCACAATTTTATCGGTGTAGTTCTGGAATACCTGAGTTTCTCCGATAATGAAAATCTCTTTATGAAGTTGTTGGTGAGATAACCTCGACGCCACCCAGTACTGGGGCGGGAGTTTGAGAGTATTGCCATAACTCGTATAACAGATGCTTTTCGAAGGTTGAGGTAAATGATTTCCGAAGGTTTCTTGGTTATGTGTTGAAGGATGGATACAACTGGATGTAGGATTTGCTAGTTTTGGGTGAGATATTATGCTTCCCCTATATCCCCAACACCTGATTGCATAACCAGAAAGTTTCAAGAGTTTATAAGTGGGAATTCAAGTATCACGTAGGAATTCTTTCCAACAGACACATGATACGATATGGGGTCTATCATATGTTTGTTTCCAGCTTATTCTGCAAGCCAATCCTTTGTTTTTGTTTTTGTTGTGGTATTCGAGTTGCTTCGAAGTCAAGTGTTGATTCCATACCTTTTTCCTAAGCGGTGTTCTCATATTTCTATGGGAATACTAATCCTTCATGATAATCGAGATTGTCATGTCAATCCTTCTCAACCGGTGTGTTTTCTCTTCAAGTGGATCCGATCATGTCAACATTCGCAAGACCACTTTTCAGTTTTTCCCAACGGTGTTCGTTCCATCTGCCCAAGTTGCCTTTGTTTTCCCTCCCTCCCACCCTTTTTCATCAAGGACTCAAATCTCTTAATCGAGTATCCTTTTATTGATGGGAAGTCTCTCCATTATTTTTCGTCAATGTTCTTATCCGGTGATTCTCAGGAAGATACTAAGGAAGCTTTGAGTTCATCATTCTTCGTTCTTTTCTTCTCCGATGGATTCAATTCAAGCTTTGGTGTTGATCATATCCTTTTCCCTCGTTTCAAATGTTTTCCCATGTCGTTGCACCTCTTAATCTTTCACCTCTCGCTAGTCATTTGTTCGGGAGTGCTGAAGATGTCTCAGAAGGCTCGTCTTGTCATTCAAGATCCGTTCAACCTATTTCGAGGTTGTTACCTTGTTCGAGCCATTTAATTCAACCGACGCAATCTATCTTCAAATCATTTCAATGGTGTTTCTCTTGAGTGGGTCCTAACCCACAGGTCTTTTCCTAGGATCTTACCTGACTCTTCTAATTTTACCGGAGCTATTCTCAAATTCATTTCAAAGTTTGACGTAAGAATGAGTTATCATCAGTCAAATGTCTTTCACCAAGGTCTTCCAAATTCTTCACCGTTGGCTCAACCTTTAAATTCGTCATCCCGGAGTATCTCAACAATTCATGGTGGTGTTTCTCGTCGTCATTCTCAACATTTGAAGACCAAAGAAGAGTTTTTCCTCCAAATCTTGCTCCATTCTCTTCAAGATTCATGGTTCTAGTTTGATGCCATCCTCTCATAATTGTTTTCGATTGTGAGAATTCTTTCCACCTATCCGGAGCAATTCAAGATTCTTTTTAGTCTGATTCTCCGAAGGTCATCATCTCAAAATTATTCATTTAATCTTTCAGCTCTCGTTCTCCAAATCTTACCGGTGCATCGATCAACTATCCTCTAATCAGTTTATGATCTCTTCGTTCTCTTGTATCTAAACTCTCTCAAGCATCTTCATTCATTTGCTAATTCTTACCGGTGATTTATCCCTTTTACTTCATTCGTTTTCAATTCTTACGGTGGTTTGTTCAACATTCTTCTTCCTTCGTTTTCATATCAATTTATTCGTTGTTTCAATCCTACCGGTGGTTTGTTGAAGACCTTCCCAAGTTGGCGCTATATCTATCTTAATTCTTTCTACGAGAATAACTAGTATGCCAAACCCATTGCTTGTCATCAATTTAATTGGTGAAGGATACACATAACATAATTCTTATTCTTGTTTCATCCAAGTGATTAATTCCTTATTCCGAAGGCTCATCAAATTCTTTATTTAATTTGTTCATCTATCTTTTCCGGAGTTCCAAGTTTCCACGTATCTCGTCGCAAAGCTTCATTTAATGATTGCAAGGCTTCAACCTTATTCTCTTCATCCTTCATTCCGTTTGATCATCCTTTTATTACCGAAGTTCTTCATGGAGGCTCTACATGATGACTCATCAAGGATTTAATTCCTTCTCGAAGTGTTCATTGAGATTCTTTTCAGAGGAGCTCAAGTATTCTTCATCTTGCATTCCGAAGTGCAATTCTTTCTACCTTATCTTTTGCGATGGTGTTATGTCATTTTTGACAATTTCTGTGTGTTTCATGATTCACAAGTTCAGGAATGGGATATTTAAAACCATCACCATCTTCCTTGGAGTTATCTTGGTATAGATTTCACCTAAAGCCTTCCATTGGGAATGTTGCTATTTATGGTGTTTATCGATGATCCAAGTTTCCTCCTATTCTCGCGATGAAAGATGTTTTCATCTCTCTGCCGCTCTCAAGCAAGCAATTGTTTTTCTTTTGTGGCAGGTTTTCACCTCAAGTTTTTCAGATGTTTTCCTTAATCCCACAACAAGCTTACTCTTTTCGTTGTGGATTTTCCAACAACTCCGTTCGACCCTTCTCCTAAAGATGTTGTTCAAGCTCATTTGAGGTAGAAGATGTTGTTTTCTCCTTCGTTCTTTTGATTCCATTCTTACATTTGTTCCGGAGGCATTGTGTTGTTGCTTTTTTTCAACCCATCATCTTGTTTTGTCAAGATCATGTTTAATTCCTTTCGTCTACAGCCGGAGTGCTGTCCAAATTATATCATTCTTATTCCTTCTCTACTTTGTTTTTAACCAGAGTGTTGTGTCTATTATTCCTCTTCTAACCGGACTCTCATCCAAGTGCTTTCATTTTGCCAAGCTCATATTCTTTACCTTCCATTTCCAACCGGAGTGTTGTCATAATTGATCCATATCGTTCCTTGTGCATCTCGTTCTACCGGAGTGTTTGCATGTACTTCTTGTCCATTGCAATCCTTTTCTTTTGTCTTTCAACCTACAAGGTTCTCGTAATGTTCCTTGTTCCCCTTTTCTAACGGAGAGTTATAAACTTTGTTCATCTCCGTTGTATTCCTTCTTTCAAGTTGTTCAACCTATCAAGGTTCTTGTATTCACTCGTTTGTCAAAGAAGCAACTTAGTTTTACCTCTCCTCTTCCTCTTCCATTTTCCCTCCGATGCCATCCTAGATCTCGGGACGAGATCCTCTCGTAGTGGTGGAGTGTTGTGACGCCCCGAGACCGTTGCGCCAGGTGTCTTCCAGTTATTCACTGTCGTTGCCATGTCTTTTGCTTGCATGTTGCATCTTGCCATGTCATCATGTGCATTGCATCGTCATGTTTTCAAAACTTGCATTCGTCCGGGTTCCCCCAGTTCTGTCCGCTGTCCGTTTTGAGCCCAACCACACTTGCACGCGCCCGCGGCACGTCCGAAATATTATTTTATAAGCGGCCGGGAACTGTTCTCGGAATGGGTTGAAAGTTGGCATGCAGTGTTGTTATGTTGTTAGTAGGTCGCCTGCCAAGTTTCATCGCATTCGGAGTTCGTTTGATGCCCCAACGGATAACTATAGCGGCAATATAGCGGGTCTATCGTCGGACGTTTTCGGTCTCTGGAAACAGCCGCCGGGCCTCTCTCTCTCTCTCTCTCTCTCTCCTCTCTTCTCAGTCTATCTCTCTATACAGTCCATCTAGCCCACCTACCTACCCCCCTCCGCTTCGAACCATCTGATGGCGATCGAATGGCTTCGATACGGCCTCAAATCCCCTAAAACCCAAACCCTAGCTAAAACTGCTACATATAGCCATTCCCCTTCCTATTTTGGACATCCCTAGCTACCCTTCCTCTACCTCTAGCCTTCCCCCTCCTCAGTTTCCGCGCCCAACCGCTCCCCCGCCGCCATTTGGCGCCACCCAACTGGCCAGCCGTCGCCGGCCAGGCGCTCTCCACCATCCCCATCACGCCACGTCACCATCAACCTCCCCGCACCGCTCGGGCCTGTCGAAGCCCGTCCGCGGCCCGCTGCGGGCCGAATCTGGCCCGACGCCGCCCTGCAAGCAACCGAGCCGCCCCACTCCTCCCACTTCTCGCTCCCTCTCGCTCGATCCCGATGGGATTGGGAGCGCTTGCTGCCGCCCACTGGACGACACCATCTGCTGCCGCCATCGCCGGAGATGAGTACCGGCGACCCCGCACCCTCCTTCCTCCTCCTCGATCTCTCTCTAACCTCACCCTTTGTCGTTCTCTCTCTCTCTGCGAGGAATCCCGTGGAGCACCGCCGCCGATCTACTTCACCCTCGCCAGATCCCTTCGACCATTGCCGGAAATGGGGCCGCCGCACCCGGATCTGGTCTGCTCCGGCCACCGGCGCCCGTCCCCAACCTCCTGGACCTGCTACCTCCACCCAGTTCGCCGCCGCCATGACCTCTACGTTGTGCACGGGCACAGGTGGATGACCGCTCAGCCTCGCTCGCCTCCTCGCTGGGCCACCAGATCCTGCGCCCCTGGCCCAGATCCAGCGCCCGTGTGGGCCGCAGGCAGGCCGGCCCAACTGCTGCCTAAGCCGGCCTTCTCCGCTTCCGAACTGGGCTAGGCCCATGGTGAGCTCCCCAGTGACCACCAGATTTGGCATGCACCTTTTTTTCGTTTTGGCGATTTTATCATTTATTCCAGAGACAGCAGTTTACAGAAAAGCCCCTCTAGATCATGCATTTAATAAATCATCAACCGTGCATCGGATTAAAATGTTTTCAACATGCAACATGCTTAGTATTTCATCTAGTTTCACAATTTCCAACTTTCATCCATGTTTAAAATGTTTAAAATGCTGTTTGATTAAATTTGCTCTAATAACATGCTAAAATGCTTTAATTCATAACTAAATAACCGTAGCTCCGATTTTAATAAATTATATATGTAAATGGGGTAGAAAAATGCCTAGTTTAACATGGTGGCCTTACTTTGCATGTTTAACAACTCTAAAATTGTGTTTAGGGAAGAACAGTACCAAATCTAATATATGCATATGGGGATTTACCGGATTTGTCGTTTGTTATATCCGGCCCCATTTAAATTGTTTAGATAGTATAGTTTTGTTATGCTTCACCTCTTGCCATGTTAACCAACATTTAATATTGTTGAGTACATAATCGAGAGAGAACTAAATAAGTCATGTGGTGTTCCGTCAATATGCAACTCGTTGCATATTGAGCTCCACTTAACTTGTAGTTTTGCTTGTGCACTTTGCCATGCCATGCCTCATTAAACCAGACATGCATCATACTTGGTTGTGCATCCTGCCATGATTATGTCGTGGTTGTTTACTATGTTGTTTGCTTCTTTTCGGTGTTGCTTCTTCGGGTTAGTTCCGATAACGTCGCATTTGTGAGGATTCGTTCGACTTCGTCCATTTGTCTTCTTCATGGACTCGTTCTTCTTCCTTGCGGGATCTCAGGTAAGATGACTGTCGGTGTCAAAACCGGCGGATCTCTGGGTAGGGGGTCCCGAACTGTGCGTCTAGGCAGATGGTAACAGGAGACGGGGGACACGATGTTTTTACCTAGGTTTGGGCCCTCTCGATGGAGGTAAAACCCTACTCCTGCTTGATTGATCTTGATGATATGAGTATTACAAGAGTTGATCTATCTCGAGATCGAAGAGGCTAAACCCTAGAAGCTAGCCTATGGTATGATTGTTGTTGTTGGTCCTACGGACTAAACCCTCCGGTTTATATAGACACCGGAGGGGGCTAGGGTTACACAGAGTCGGCTACAAGGAAGAGATCTACATATCCGCACTGCCAAGCTTGCCTTCCACGCCAAGGAGAGTCCCATCCGGACACGGGATGAAGTCTTCAATCTTGTATCTTCATAGTCCAACAGTCCGGCCAAAGGATATAGTCCGGCTGTCCGGATACCCCCTAATCCAGGACTCCCTCAGTAGCCCCTGAACTAGGCTTCAATGACGATGAGTCCGGCGCGCAGATTGTCTTCGGCATTGCAAGGCGGGTTCCTCCTCCGAATACTTCATAGAAGATTTTGAACACGAGGATCGTGTCCGGCTCTGCAAAACAAGTTCCACATGCCACCATAGAGAGAATAATATTTCCATAAATCTAATCTGCTGACGTACCCCGTAGTGTGACATCACACCACAGCCAGGTCTTTATTCGAATCGTTTTTCATAACCAATCTCAGCGTGTTTCGCGAGGCGGTTTCCTTGGCATGTCTTGTCGAAGCAGAGATCGTGTCCCGTTTATTACGGGATTCTCATCAATACGGACGTGGGTAACCCAACCATGCCTATTGGTAGGACTCCTAGATCTTAGGCAAGTCCCAAACGGCCATGAGGAGGACGCTTGAGATTCACCCTCTTTATAAAGGGGACAAGGTTTTTTCTTTTTCCCCTCTCGTGCTCAATCAAATCCTTCCCCCACCTCGAGTTCTAACACCCAAAACTCAGGTCAGGTGCTTTGGACCTTCAACTATGTCCGGATCCAACCTTCAATGTCGGTGGATGCCTTCCTCCGTCACGGAGGAGGACATCAAGAGGTTGAGAGAGGCCAGATATCTGACCGCCGAAATTTCGCATCGGCTGCCCGCCCGAGGGCAGGTCGTCCCTACTCCCGAACCCAACGAGAGCGTCGTGTTCGTCTCCCACTTCCTCCGAGGACTAGGCCTCGCTCTGGATCCCTTTGTTAGGGGTCTTATGTTCTATTATGGGCTAGATTTTCACGATCTGGCCCCGGATTCCCTTCTTCACATTTCGTCATTTATTGTCATATGTGAGGCCTTCCTCCGCATTACCCCTCACTTCGGCATGTGGCTCAAGACCTTCGATGTGAAGTCGAAGATGATCGAGGGGCAGCACGCAGCGTGTGGAGGCGCTTTAATAAGCAAAATTGTTGACGCTCCATGGCCCGAGGGTAGCTTCCCAGAGGTGTCCGGATTGTGGCAGCGGGAGTGGT
The DNA here is from genome assembly GCF_056163025.1 of Triticum urartu. Lineage (NCBI taxonomy): Eukaryota > Viridiplantae > Streptophyta > Magnoliopsida > Poales > Poaceae > Triticum > Triticum urartu. The sequence continues at coordinate 379,872,427 of NC_141873.1, forward strand.
TCTACATCACAGCTCCCAGAAGTGCCAAGCGGGTAGCTGCCCCCACCTTTCGCTCAGGCCCCCCACCACAACTGACGTCATGGATTAGCAGGGGGCTGAGCTGGGGTCCAGCCAAGGGCGTGCCAATACTACAAAGCCGTATCCGAGATCTCTTTGAGAGAGATTTCAGTCTGGTTATGGTAGTGCAAGTTATGCTAGTTCGTCGAGTCCAGCCTTGCAAACGCCGGCCCCTTCGCATGTGGGAATTCAACCCGGAAGTACCGCGAGCTATTCAACACTTCCTTGGCATGATGCCCGAGGAGATGTACAAATTGTTCTTCGGACCACAAGTAATGTGTCCGGACATCACTGAGGATGCAGGTCTGAGCTGCAATCGCCCGGATACCCAAGTAAGTAGCCCCGCATCCGAACACACTGTCCGTTTGTTTATCGCAATGTTGCCCTAAAAAATCCGCTCTTTGACCAGGATTGGATAGCGAAGGCAAAGTTGATCAGATGTCCGGCCCCCCTCCCTGAGACATCACCAAATCCCGTGCTAACCAGGATGCTGGAGATCGTGCCTTATCAAGCGCCCTCAGGAGAAGATAAATGGGGGGGGGGGGGGACAAGGAGGCTAGCGCCTCCGCGAAGGAGGTTAATCGGGGAGGAGGAACTAAAACTTCCTCTCCGCAGGGAAGGAAGAGGAACGCCTCTGAGGATCCGCAGACCATGGTCCCCAAACGGGGGAAGAAATCTTCGCCAGAGGGTCCTGCCCTGGGGGATACCCCGGCCGCACTATGCCCTCAAGGGGATCAGCCCTCCACTAAAGTAAAAGGGTACTTAATAATGAAAATATCTCGCCTTACTTCTGAGGAAAATAACCGAAGCATTTATCTTGCAGTTCGGATCTTAGCCCTTCTCAGCAGAGCTCTTCTTCAGGGGATCTTCTTCCAGAGATGATGGAGAGCGAAACGCCTCCCCCTGCCATACCACCTCATGAGGCGGGCGACCCTAAATCATGTTAGCAATTGCCGCATTTTATGATTATGAAATTTGGCAGATGGATGTCAAAACTGCATTCCTGAATGGATTTCTGGAAGAAGAGTTGTATATGATGCAGCCGGAAGGTTTTGTCGATCCAAAAGGAGCTAACAAATTGTGCAAGCTCCAGTGATCCATTTATGGACTGGTGCAAGCATCTCGGAGTTGGAATAAACGCTTTGATAGTGTGATCAAAGCATTTGGTTTTGTACAGACTTTTGGAGAAGCCTGTATTTACAAGAAAGTGAGTGGGAGCTCTGTAGCATTTCTGATATTATATGTGGATGACATATTGCTAATCGGAAATGATATAGAATTTCTGGATAGCATAAAGGGATACTTGAATAAGAGTTTTTCAATGAAAGACCTCGGTGAAGCTGCTTACATATTGGGCATTAAGATCTATAGAGGTAGATCAAGACGCTTAATTGGACTTTCACAAAGCATATACCTTGACAAAGTTTTGAAGAAGTTCAAAATGGATCAAGCAAAGAAAGGATTCTTGCCTGTGTTACAAGGTGCGAAGTTGAGTAAGACTCAATGCCCGACCACTGCAAAAGATAGAGAGAAAATGGAAGATGTTCCCTATGCTTCAGCCATAGGCTCTATCATGTATGCAATGCTGTGTACCAGACCTGATGTGTGCCTTGCTATAAGTCTAGCAGGGAGGTACCAGAGTAATCCAGGAGTGGATCACTGGACAGCGGTCAAGAACATCCTGAAATACCTGAAAAGTACTAAGGATATGTTTCTCGTATATGGAGGTGACAAAGAGCTCATCGTAAATGGTTACGTTGATGCAAGCTTTGACACTGATCCGGACGATTCTAAATCGCAAACCGGATACATATTTACATTAAACGATGGAGCTGTCAGTTGGTGCAGTTCTAAACAAAGCGTCGTGGCGGGATCTACATGTGAAGCAGAGTACATAGCTGCTTCGGAAGCAGCAAACGAAGGAGTGTGGATGAAGGAGTTCATATCCGATCTAGGTGTCATACCTAGTGCATCGGGTCCAATGAAAATCTTTTATGACAATACTGGTGCAATTGCCTTGGCAAAGGAATCCATATTTCACAAGAGAACCAAGCACATCAAGAGACGCTTCAATTCCATCCGGGATCTAGTCTAGGTAGGAGACATAGAGATTTGCAAGATACATACGGATCTGAATGTAGCAGACTCATTGACTAAGCCTCTTCCACGAGCAAAACATGATCAGCACCAAGGCTCCATGGGTGTTAGAATCATTACTGTGTAATCTAGATTATTGACTCTAGTGCAAGTGGGAGACTGAAGGAAATATGCCCTAGAGGCAATAATAAAGTTATTATTTATTTCCTTATATCATGATAAATGTTTATTATTCATGCTAGAATTGTATTAACCGGAAACGTAATACATGTGTGAATACACAGACAAACAAAGTGTCACTAGTATGCCTCTACTTGACTAGCTCGTTAATCGAAGATGGTTATGTTTCCTAACCATAGACATGAGTTGTCATTTGATTAACAGGATCACATCATTAGGAGAATGATGTGATTGACATGACCCATTCCATTAGCTTAGCACCCGATCGTTTAGTATGTTGCTATTGCTTTCTTCATGACTTATACATGTTCCTATGACTATGAGATTATGCAACTCCCGTTTACCGGAGGAACACTTTGTGTGCTACCAAACGTCACAACATAACTGGGTGATTATAAAGGTGCTCTACAGGTGTCTCCAAAGGTACATGTTGGGTTGGCGTATTTCGAGATTAGGATTTGTCGCTCCGATTCTCGGAGAGGTATCTCTGGGCCCTCTCGGTAATACACATCACTTAAGCCTTGCAAGCAATGCAACTAATAAGTTAGCTGCAAGATGATGTATTACGGAACGAGTAAAGAGACTTGCCGGTAACGAGATTGAACTAGGTATTGAGATACCGACGATCGAATCTCGGGCAAGTAACATACCGATGACAAAGGGAACAACGTATGTTGTTATGCGGTCTGACCGATAAAGATCTTCGTAGAATATGTAGTAGCCAATATGAGCATCCAGGTTCCGCTATTGGTTATTGACCGGAGACGTGTCTCGGTCATGTCTACATTGTTCTCGAACCCGTAGGGTCCGCACGCTTAACGTTATGATGACAGTTTCATTATGAGTTTATATATTTTGATGTACCGAAGGTTGTTCGGAGTCCCGGATGTGATCACGGACTTGACGAGGAGTCTCGAAATGGTCGAGACATAAAGATCGATATATTGGATGACTATATTTGGACACCGGAAAGGTTCCGGGTAAGATTGGGACAATACCGGATCACCGGGAGGTTATCGGAACCCCCCGGGAGGTATATGGGCCTTATTGGGCCTTAGTGGAAAGGAGGGGAAAGGAGCAAGGGAGGGGGCGCGCGCCCCCAAGCCCAATCCGAATTGGGAGGGGGGCCGGCCCCCCTTTCCTTCCTCTTCCTCCCCTCTCCTACTCCTAATAGGAAAAAGGGGAGTCCTACTCCCGGTGGGAGTTGGACTCCCCCCCTTGGGCACGCCACCCTCCTTGGCCGCCCCCCTCCTCCACTCCTTTATATACGGGGGCAGGGGGGCACCCCAGAGACACAACAATTGATCATTGATCTCTTAGCCGTGTGCGGTGCCCCCCTCCACCATAATCCTCGATAATATTGTAGCGGTGCTTAGGCGAAGCCCTGCGACGGTAGAACATCAAGATCGTCACCACGCCGTCGTGCTGATGGAACTCATCCCTGACACTTTGCTGGATCGGAGTCCGGGGATCGTCATCGAGCTGAACGTGTGCAAAAACTCGGAGGTGCCGTAGTTTCGGTGCTTGATCGGTCGGGCCGTGAAGACGTACGACTACATCAACCGCGTTGTTATAACGCTTCCGCTTCCGGTCTACGAGGGTACGTAGACAACACTCTCCCCTCTCGTTGCTGTGCATCACCATGATCTTGCGTGTGCGTAGGATTTTTTTTGAAATTACTACGTTCCCCAACAGCTCGCTCTATTGCTATGCTGCGATACCTACCACTTGCTATATCATGCCTCCCATATTGCCATGTCAAGCCTCTAACCCACCTTGTCCTAGCAAACCGTTGTTTGGCTATGTTACCGCTTTGCTCAGCCCCTCTTATAGCGTTGCTAGTTGCAGGTGAAGATGAAGTTTGTTCCTTGTTGGAACTTGGATATTTTGTTGGGATATCATTATTATATCTTGTTTACTTTAATGCATCTATATACTTGGTAAAGGGTGGAAGGCTCGGCCTTATGCCTGGTGTTTTGTTCCACTCTTAGCACCCTAGTTTTCTGTCATACCGGTGTTATGTTCCTTGATTTTGCGTTCCTTACGCGGTTGGGTTATAATGGGAACCCCTTGACAGTTCGCCTTGAATAAAACTCCTCCAGCAAGGCCCAACCTTGGTTTTACCATTTGCTACCTAAGCCTTTTTCCCTTGGGTTCTGCAGACTCAAGGGTCATCTTTATTTTAAACCCCCAGGCGAGTGCTCCTCTGAGTGTTGGTCCAAACTAGAGCACCGTGCGGGGCCATCCCTTAGCAACTTGGGTTACGTCGGCTCCTGTACGCTTAGCTTATCCGGTGTGCCCTGAGAACGAGATATGTGTAGCTCCTATCGGGATTTGTCGGCACAGCGGGTGGTCTTGCTGGTCTTGTTTTACCATTGTCGAAATGTCTTGTAACCGGGATTCCGAGTCTGATCGGGTCTTCCCGGGAGAAGGAATATCCTTCGTTGACCGTGAGAGCTTGTGATGGGCTAAGTTGGGACACCCCTGCAGGGTTTGAACTTTCGAAAGCCGTGCCCGCGATTATGGGCAGATGGGAATTTGTTAATGTCCGGTTGTAGAGAACTTGACACTTGACTTAATTAAAATGCATCAACCGCGTGTGTAGCCATGATGGTCTCTTTTCGGTGGAGTCCGGGAAGTGAACACGGCTTTGGAGTTATGTTTGAACATAAGTAGTTTCAGGATCACTTCTTGATCACTTCTAGTTCACGACCGTGCTTTGCTTCTCTTCTCGCTCTCATTTGCGTAAGTTAGCCACCATATATGCTAGTGCTTTGCTGCAGCTCCACCTCACTACCTTTTTCTTACCCATAAGCTTAAATAGTCTTGATCTCGCAGGTGTGAGATTGCTGAGTCCTTGTGGCTCACAGATACTTCCAAACAGTTGCAGGTGCCGATGATACCAGTGCAGATGACGCCGCTGAGCTCAAGTGGGAACTCGATGAAGATCTTGTTTGTTGTGTTGTTTAGTTTTCCTTTTGATCAGTGGTGGAGCCTAGTCGGGGCGATCGGGGATCTAAGCATTAGGGGTGGTCTTCTTTTATTTTGGTTCCGTAGTCGGACCTTGTTTGTGTTCTGGATGATGTAATGCTATATTTATGTATTGTGTGAAGTGGCGATTATAAGCCAACTCTTTATCCCTTTCTTATTCAGTACATGGGATGTGTAAAGATTACCCCACTTGCGACATGCCAACTATGCAGTTATGCCTCTAAGTCGTGCTCCGACATGTGGGAGATATAGCCGCATCGTGGGTGTTACTAGTTGGTAATCAGAGCCTTCCCCGACTTAGGAGCCCCCCTTGCTTGATCGAATCGTTGACGTTGCTGAGTCTAGAAAAATGTTTTGAGTCTTATAGGATTATATATATCGGAGAGTAGGATTCTTTTTACTCCTTAGTCCCTTCGTCGCTCTGGTGAGGCCTCATGACGTGGAGTTTTGACTCTTCTCTCCTCAAATTTCACGAATTTTTTTTAGGATCACGTGGGTATCTTGGAATCGTTCCGATGGTTTTGTGACGAGAACATTGTTCTTGGTGCCTCCTGACATTTAGGGGTTGTGGCAGTGTCCCGGGGAGTTGAGCTCCGAGGTGTTGTCATCACAATTTTATCGGTGTAGTTCTGGAATACCTGAGTTTCTCCGATAATGAAAATCTCTTTATGAAGTTGTTGGTGAGATAACCTCGACGCCACCCAGTACTGGGGCGGGAGTTTGAGAGTATTGCCATAACTCGTATAACAGATGCTTTTCGAAGGTTGAGGTAAATGATTTCCGAAGGTTTCTTGGTTATGTGTTGAAGGATGGATACAACTGGATGTAGGATTTGCTAGTTTTGGGTGAGATATTATGCTTCCCCTATATCCCCAACACCTGATTGCATAACCAGAAAGTTTCAAGAGTTTATAAGTGGGAATTCAAGTATCACGTAGGAATTCTTTCCAACAGACACATGATACGATATGGGGTCTATCATATGTTTGTTTCCAGCTTATTCTGCAAGCCAATCCTTTGTTTTTGTTTTTGTTGTGGTATTCGAGTTGCTTCGAAGTCAAGTGTTGATTCCATACCTTTTTCCTAAGCGGTGTTCTCATATTTCTATGGGAATACTAATCCTTCATGATAATCGAGATTGTCATGTCAATCCTTCTCAACCGGTGTGTTTTCTCTTCAAGTGGATCCGATCATGTCAACATTCGCAAGACCACTTTTCAGTTTTTCCCAACGGTGTTCGTTCCATCTGCCCAAGTTGCCTTTGTTTTCCCTCCCTCCCACCCTTTTTCATCAAGGACTCAAATCTCTTAATCGAGTATCCTTTTATTGATGGGAAGTCTCTCCATTATTTTTCGTCAATGTTCTTATCCGGTGATTCTCAGGAAGATACTAAGGAAGCTTTGAGTTCATCATTCTTCGTTCTTTTCTTCTCCGATGGATTCAATTCAAGCTTTGGTGTTGATCATATCCTTTTCCCTCGTTTCAAATGTTTTCCCATGTCGTTGCACCTCTTAATCTTTCACCTCTCGCTAGTCATTTGTTCGGGAGTGCTGAAGATGTCTCAGAAGGCTCGTCTTGTCATTCAAGATCCGTTCAACCTATTTCGAGGTTGTTACCTTGTTCGAGCCATTTAATTCAACCGACGCAATCTATCTTCAAATCATTTCAATGGTGTTTCTCTTGAGTGGGTCCTAACCCACAGGTCTTTTCCTAGGATCTTACCTGACTCTTCTAATTTTACCGGAGCTATTCTCAAATTCATTTCAAAGTTTGACGTAAGAATGAGTTATCATCAGTCAAATGTCTTTCACCAAGGTCTTCCAAATTCTTCACCGTTGGCTCAACCTTTAAATTCGTCATCCCGGAGTATCTCAACAATTCATGGTGGTGTTTCTCGTCGTCATTCTCAACATTTGAAGACCAAAGAAGAGTTTTTCCTCCAAATCTTGCTCCATTCTCTTCAAGATTCATGGTTCTAGTTTGATGCCATCCTCTCATAATTGTTTTCGATTGTGAGAATTCTTTCCACCTATCCGGAGCAATTCAAGATTCTTTTTAGTCTGATTCTCCGAAGGTCATCATCTCAAAATTATTCATTTAATCTTTCAGCTCTCGTTCTCCAAATCTTACCGGTGCATCGATCAACTATCCTCTAATCAGTTTATGATCTCTTCGTTCTCTTGTATCTAAACTCTCTCAAGCATCTTCATTCATTTGCTAATTCTTACCGGTGATTTATCCCTTTTACTTCATTCGTTTTCAATTCTTACGGTGGTTTGTTCAACATTCTTCTTCCTTCGTTTTCATATCAATTTATTCGTTGTTTCAATCCTACCGGTGGTTTGTTGAAGACCTTCCCAAGTTGGCGCTATATCTATCTTAATTCTTTCTACGAGAATAACTAGTATGCCAAACCCATTGCTTGTCATCAATTTAATTGGTGAAGGATACACATAACATAATTCTTATTCTTGTTTCATCCAAGTGATTAATTCCTTATTCCGAAGGCTCATCAAATTCTTTATTTAATTTGTTCATCTATCTTTTCCGAAGTTCCAAGTTTCCACGTATCTCGTCGCAAAGCTTCATTTAATGATTGCAAGGCTTCAACCTTATTCTCTTCATCCTTCATTCCGTTTGATCATCCTTTTATTACCGAAGTTCTTCATGGAGGCTCTACATGATGACTCATCAAGGATTTAATTCCTTCTCGAAGTGTTCATTGAGATTCTTTTCAGAGGAGCTCAAGTATTCTTCATCTTGCATTCCGAAGTGCAATTCTTTCTACCTTATCTTTTGCGATGGTGTTATGTCATTTTTGACAATTTCTGTGTGTTTCATGATTCACAAGTTCAGGAATGGGATATTTAAAACCATCACCTTCTTCCTTGGAGTTATCTTGGTATAGATTTCACCTAAAGCCTTCCATTGGGAATGTTGCTATTTATGGTGTTTATCGATGATCCAAGTTTCCTCCTATTCTCGCGATGAAAGATGTTTTCATCTCTCTGCCGCTCTCAAGCAAGCAATTGTTTTTCTTTTGTGGCAGGTTTTCACCTCAAGTTTTTCAGATGTTTTCCTTAATCCCACAACAAGCTTACTCTTTTCGTTGTGGATTTTCCAACAACTCCGTTCGACCCTTCTCCTAAAGATGTTGTTCAAGCTCATTTGAGGTAGAAGATGTTGTTTTCTCCTTCGTTCTTTTGATTCCATTCTTACATTTGTTCCGGAGGCATTGTGTTGTTGCTTTTTTTCAACCCATCATCTTGTTTTGTCAAGGTCATGTTTAATTCCTTTCGTTTACAGCCGGAGTGCTGTCCAAATTATATCATTCTTATTCCTTCTCTACTTTGTTTTTAACCAGAGTGTTGTGTCTATTATTCCTCTTCTAACCGGACTCTCATCCAAGTGCTTTCATTTTGCCAAGCTCATATTCTTTACCTTCCATTTCCAACCGGAGTGTTGTCATAATTGATCCATATCGTTCCTTGTGCATCTCGTTCTACCGGAGTGTTTGCATGTACTTCTTGTCCATTGCAATCCTTTTCTTTTGTCTTTCAACCTACAAGGTTCTCGTAATGTTCCTTGTTCCCCTTTTCTAACGGAGAGTTATAAACTTTGTTCATCTCCGTTGTATTCCTTCTTTCAAGTTGTTCAACCTATCAAGGTTCTTGTATTCACTCGTTTGTCAAAGAAGCAACTTAGTTTTACCTCTCCTCTTCCTCTTCCATTTTCCCTCCGATGCCATCCTAGATCTCGGGACGAGATCCTCTCGTAGTGGTGGAGTGTTGTGACGCCCCGAGACCGTTGCGCCAGGTGTCTTCCAGTTATTCACTGTCGTTGCCATGTCTTTTGCTTGCATGTTGCATCTTGCCATGTCATCATGTGCATTGCATCGTCATGTTTTCAAAACTTGCATTCGTCCGGGTTCCCCCAGTTCCGTCCGCTGTCCGTTTTGAGCCCAACCACACTTGCACGCGCCCGCGGCACGTCCGAAATATTATTTTATAAGCGGCCGGGAACTGTTCTCGGAATGGGTTGAAAGTTGGCATGCAGTGTTGTTATGTTGTTAGTAGGTCGCCTGCCAAGTTTCATCGCATTCGGAGTTCGTTGATGCCCCAACGGATAACTATAGCGGCAATATAGCGGGTCTATCGTCGGACGTTTTCGGTCTCTGGAAACAGCCGCCGGGCCTCTCTCTCTCTGTCTCTCTCTCTCCTCTCTTCTCAGTCTATCTCTCTATACAGTCCATCTAGCCCACCTACCTACCCCCCTCCGCTTCGAACCGTCTGATGGCGATCGAATGGCTTCGATACGGCCTCAAATCCCCTAAAACCCAAACCCTAGCTAAAACTGCTACATATAGCCATTCCCCTTCCTATTTTGGACATCCCTAGCTACCCTTCCTCTACCTCTAGCCTTCCCCCTCCTCAGTTTCCGCGCCCAACCGCTCCCCCGCCGCCATTTGGCGCCACCCAACTGGCCAGCCGTCGCCGGCCAGGCGCTCTCCACCATCCCCATCACGCCACGTCACCATCAACCTCCCCGCACCGCTCGGGCCTGTCGAAGCCCGTCCGCGGCCCGCTGCGGGCCGAATCTGGCCCGACGCCGCCCTGCAAGCAACCGAGCCGCCCCACTCCTCCCACTTCTCGCTCCCTCTCGCTCGATCCCGATGGGATTGGGAGCGCTTGCTGCCGCCCACTGGACGACACCATCTGCCGCCGCCATCGCCGGAGATGAGTACCGGCGACCCCGCACCCTCCTTCCTCCTCCTCGATCTCTCTCTAACCTCACCCTTTGTCGTTCTCTCTCTCTCTGCGAGGAATCCCGTGGAGCACCGCCGCCGATCTGCTTCACCCTCGCCAGATCCCTTCGACCATTGCCGGAAATGGGGCCGCCGCACCCGGATCTGGTCTGCTCCGGCCACCGGCGCCCGTCCCCAACCTCCTGGACCTGCTGCCTCCACCCAGTTCGCCGCTGCCATGACCTCTACGTTGTGCACGGGCACAGGTGGATGACCGCTCAGCCTCGCTCGCCTCCTCGCTGGGCCACCAGATCCTGCGCCCCTGGCCCAGATCCAGCGCCCGTGTGGGCCGCAGGCAGGCCGGCCCAACTGCTGCCTAAGCCGGCCTTCTCCGCTTCCGAACTGGGCTAGGCCCATGGTGAGCTCCCCAGTGACCACCAGATTTGGCATGCACCTTTTTTTCGTTTTGGCGATTTTATCATTTATTCCAGAGACAGCAGTTTACAGAAAAGCCCCTCTAGATCATGCATTTAATAAATCATCAACCGTGCATCGGATTAAAATGTTTTCAACATGCAACATGCTTAGTATTTCATCTAGTTTCACAATTTCCAACTTTCATCCATGTTTAAAATGTTTAAAATGCTGTTTGATTAAATTTGCTCTAATAACATGCTAAAATGCTTTAATTCATAACTAAATAACCGTAGCTCCGATTTTAATAAATTATATATGTAAATGGGGTAGAAAAATGCCTAGTTTAACATGGTGGCCTTACTTTGCATGTTTAACAACTCTAAAATTGTGTTTAGGGAAGAACAGTACCAAATCTAATATATGCATACGGGGATTTACCGGATTTGTCGTTTGTTATATCCGGCCCCATTTAAATTGTTTAGATAGTATAGTTTTGTTATGCTTCACCTCTTGCCATGTTAACCAACATTTAATATTGTTGAGTACATAATCGAGAGAGAACTAAATAAGTCATGTGGTGTTCCGTCAATATGCAACTCGTTGCATATTGAGCTCCACTTAACTTGTAGTTTTGCTTGTGCACTTTGCCATGCCATGCCTCATTAAACCAGACATGCATCATACTTGGTTGTGCATCCTGCCATGATTATGTCGTGGTTGTTTACTATGTTGTTTGCTTCTTTTCGGTGTTGCTTCTTCGGGTTAGTTCCGATAACGTCGCATTTGTGAGGATTCGTTCGACTTCGTCCATTTGTCTTCTTCATGGAATCGTTCTTCTTCCTTGCGGGATCTCAGGTAAGATGACTGTCGGTGTCAAAACCGGCGGATCTCTGGGTAGGGGGTCCCGAACTGTGCGTCTAGGCAGATGGTAACAGGAGACGGGGGACACAATGTTTTTACCTAGGTTTGGGCCCTCTCGATGGAGGTAAAACCCTACTCCTGCTTGATTGATCTTGATGATATGAGTATTACAAGAGTTGATCTATCTCGAGATCGAAGAGGCTAAACCCTAGAAGCTAGCCTATGGTATGATTGTTGTTGTTGGTCCTACGGACTAAACCCTCCGGTTTATATAGACACCGGAGGGGGCTAGGGTTACACAGAGTCGGCTACAAGGAAGAGATCTACATATCCGCACTGCCAAGCTTGCCTTCCACGCCAAGGAGAGTCCCATCCGGACACGGGACGAAGTCTTCAATCTTGTATCTTCATAGTCCAACAGTCCGGCCAAAGGATATAGTCCGGCTGTCCGGATACCCCCTAATCTAGGACTCCCTCAGTAGCCCCTGAACTAGGCTTCAATGACGATGAGTCCGGCGCGCAGATTGTCTTCGGCATTGCAAGGCGGGTTCCTCCTCCGAATACTTCATAGAAGATTTTGAACACGAGGATCGTGTCCGGCTCTGCAAAACAAGTTCCACATGCCACCATAGAGAGAATAATATTTCCATAAATCTAATCTGCTGACGTACCCCGTAGTGTGACATCACACCACAGCCAGGTCTTTATTCGAATCGTTTTTCATAACCAATCTCAGCATGTTTCGCGAGGCGGTTTCCTTGGCATGTCTTGTCAAAGCAGAGATCGTGTCCCGTTTATTATGGGATTCTCATCAATACGGACGTGGGTAACCCAACCATGCCTATTGGTAGGACTCCTGGATCTTAGGCAAGTCCCAAACGGCCATGAGGAGGACGCTTGATATTCACCCTCTTTATAAAGGGGACAAGGCTTTTTCTTTTTCCCCTCTCGTGCTCAATCAAATCCTTCCCCCACCTCGAGTTCTAACACCCAAAACTCAGGTCAGGTGCTTTGGACCTTCAACTATGTCCGGATCCAACCTTCAATGTCGGTGGATGCCTTCCTCTGTCACGGAGGAGGACATCAAGAGGTTGAGAGAGGCCAGATATCTGACCGCCGAAATTTCGCATCGGCTGCCCGTCCGAGGGTAGGTCGTCCCTACTCCCGAACCCAACGAGAGCGTCGTGTTCGTCTCCCACTTCCTCCGAGGACTAGGCCTCGCTCTGGATCCCTTTGTTAGGGGTCTTATGTTCTATTATGGGCTAGATTTTCACGATCTGGCCCCGGATTCCCTTCTTCACATTTCGTCATTTATTGTCATATGTGAGGCCTTCCTCCGCATTACCCCTCACTTCGGCATGTGGCTCAAGACCTTCGATGTGAAGCCGAAGATGATCGAGGGGCAGCACGCAGCGTGTGGAGGCGCTTTAATAAGCAAAATTGTTGACGCTCCATGGCCCGAGGGTAGCTTCCCAGAGGTGTCCGGATTGTGGCAGCGGGAGTGGTTCTACATCACAGCTCCCAGAAGTGCCAAGCGGGTAGCTGCCCCCACCTTTCGCTCAGGCCCCCACCACAACTGACGTCATGGATTAGCAGGGGGCTGAGCTGGGGTCCAGCCAAGGGCGTGCCAATACTACAAAGCCGTATCCGAGATCTCTTTGAGAGAGATTTCAGTCTGGTTATGGTAGTGCAAGTTATGCTAGTTCGTCGAGTCCAGCCTTGCAAACGACGGCCCCTTCGCATGTGGGAATTCAACCCGGAAGTACCGCGAGCTATTCAACACTTCCTTGGCATGATGCCCGAGGAGATGTACAAATTGTTCTTCGGACCACAAGTAATGTGTCCGGACATCACTGAGGATGCAGGTCTGAGCTGCAATCGCCCGGATACCCAAGTAAGTAGCCCCGCATCCGAACACACTGTCCGTTTGTTTATCGCAATGTCGCCCTAAAAAATCCGCTCTTTGACCAGGATTGGATAGCAAAGGCAAAGTTGATCAGATGTCCGGCCCCCCTCCCTAAGACATCACCAAATCCTGTGCTAACCAGGATGCTGGAGATCGCGCCTTATCAAGCGCCCTCAGGAGAAGATAAAGGGGGGGGGGGACAAGGAGGCTAGCGCCTCCGCGAAGGAGGTTAATCGGGGAGGAGGAACTAAAACTTCCTCTCCGCAGGGAAGGAAGAGGAACGCCTCTGAGGATCCGGAGACCATGGTCCCCAAACGGGGGAAGAAATCTTCGCCGGAGGGTCCTGCCCTGGGGGATACCCTGGCCGCACTATGCCCTCAAGGGGATCAGCCCTCCACTAAAGTAAAAGGGTACTTAATAATGAAAATATCTCGCCTTACTTCTAAGGAAAATAACCGAAGCATTTATCTTGCAGTTCGGATCTTAGCCCTTCTCATCAGAGCTCGTCTTCAGGGGATCTTCTTCCAGAGATGATGGAGAGCGAAACGCCTCCCCCTGCCATACCACCTCATGAGGCGGGCGACCCCGAGGTGTCGTCGCGGAGGGTTTCTCCTTATCCGGCAAGACCAGAAGGTAATCCTATGGCCACCCGAAGTCCTCAGTATCCGGCTCTTGAAGAGGGCAATCGAAAGAGTCCGACACCGTCTGGTGTATGGTCGGACGTACTGTGGGATCTGCTAGAGCAAGCGGCTATCTCAGAAGAGCACCGCACATTGATGGGTACGGTGATTGAAAGGATTTCGTCCGATTAAAGCGGGTTGCCTGAAGCCTTTATGAGTCTACTGACGAGTTTTGAGGTATGCGAAATGATGTACATTTTTGATAGTACCGCACATTTTTAGATGTGCCCTGTGTAGATAGTAGCCCCTGAGACTCTGGGGGGCTGTCGAAGACGACATCGCACAGAGGATCATAGTCCCAGGAATAATCATGCCGCCTTAATATGCAGGTGGCGAAGGGTCCGATGGCCAGCCGGACTGATGAATTTGCCGAGCTAAAGCGGCAGCTTGACATGGCAGACGCCGACATCGTACTTGTCAACAAGTGGCTTGACGAGGCATAGGGTATGTGATTCCTCCGGTGACACATGGGAAGAGGAGCATGATGCCAGTATCTATAACATGTGTGTGAATGCAGATGAAGCTGCGGCCGTGGAGAACCTTCGGGCGGAACTTGCCCGAGCCAAAGAACAAGCCAGGAAAAGCGATGCGGCTGCCCTAAAGGCAATCGAGGAGCTGAAAGCCAAACAGGCTGCTCACTGCCAAAGCTAGGAGGAAATAGCCAGGATGGCTGTGGAATTGAAGAACGCCACTAACCGTTATGAGCTTCTTGAAAAGGAAGATTGAGCGAAGAGGACAGACCTGGAGAAGGCCACGATGGCGATCAAAGACACCCGCTCTGCAATGAGAGCGATGAAGGAGGAGCTGCGCCAAGCCGGGGATATCGCGGCTGGGAAGCCCTTTATGCTGCGGATGAAGTTTGGAGATCCTCGATACGCCCCTTTGGACCGGCTGTGGAGTTCTGCGGACGCATATCTAGACTTAGCGGCGAGTGCTGCCGATGCGGCCGAATACTTCCGAGATCAAAAAGATCGCGAAGTGGAAAAGCTGTGCTGGTCACAATTTAACGTTCCAGAGCGTCCGCTTCCATTGATTGATCGGTTGGCCGAATGGGCCGAGCTGAATAGATTGTCTGGACTCGCCATGAGGTCTGTTGTGGATCATCTGTGGCCGGAAAGACCAAAGCCGAACAGTTATTTTAGTTTGGTGCAATAGTTCCTTGGTGCGGTGCCGCACATCAACGCGACGAAGAGGTCGGCGTGCGTAGAGGGTGCGCGGATGGCCCTTGCCCGTGTGAAGACATACTGGGCGGAGATGGAGGCCACCGCCATTGCAGCCCAAGATTTGGACGAGAGCCGAGTACCTGCCGAGCACTACTTTCGAGAAGTTCTTGAGGGTGCTCGTTCAATAGAAGCGCAGTGCTCGAAGAATATTATGTTCTAATGACATGTATTCCCATTGAAAAACAATGTTTTATTGAGTTGTGAAGGCTATTTTATACTTGTGCCTAAAAGAATTATAATACCTCCTGTGCGGCCGTTTATGTATATATGTATATAACCTGAAAGATGGCAGTCGTCGGCTTCAGCCCCACGCATATAATGCAGGGGTGTTCGCAGAAGACGCATGTTCACACTTGATCCGACGTCTTGGTCCATTAAGGAGGTGATAGCGCAGCGATCTAGGCAATCGGACTATAACACTTTAACACTTTCACTTAGCCAGAGGAGTTTGATAGTGGGGCTACTATATAGCCCCTAGTGGCTCCGCGCTCATCCGAATTCGGGGCGCGTACATGCCTGGCCGGGAAACGACCCTTCGTTAAGGCGGAGGAATCCCGAAGATTCCGCTAGGTCATCGAGTGGTTGACTAGTCTCACGGTATATCATGACAGTCAGTTTTCGGCTTTCTCTACTGAGGTGCTCGTCCGGATGAACCAGGGCACAATCGTAGTAGTTCTCCTGGTGCCGCCCTAGCCGATAGAGCGGAACGTAAGGCAGCAAAACACAGGAGCCGGGCAAACCCAACATTTTGACCAAAGACATGATTCGGAGCTGATGCATATAAGGCCAAATTCGCGACGCCGAACACTCCCTAAGGTATTCGGTCTTTGTGATGTAAACCGGGCTAAACAGTGCCCTTTGTAATAAGCCCCTGGTGTCCAGGTACGTGCAATATTCTGACATGGCCACATGCCAATACGTCAGCATCCTTCTCAATTGTACCGAGAATCCGGGGAATGTGTATCAACAAGAGGCAGTAAAAAAGGTTTACGCAGGGTCTTAATCTAAAAAGAATCCTTGGAACGGGTCCCTGCTGCATGTCTGCGCCTGTGTCTCCATTGTGCCATATCCTGGACGGGTGTAGCACGATGGTCATCTGTAAAAGAGAGGAACTTAGTTGAAAAGTTGTCGTGCAAAAGGTAGGTTATACTAAATAAACCATGTACAGTTCAAGATGAGTAAAGTTGAGCCTAATTGTCACTTGTTTACACGCATTGAGCCCCTTGTATTGTTATAGGGGTATAGCCATCAAACCTGTATCAATTATATATAGTTACACCGGACTCGTCTAACCGTGTCCGTGGTCTTAACGACCTGTCAGATGCTCTAGTTGGTGAGGTCGTCTAGTGTGCAGCTGCCAAGGCAGCCGCACGGTCTTCCGCACGCAAGGAGCGCTCAATATTTCCATTTACTGTAATGATACCATGTGGACCGGGCATCTTAAGCATGAGAGAAGCGTAATGCAGTATTGCGTTAAAGCGAGCGAAAGCTTCGCGTCCGAGTAGTGCTTGATAGCCACTTTGGAACGGAGCGATGTGGAAGGTTAACTTTTTGCTGCGGAAGTTATCGGGAAAGCCGAATATAACCTCTAGTAGCAGGGAGCCCGTGCAATGGGCTTCTGGGCCTGGCGCTACTCCTTTAAAGGTAGTATTGCTATGGCTAATTTTTGTTGGGTCTATCCCCATTTTGCGGACTGTGTCCTGATATATCAGGTTTAAACTACTGTCGCCGTCCATCAGGACTCGTGTGAAGTGGTATCCGTCAATTATTGGGTCTAACACCAAGGCAGCCCATCCTGCATGCTGGATACTTGTCGAGTAATCCTGATGGTGAAAGGTGATCGATTGGGACGACCAGTGGAAGAACTCCGCGGTGATAGGCCCTAGGGCATGTGTCTCTACGAGTGCCGCTTTGTTTCTCCCCTTCATCATGTGTAACACATTTACTGTTTTGAATTCTGGTGGGAATTTCTTCTGTTCCCCAGTGCTTTGCTTGCGAGGCTCGTCCTCGTCTTCGCTTGGTGTATCCTGCCCCTTGTGTTCGGCGTTGAGTTTGCAGGACTGCTTGAAGACCCAACATTCTCTATGGGTATGATTTGCAGGTTTATCGGGGGTGCTGTGGATCTGACATAGTTTGTCCAGAATCTTGTTCAGGCTGGATAGTTCGTCTCTGTTGCCTTTGGAGGGCAGTTTTTGCTGACCTGGCCGAGAGCTTCTGAATCCGGCGTTTACCATCGTGCTCTTCGGGCTGTCTTCTTTATTCCGGCGCTTGTTTTTGCTGCGTTGTGGCTTCCCATTTCCATCCCTGACTTCGGATGTACTTGGGTCGCTGGTGCTACATCGGGCTAACCAGCTGTCCTCGCCCGCGCAAAACGGGTCATGAGGCTTGTTAATGCTGCCATTGTTCTCGGCTTTTCTTGGCCGAGGTGTCTGGCAAGCCATTCGTCTCGAACGCTGTGCTTGAAAGCTGTTAATGCTTCGGCGTCCGGACAATCGACTATTTGGTTCTTTTTAGTGAGAAACCTGTTCCAAAGCTTTCGGGCTGACTCTCCAGGTTGTTGAGTTATATGACTTAAATCGTCTGCATCTGGTGGTCGGACATAGGTCCCTTGAAAATTTGCCCGAAAAGCGTCCTCGAGCTCTTCCCAGCTTCAAATGGAGTTTTCGGGGAGGCTTTTAAGCCAGTGCTGACCTGGCCCTTTGAGCTTGAGGGGTAAGTACTTGATGGCGTGGAGATCGTCTCCTCGAGCCGTGTGGATATGGAGGATGTAGTCCTCAATCCAGACCCCAGGGTCTGTCGTTCCATCGTACGCCTCTATGTTTACGGGTTTGAATCCCTCTGGAAATTCATGGTCCAGCACCTCATCGGTGAAACATAGGGGGTGTGCGGCACCCCTGTATTTGGGTGTACTGTGGTGTTTGGGTTTTTGTTGTGTTGCATTGCGTGCTGGAGCGCGCTTGCTTGGCCCGTAGATGGATCTGGTTGTGCCGTCCTTTTGATGCGAGCCCTCACGTGGATCGCGTACTGGCTTGTGTGCGGCGTCGTTTGCCGCTCTATGTTGGCCACGAGGTTGTCTATCCGACCGGATGGCTGTTTTGTTTTTTGATTGCGGGGGATCTAAGGCCTCCTCATCGAATTCAGGTAGCAAATTTCGCTTCGGGTAGCTCTTTGTGTGGCGACTACCGCCGTACTTTGTTGCAGTGTTGAGTACTTCACTCCTTCTAATTCTGAGTGTGTCTTGTGCAGCCCTGAGCCTTTGCTTCTGCTTTTTCAGACTCCCCGCGGTGGCAACAAGCCATTGATGGGTATTCTGTTGCTCCGGGTGCCTTTCCGGTGTGATGTCATCCGGACTGTTATCTTCACCAGAGTCGGGTTGTTCGGTTTGATTCTCCGTGTTGCCGTGGTCGGACGGTGGTTCAATGCCGTGTTTGTCGTCTGCTGGCTCACCCTGCTCTATCGCTGGGTCTATATGATCGCTGTTTCTGCCGAGGCGGGATTTGGAGCGGCGCTTACGCCGCCGCTTTGACTACTTCTCGAGGGAACGATCCTTCGCCGCGTCCTTCCGTTCCTCGTCGTCGTTTTCTTTGGGTATGTCCACCATGTATACATCATATGATGAAGTGGGCGTCCAGTGCCCTGTGGGTAGTGGCTCCTGTTCGTCTCCTGCATCGTCGTCCATACCGTCGATGTCTTTGGAGTCTAAGGCGAGCATGTCGGTCAAATCGTCGACAGTGGCTACTAAGTGGGTGGTGGGTGGTCGGCGAATTTCTTCGTCGTCCGCATGCCGGCCATAGTTCAGCTAGGACTCTCCAGACAAGGAGAGAGACCTTAATGAGTTCAGTATGTCGCCAAAGGGTGAGTGCTGAAGGATATCCTGGAGGTGAACTCCATGATCAGCGCCCAGTTGGATTCGATAGGCACGGGCGCAGGCGGTTCGGAGTCCATGGCCGGGGAAGAATTCGATAGTTCAGCGTCATGGCTCCCGTGAAGGGTAAGGTCGATACTCGGCTCGATTGCCGCTGGGAATGCAGCCTCCGTGGCGGGGTCTATCCACCCGTCCATGGATGGCGCAATTGGCTCCGAATTGAGGGTCGGAGCGGTTGCCGGTGCGGTCTCCTAAACACTGTCCGATGGTAGAGCTAAATCATGCTCATCGTGACCGTGCGACGCCCTCGGCAGGGGCTCGAATCCGTCGAAGATCAAGTCTCTGCGGATGTCGGCCGTGTAGTTTAAGCTTCCAAACCTGACCTGGTGGCCAGGGGCGTAACTCTTGATCTGCTCCAAATGGCCAAGCGAGTTGGCCCGTAGTGCGGAGCCGCCGGATACAAAGATCTGTTCGAGGAGAAAAGTCTCACCTTGGACTGCATCGCTATTGATGATTGAAGGAGCCATCTAGCCTAACGATGACGACACAGAGGAACTCCCAGTGAAAGCACCAATGTCGGTGTCAAAACCGGTGGATCTCGGGTAGGGGGTCTCGAACTGTGCGTCTAGGCGGATGGTAACAGGAGACGGGGGACACGATGTTTTTACCCAGGTTCGGGCCCTCTCGATGGAGGTAAAACCCTACTCCTGCTTGATTGATCTTGATGATATGAGTATTACAAGAGTTGATCTACCACGAGATCGAAGAGGCTAAACCCTAGAAGCTAGCCTATGGTATGATTGTTGTTGTTGTTGGTCCTACAGACTAAACCCTCCGGTTTATATAGACACCGGAGGGGGCTAGGGTTACACAGAGTCGGTTACAAGGAAGGAGATCTACATATCCGTACTGCCAAGCTTGCCTTCCACGCCAAGGAGAGTCCCATCCGGACACGGGACGAAGTCTTCAATCTTGTATCTTCATAGTCCAACAGTCCGGCCAAAGGATATAGTCCGGCTGTCCGGATACCCCCTAATCCAGGACTCCCTCAATTACCATACCCTCGAAATCACTTCTATCTTTGCTTGCTAGTTGCTCGCTCTATTGCTATGCTGCGATACCTACCACTTGCTATATCATGCCTCCCATATTGCCATGTCAAGCCTCTAACCCACCTTGTCCTAGCAAACCGTTGTTTGGCTATGTTACCGCTTTGCTCAGCCCCCCTATAGCGTTGCTAGTTGCAGGTGAAGATGAAGTTTGTTCCTTGCTGGAACTTGGATATATTGTTGGGATATCATTATTATATCTTGTTTACTTTAATGCATCTATATACGGTGAAAGGGTGGAAGGCTCGGCCTTTTGCCTGGTGTTTTGTTCCACTCTCGCCGCCCTAGTTTTCCGTCATACCGGTGTTATGTTCCTTGATTTTGCGTTCCTTACGTGGTTGGGTTATAATGGGAACCCCTTGACAGTTCGCCTTGAATAAAACTCCTCTAGCAAGGCCCAACCTTGATTTTACCATTTGCCATCTAAGCCTTTTTCCCTTGGGTTCTGCAGACTCAAGGGTCATCTTTATTTTAAACCCCCGGGCCAGTGCTCCTTTGAGTGTTGGTCCAAACTAGAGCACCGTGCGGGGCCATCCCTTGGCAACTTGGGTTACGTCGGCTCCTGTACACTTAGCTTATCTGGTGTGCCCTGAGAACGAGATATGTGCAGCTCCTATCGGGATTTGTCGGCACAGCGGGTGGTCTTGCTGGTCTTGTTTTACCATTGTCGAAATGTCTTGTAACCGGGATTCCGAGTCTGATCGGGTCTTCCTGGTAGAAGGAATATCCTTCGTTGACCGTGTGTGACGCCCCGAGACTGATGTGCGAGAAGACTTCCATATGTTCCGGGTTTCGCCGTGTGTTTCATTTGTGCCTGCCCTTTTATTTTTGCATTGCATCATGTCATCATGCCATTATCTCATAAATCTTTTGCAACTCAACTAAATAAATGGCATGGATCGTTGATCCATTTAAACCGAGGGAATTCACATGGTGATTCTCTTTATAACATATCCTCCCGATATTAGGGAGCTATATTAAATATTTCATTTGTTGGAATTAACCGGAACACACTTGCAAAATAAATCTCAATGCCTTTGTCATCACAAACTCTTGGCCTATAACTTTGCCATATATCCTTTCGTCATTTTCCGGAGCTCCACCTAAATTCTCAACATTTTTGGACATTTATAATTCCTAGCCCTTGTTCAAACCTTTTCAATTAAATTCAAATGACTTTGAATTTAATTCTTGCAATCATGTCCACTCCTACTTTTCTTTGACCGTGCACATTTTTGTGAGTCCGGGGAAATTATCCCCGTGCCCAAATTCCTTCTCCGACCTTTTTTTCTCTCATTTTCTTTCTTTGTTATTTGCTGTTTTGGCAAATAAAGAGAAGTATGAGGGAGAGACAGCAGACCAGGCCTCTGGCCTTTTCCTTCCCACCAATTTGGCCTAAGGCCCAGCCGCCGGCCTCTCTAGGAGCAGCCCCTCCCTCTCTACTGGGCCGGCCCAAGGCCAAAGCCCACCGAACCTTCCTAACCCTAGCGCGCACCCCACTCCCCTTGATCGTGCCCTCGTCCTCCTGCGCCGTCAGAGACACACGCACGCAGGCACGACCCCCTCTTTCTCTCGATCTCCCTCTCGGTCCCTCCATCGCTCGAGCCCCGATCCCTCACCCTCTCTCCTCGCGCGCCCTCCAGCGGCAACTTCCAGGCCCCCGCCAGCGACCTCGACCTTCAAGAGGCCTCAACTCCTCCGCCCGCCTCCTGGTGGCCTCCCATGGTGACCTGCATCTGCCTCGCGCTCGCCTTCTTCTTCTCTTCCTCGTGCGCCCGCGACCATGGCCCTGGTCATCAAGCTCGCCTGCGTCTCCTAGGCGCCGTATCTCCTCCATGCAGCCTTCCCTCTCGTCGCTCCCGTCGTCAACCGCGCTCCCAGGCTCCTGCCTCCTCCCTGGCCGAGGACAGCCACCGCCAGAGCTCCACCCCGCCGGCCGACGAGGCCACGACCAACCTGGAGCCTCCTCTCCTCCCTTTGCGTCGCGCCTCCCGAGCAGCTCCTGGATCCTCTTTCCTCCCGCTGGGACCAGGAGCGCCGCCACCAGCTTTCCGCCTCGCCTCGCTTGTCCGCTGCCGCCGCCTGCTGTTGTTCCCAGCGCCTCCAGCCGCGCGCCCCTACCTTTGTTGTCGTTGACCCGAGCTCCGCTGTGACCTCAAGGCCAGGGGTGCCCTGCCTCCTTGTCCACCGTGTGCTCCGTCGCCCACGACCGAGCACCTCAAGACCAAGCCCTTTTTTCGTTGATGCGAACGGTTATACGAACATGACCCAGATTCGAAACGCAAGACGATGCCTCCGTTGCACCCATGCCGAGCAGAAGTATTTTGGATTCATCAAGTACAACTACATATCCGGGATGCGTCAAGTACCCCACCGTCAAGACCGAGACCGCCCGGAGACCACGAATCTGTGAGGTTCCACTACCGTCGCCGTGGATCCGACAAGTTCGCGAGTACCACTACCTCCTACGACGACCTTGTACAACTACCGTCGCAAGAACCGAGACTGGCAAGTC
Organism: Triticum urartu; assembly: GCF_056163025.1. NCBI lineage: Eukaryota > Viridiplantae > Streptophyta > Magnoliopsida > Poales > Poaceae > Triticum > Triticum urartu. The sequence goes on from NC_141873.1 coordinate 379,895,072, forward strand.
CGAAGACCCAAGTACCATGACGCCAAGTACCCCTTCGGATCGCCAAGGTGGATCGCGAACGTTGACGAGGTTCCGATAAGACCGTCGACGTGTACGACCTACTTCGTGAATGTGTACCACTACCGCCGCTCGAACATTTACAGAACATGTACCGTCGACCCTCAAAGACCCGTGGACGGCAAGTTCCTTGTTGACCCCGAACACCTACGGAGTGTGAACATCTACGAAGCGAGAATGACTACTTCCACTACCGCCGTTGCGAGAACGCCTACTTCCCTCTACGAACGAGAACCGTCCCCTTTGCACGCTCCGAAGGTATAACCCCGAGACGACGTCCGTGAACGAATACTTGCGATGTTTGAGATGCTCGTGTTTGCACCGTGTCCAATTTGTCACTCGTTTCCTTGTCGCCAACTCGTGGGACACCCGGTATCCGGGAGCACCCCACCATCTTCTGCACGCAACCACACACTTCTCCTTTGCATCGGTATCTCAATCGAGTTACCAGAATCGGAACGCTGCCGTGGCACCGTTTTTGTTATCGTTGCCGTGGCACCCCTTTCCTTTCCACCACGGTGACAAATGCTTCACATTGCTCTTGTCAACTTTTAATAAAATTGCATAAACTTGATCATGTCATCTGCATCATGTGAACAACATTAAGATGGTTTAAATTGTTGTTTGCATTAATTTACTAATGCATATGTGGATTTACCGGATTTGTTGTTTGCTATATCCGGCCCCATTTAAATTGTTTAGATAGATAATCCCTTTATGTTTCACCTCTTGACATGCTTAACAACATTTAATATTGTTGGGTACATAACCGAGAGAGAACTAAATAATTGATGTGGTGTTCCGTCAATATGCAACCCGTTGCATATTCAGCTCCACTTAATTTGTAGTTTTGGTTGTTGCACTTTGCCATGTCATGCATATTTAAACCGGACATGCATCATACTTGGTTGTGCATCTTGCCATGCTTATGTGATGATTGTTTACTATGTTGTTTGCCTTTTTCCGATGTTGCTTCTTCGGGTTAGTTCTAATAACATCGCGTTTGTGAGGATCCGTTCGACTACGTCCGTTTGTCTTCCTCATGGACTCGTTCTTCTTCCTTGCGGGATCTCAGGCAAGATGATCATACCCTCCAAATCACTTCTATCTTTGCTTGCTAGATGCTCGCTCTTTTGCTATGCCTATGCTGCGATACCTACCACTTGCTTTATCATGCCTCCCATATTGATAAGCCAAGCCCCTAACCCACCTTGTCCTAGCAAACCGTTGTTTGGCTATGTTACCGCTTTGCTCAGCCCCTCTTATAGCGTTGTTAGTTGCAGGTGAAGATTGGAGTTTGTTCCTTGTTGGAACATGGATATTTTGTTGGGATATCACAATATCTCTTACTTAATTAATGCATCTATATACTTGGTAAAGGGTGGAAGGCTTGGCCTTATGCCTGGTGTTTTGTTCCACTCTTGCCGCCCTAGTTTCCGTCATATCGGTGTTATGTTTCCGGATTTTGCGTTCCTTACACGGTTGGGTTATAATGGGAACCCCTTGACAGTTCGCCTTGAATAAAACTCCTCCAGCAATGCCCAACATTGGTTTTACCATTCGCCACCTAGCCTTTTCTTTCCCTTGGGTCGGTCGGCTCAAGGGTCATCTTTATTTAAACCCCCGGGCCAGTGCTCCTCTGAGTGTTGGTCCACCTTGTCAGCCGCCGGTGGCCACCAGGGGCAACTCTGGGCTGGCCTACCGAAAGTTTGGACAATCCGGTGTGCCCTGAGAACGAGACATGTGCAGTTCCTATCGGGATTTGTCGGCACATTCGGGTGGTGTTGCTGGACTTGTTTTACCATTGTCGAGGATGTCTTGTAACCGGGATGCCGAGTCTGATCAGATTGTCTTGGGAGAAGGAATATCCTTCGTTGACGTGAGAGCTTGTGATGGGCTAAGTTGGGACACCCCTGCAGGGATTTGAACTTTCGAAAGCCGTGCCCACGGTTATGGGCAGATGGGAATTTGTTAATGTCCGGTTGTAGAAAACCTGAAACCTTAACTTATTTAAAATGCATCAACCGCGTGTGTAGCCATGATGGTCTCTTTCCGGTGGTGTCCGGGAAGTGAACACGGTGTTGGAGTTATGCTTGACGTAGGTTGTTCTAGGATCACTTCTTGATCATAGTTCCTCGACCGTGCCTTGCCTTCTCTTCTCGCTCTCATTTGCGTATGTTAGCCACCATATATGCTAGTGCTTGCTGCAGCTCCACCTCATACCTTTTACCCTTCCTATAAGCTTAAATAGTCTTGATCGCGAGGGTGTGAGATTGCTGAGTCCCCGTGACTCACAGATACTTCCAAAACCAAATTGCAGGTGCCGATGATATCGTGCAGGTGATGCAACCGAGCCCAAGGAGGAGCTCGATGAAGATCTTGTTCATTGTGTTGTTTCATTCCAGTTGATCAGTAGTGGAGCCCAGTTGGGACGTTCGGGGATCCGTGTAGCATTTGGGGTAGTCTTCTTTTATTTTGGTTCCATAGTCGGACCCTGATTGTATTTGGATGATGAAATGCTTTATTAATTTATTGTGTGAAGTGGCGATTGTAAGCCAACTATGTATCTCTTTCCCTTATGTATTACATGGGTTGTGTGAAGATTACCTCACTTGCGACATTGCTTACAATGCGGTTATGCCTCTAAGTCGTGCTCCGACCCGTGGAAGATATAGCCGCATCGTGGGCGTTACATCGTGAGAGCTTGTGATGGGCTAAGTTGGGACACCCCTGCAGGGTTTGAACTTTCGAAAGCCGTGCCGCAGTTATGGGCAGATGGGAATTTGTTAATGTCCGGTTGTAGAGAACTTGACACTTGACTTAATTAAAATGCATCAACCGCGTGTGTAGCCGTGATGGTCTCTTTTCGGCGGAGTCCGGGAAGTGAACACGGCTTTGGAGTTATGTTTGAACGTAAGTAGTTTCAGGATCACTTCTTGATCACTTCTAGTTCACGACCATGCTTTGCTTCTCTTCTCGCTCTCATTTGCGTAAGTTAGCCACCATATATGCTAGTGCTTTGCTGCACCTCCACCTCACTACCTTTTTCCTACCCATAAGCGTAAATAGTCTTGATCTCATGAGTGTGAGATTGCTGAGTCCTCGTGGCTCACAGATATTTCCAAACATTTGCAGGTGCCGATGATACTACTGCAAATGACGCCGCTGAGCTCAAGTGGGAGCTTGATGAAGATCTTGTTCATTGTGTTGTTTAGTTTTCCTTTTGATCAAGAGTGGAGCCCAGTCGGGGCGATCGGGGATCTAAGCATTAGGGGTGGTCTTCTTTTATTTTGGTTTCGTAGTCGGACCTTGTTTGTATTCTGGATGATGTAATGCTATATTTATGTATTGTGTGAAGTGGCGATTATAAGCGAACTCTTTATCCCTTTCTTATTCAGTACATGGGATGTGTAAAGATTACCCCTCTCACGACATGCCTACTATGCAGTTATGCCTCTAAGTCGTGCTCCGACACATGGGAGATATAGCCGCATCGTGGGTGTTACACTGAAATGGACCTCATGTTTGATGACCGTCATGTCACCGGTGCCGAGTCAGGTATCCCCGGTGAGATACCATTGGACAAGGAGGATGTTAGTGGTGACACTGATAGTGCAGAGGATGATGATGAAGTCATCAAAGCAAAAGCAAAGAAGCAACGAAAGACCAAGTCCTGTAAAGATGATTTTTGTGCTCAAGATGAGAAGAACCCATTTGTTCGGATGTACAAGAAGGCTAGTGATGTGATATGTGTAACGGTTGAAAGTATAAAAGAAGCATCTAGCTCCAGCATGGCTCGTCCTCCCCCTCCTCTGGTTGCTCCTCCCCCTCCCCTGGTTGGCCCTAGTATGAATGAGGCAATGGAGATGGTTCATGAATGTGGAGTTGAGGAAGGAACTCCTCTCTTTTTCTCTTCGAGCATGCTATTTATGAAGGCTGAGTATAGAGAAATGTTTGCATCGGTTCAGACCAAGGAAGGAAGGTTTGATTGGCTCGAGAGAGCGCATGATTATGCTATGTAACTTCTCGTTTAGAATAATTGCTTAGTTCTTTGCTTGGATTATGCTATGTTGTTGGTCTGTACCATTTGCTTATTTGAATGCTTGGATTATGCTATGTTGTTGGTCTGTACCATTCATGTGTGAACTATTGGCTTTGCTGGATATGAACCATTTGCTTATTTGAATGCTATTTTCCCATATGTATGAATAATGGATATGACAACTAATCTTGTTGTCATGTTCCATTTGTAGACTGATGGAATTGATGGCGGAGGTGGTGATGATGATGATGCTAACATAAATAAAGTACAACTTCAAAACTTGCTCAAGTTAAGTACTGATCTTGCAACCTTGGGTCAAATGGCTATGCACTACAACAAAACTTGTTTGAATAAGCAACATAGGCAGCCTAGGAGGATTGCAGTACAAACTGGTCATGAATGGGTTATGGAAAAGTTGGCACGTCCTAAATCTTACTACAAAATGTTTAGAATGTATCCAGATGTTTTCTTGAGTTTGCATGGTCTTTTAGTGATTGACTACCATTTGGAGTCAACTAGCAAGATGAACTCATTGAAAAGTCTAGGCATGTTCTTATGGATGCTTGGGGGCCCTCAATCATTTCGCCAAGCCGAAGATCGGTTTGTTCGGTCAAGTGAAACAATCCATAGGAAGTTCAATCATGTGTTGCACTGTGTAAATTCTCTAGGAGGAGACATCATTTAAAGACATTATAACAGGGCACCCTAGAAGCTCCCTCATGCTATTAGCATTTGAAGCCATCCGATTTCACGTTATGGCCGTCTCTGGCCATTGGATGCGAAGTGTTTTTTTTTCCTGAACGCTCATGTCCCCACATCTTCTTGAGGGCAGCTACTCCCGTAACTTTTTTGGACTAACCTGGTTAATTGGGCCAAACATCCCACCTAGCATAGCACCCCGCCGAAGTAAGCGCTAACCCTAACCAAGGCCAGTGGCGATGGCGGCGGCGGCGAGATGGTGCCAGGTCCGGTTTAGCCCTTGGTAGCGGGTCTGCCGTGATAAGGATGACGCCCTCGCCGAGGTTGCCTCAATGGAACCCGCCCTGGGTCGCAGGTGCTGGCGCCTCAACGATGGCATGATAGTTATCAGCCACGAGGGTAGGCAAGAAGGCAAGACCTCATCATGGTAACTCCTTCTCCATCTTGCTTTGTTCTACCCTAATTTCTAGGTTTTTTGTATTTGTTGAAATGATTAGCGACCTGTTCATGGCAGCGCTGTAGCCTGTAGGGAGTTCAAGTCCTCGCATGTCTCAAGCACCACATCAGCCTTCCCCGCCACTACACTGTTGCAAGAAGCTTACCATGGTAGCTCAAAGTGGTGTCATGGAGCGGAAGAGAAGGATGTGATGCCGTGCTGGCCAGCAGGAGGGTACCATGGCAATTGGCAAGGTTTCAGTTGTCCACGGTGATGATCTTGGTAATTAATTATGTGCTACAGATTGTTCATGTATTCGATTTTGTGGTTCAGTCACTCCCTTTATTTTGTGGAAATTTGTATTGGCTGCAGCATGTGATGATGATGTTTTGTACAACAACTCACCTGGTATAATTTGACATTGTTGCATGTCTTCATTAGGTTTAGTTCTTTGTTGACTTATAACCGTAATTCTCAATTAATGATGTATTAGATCTCCCAGCAAAAATAATAATCTTTTAGATGATAATTCTCAACAATGTGGGTGTTAGATTTTGATTCATTACTAAGGTTGTAGGTTTTTAAGAATGTGATTTAGAATAATTAGTTATGCCTTCGCGGATGATTGTTAATTCAGTGTTTTGTTTAAATTTTCATCTTGCACTCTGTACTAACCAGACAGTAGCTAGATTCAGGTATCTTAGACCTCAAATTTTATAACATTTTTTCTAGCTTATCAGATAGATCATTCGAAGCTTTGATTAGCACCCAACCAGAGGGATAACACTTGAGGTTTGCAGCCTTGCAAGTTTTAATAAATTATGATCTGACAGGCATCTGTTTTCTTTTAATACACCTGAAATAATATTGAAGTATGTTCCCCATTTTCCATCCATGTACTATGTTGAGGTCGACACTATAAGCTTTAGTCATCGATACATAATAAATGTTACAATGGTTACCATGAAAGGTTATATTTTGTGCTGGAGGGGTGATATTTGTTTACACTGAAGATAAATGTAATACTTACATGACATGATAGATGTACATGGGCTGGGAGTGGGTTGTTGTTTTGTTAGCGCTCTTGCTTGTGTTGCTTCGATTCAGGTTACTTTGCTTCAGCTTTGAGCTGTAAGAGAGTTAATTAACGTTGTCAATTCATATGCCATTCTTCTATGTGTATTTGTGTAATTTTTTGTCTTCTGTTGGAATATAAGTTAGTTATACTGCCTTTATATTCTTTATCTTACAGTTCATCCATTTAACAAACCATCTACTCATCCTACCGCAAGAGTGGTCCCTTGTACGAGGGTCATATTTCTGCTCCTATAAATTTCCTCATGGTTTCTTTTTATATGTGTTTTCAGGTTTTGGGACAATGTGCCTGTGCTTAGATACTTAGCTAGAGTGGCAACAAAACCATTCTCCTTTGGCATATTGGTCTACTTGATCAGGAATCTCATTCTTTGTCAATCTTTCAAAAAAACCTTTGTTTGCTTCTATTTTACAATATTTCCTTACATGCAAGTTATGGTTATATGAATGACAATAATGTTGTTGTTTTATCCATAATCATGGCTTTTTCTGTGATCTTATATGAAACTGAAAAATCTTGCATTGATCACAACTTCTGCAATACCAAAACCTTTCTTACATAGTGTAATAATAGACGGGCGCAACAACGCGCGCCACTCATGATCTAGTCAAACCTAGAGATCCTACATTCGCAGATGTGCATCCAAAAATTAGGGGCAAACGTTTCTGGCCTCACTTCAAAGGTTGTATTGGTGCAATTGATGGAACTCACATTCCCGTTATAGTTCCCGCTAAAGAGACCTGCAACTATATGGGTTGACATAGTTACACAAGTCAAAATGTGTTGGCAGTTTGTGACTTTGACATGAGATTTACCTTTGTCGTTGCCGGTTGGGCGGGGTCGGTACATGACACACGGATTTTCCACCATAGTGTATTGAAGTATGCTACTACTTATCCTGCACCTCCTGAAGGTACACAAATCAAGTGTTCTAATTTTGTACAGATTGTTTGTATTAATTTGTACATGTGCTCAAAATTATTCTCGATGGATGTAGATATGTACTACCTTGTTGATTCTGGTTATCCTAACCGGGTGGGATATCTAGCTCCTTACAAAGGGACAACCTACCACCTTGCTGAAATTCGGTCTGGCCACCGCCCACCGAGTGGTAAATTTGAGGTGTTCAATTATCTTCACTCTTCTCTTCGGAATGTGATTGAACACACATTTGGTGTGCTCAAATAGAAATGGCGCATCCTAAGGGATGTGCCACACTTCAAGGTGGGAAGTTAGACGATGATTATCAGTGCTTGTATGACACTTCACAATTTCATCAGGGACAGAAAGCTACGGGATAAAGAGTTTGATAAATGTGATGATAATGAAAATTACATGCATGCAGTCTCACGGTCAACACCTTTGCTTGGCGATGTCGTTCCCACTTCATCTGATGAAGGCAACATGAACAACATGCAAGATAGGATTGCGAGCTCTTTGTTTATTGCGTGACAAGCTACATAGATCAGTATTTGTACGGACCTCTAATTATATGAATGGATTATTAGTTATATGGACAGTCTAATCCTTTAGCTCTCTTTTGTACGGATTATTAGTTATATGGACTATCTTTTGTATTGTATGGGCAACTGTGACTTGCATGGACTAGCGATGTGACATCATAATTCTTTTGCTCACTAACATTATATGTATATATGAGCAAGAAAGTGAGAAAATTATTATTATGAAATATTTTATGCATTACCATAGAACAAATCATTCCCTGCCCCCTGCAGACTAAGGCATAGCCTAGTGGTGGGAAGGGGCTGATGCCTTCCCACCCACCCACGTTCAAGGCATGGTACTTGCAATTTGGGTTTGTTGCAATTATACTGTACGGGGTTCCCTTACAGTCTTTCTGTCAAAAAAAAAACAAATCATTCCCTGTCAGTCAAAATACCATTTAAAAAATCTATTAACACTGAATCAACATGTTACACTAATCTCAATGCTCTAAGGGCATTTCAGGCTTTTCACCAGCTCACAGTCGTTTTCACAGCTGCAGTGCCAAACAGCTAACCTTCACTACAACTGTTTCCTCAGCACAGCTATTTTCCCAGCACAACAAGCCCACAGCTGAATCTGTTGAAACTGAAGCCCAAACAAACACAACCAATGGGTTAGTACATAAAGCGTAATGGACAATGCTTATCATACCATGGGATAATTTATCCCACTCGGTATATTTTCTACGCTTTGTGTGTTGATCAACTTGAATCTACTTTCTGTACTTAGTCCTGATCAACCTTGTATCCAATCTTCTCTCCTCATAAAGATGGTGTCTTGAAGGTAAACATGAATGTTCACACAATATTCTTCTTCAATACATGCTTGCAATATGCTCAACACTCACATGACCAATCTTTGGATAACTACTTAAATAGCACATTGGTCAACACATAATCTCCTTTGTTGTAACCTTGAAACCAATGAATGGTCTACAAGCAATGTCTATGGACAAACCCTTCAAACATAACTCAGTACAACCATTAGTCCATAGGGATTGTCATCAATTACCAAAACCAAACATGGGGGCATCATGCTTTTTCACCAGGCTCTCGTGACTGGAGGTGATACTCAATTTTGCATCATGTTTTCCTACCGTTATTTATTATGTTTTGAGTTGTTATTTCACTTTATGATGCAATTCTAATGCCTTTTCTCTCTTATTTTACAAGTTTCACATGAAGAGGGAGATTGTCGGCAGATGGAATTTTGTACCTGAAAAGGCTACAATAGAGATAGATATTCTCCACAAATCCAAATTACCTGAAAATTTACGGAGAATTATTTTGGAATATGTAAAAAATACTAGCGGAATAAATACCAGGAGGGAGCCACCGAATAGTAACAAGCTCAGGGGCCCCCCTAGGGCGCGCCTGGTGAGCTCCTGGCTCCACCAGCATGCCTCTAGGGCCCATCTTCTCCTACATGATTCTATTTGCCCTAGAAAAAATAGAGAAAGACTTCCGGGGTGAAGCACCGCCGTCTCGAGGTGGAACCTGGGCAGGAGCACTTATGCTTTCCGGTGGAGCGATCCCGCCGGGGAGGGGAGTGCGGCGGCTATGGGCAACCCTAGGTTGATTCGCTCGCCCCTAGAGCCTCGGGATTCGCAGTTCTCAAACTCGAGGAACAACGAAGAACGAGAGAGAAAAATGATGGAGAGATAAAACATAGATGAAAAAGTAGTATATTGATATGTCAATTGTGTGTTGTTTAATCGTCCGTTACCTTTCATCTATTTATGAGGTGTCTGGACTTCCTGTACAATAAAAGGACTCCAAATCCCGTCCAAACCTTTCCAAAATTACCCGAACTCGGAATTAGGGTAAGTCCGAGACAACAATTCGGTTTTTGAGTCTCACAAGCCACAAACGACCCCAGATGAAGATGAGCCCAAAAGTAAATTTATCTGTTTCGACGAGGCGAACAACTTCCATGTTTTTCAAGGCCATCTTTAATACCCTATGGGGCCATCTTTAACTTCTAGTCAGACTTGATCATGCACTTTTCCTGTCTGTCTGAGTTTTGTAGCAAACTTGCAGGATGTGTACTATCTCAGATGATGATGACTCCAAAATAAAAGTGGACTGTTTCGATGATGCACACAACTTTGGTGTAGAACATTTTTCCATCCAAAGCCATCTAGACAATCTTTTCAGCCTAGATTTAGCTTTTGGTCGGATTTGCCTTGACAGTTTTCACTTGGTTGGCAAGCTTTCGCACAGGCAAGGCTTTCCACACTGTAACACCCCCAATGTCATGCTACAGTAATCTCTGAGTTCAAGCTAATCATTTTGCTAAGACAGTGCTTAGTCACTTTGATCAATATCTCATTTGAAACTCCTTCACTGAATTCAATTCAATTTGCACGTGAAATATGAAGTTGCGCAAAAGTTGCTAAAAATATTTCACCATTTAGCCAAAATTCCATAACAAATCATTGTTAAGGAAAACAACATCACCTCCAAGCCAAGATGGACTATAGCAAATAAAACAGTGCCATTTCAGCACTTTAAAATGCTATTTTTTTACTTGTGAAACATCAAAATGGATTCAGTTGCCCCTCAAACTTTTTGTGGCAGTGCCAAACACTACAAAGAATTTAAGTGGCCTAATCCCACATATTTTTTAAAAGTATTTTGGTAGCCCAAACCTTTCCCTACTTGTCTCTGTTTTAAATAAAAACAAAAATAGAAAACCAGAAAAGGGTAAGGGCCTACTTGGCCTCTGGCCCAGCCCACCTACTCCTCATTCCCTTTCTCCTGTACACAGGGAGGGCGTGTCGCTCATCCACCGGCACCATGGCCGGCGATGCACACACGTCGGGCATCCACCCGAGCTCCGGAGGAGATAAGGCCAATGCCAAGCCCCCCTGCAACAAACCCTAGACCTCACTTCCCCCTGCCTCCTCGCGCTGCTTTTCTCGCTCTCACTCTCTGGATCGACATGACCGCCGCACACCGGAACCTATCGTCATCGATGCCATAGCCATCGTCCTCCCCGAGCTCCAAGATGCTGCCCAGGGACTGTTGCTACCTCGTCTGCTTCGAATGCGCCCAAGGATCCATGGGGGCTGCACGACATCGTCTCCATCGAGCACTTCTTCCCCACGGCCACCGCAACGACATCGCTGGATTGCAGATGTGTCCCTAGTAAGCCTCTACTAGACTAGCTCATTAATCAAAGATGTGTAAGTTTCCTAACCATAGACATGTGTTGTCATTTGATGAACGGGATCACATCATTAGATGTGATGGACAAGACCCATCCGTTAGCTTAGCATATTGATTGTTCAGTTTTATTGCTATTGCTTTCCTCATGTCAAATACATATTCCTTCAACTATGAGATTATGCAACTCCCGGATACCCGAGGAATACCTTGTGTGCTATCAAACGTCACAACATAAATGGGTGATTATAAAGATGCTCTACAGGTATCTCCGAAGGTGTTTGTTGGGTTGGAATAGATCGAGATTAGGATTTGTCACTCCGAGTATCGGAGAGGTATCTCTCACTACAAAAAATACACTTCCGTGATGATACATGTTTGTCACAGTAGGTCACATTTTCTGTCATGCATGTACATCCATGAAAATTTTATGACATAATCAAGATATTCATACATGTGCTGTCGTAGAAGTGTTCCATGACATTACCAAATTATCATCACAGAAGTGTCCACTTCCATGACGATAAATGGCGCGTCATGGAAGTGCTTTCATCAAGGGTGACTGACACATGTCATCCATTGTAACGGGTCGCCATTAAGCTATGGGTTCCGGTTTTGGATCCGATAACTCGTTAGCAGCCCGGACCAATGGGGATTTTCCACGTGTAAAATTATCATTGGCCGGAGGAAACATGTGTTGGCTCACCGTTGGGACAGATGTCATCCACTCATTGGACAGGAGGCGCCTATGATACATCGACATGTGGCACGACCCAACCGAGGCACATTCTGGTGAAAAGGTTGGCCCGTTCAACTTGGTCAAGAGGTAGCGGGTCGGCCCAAGGAAAGCCTGTTAATGGCCTGTTAACATATAGCCTGTTGGAAATATGCCCTAGAGGCAATAATAAAGTGGTTATTATTATATTTCCTTGTTCATGATAATTGTCTATTGTTCATGCTATAATTGTATTAATCGGAAACCGTAATACATGTGTGAATACATAGATCACAACATGTCCCTAGTGAGCCTCTAGTTGACTAGCTCGTTGGTCAATAGATGGTTGTAGTTTCCTGACCATGGACATTGGATGTCGTTGATAACGGGATCACATCATTAGGAGAATGATGTGATGGACAAGACCCAATCCTAAGCATAGCACAAGATTGTGTAGTTCGTTTGCTAGAGCTTTTCTAATGTCAAGTATCGTTTCCTTAGACCATGAGATTGTGCAACTCCCGGATACTGTAGGAGTGCTTTGGGTGTATCAAACATCACAACGTAACTGGGTGACTATAAAGGTGCACTACAGGTATCTCCAAAAGTGTCTGTTGGGTTTGCACGAATCGAGACTGGGATTTGTCACTCCGTATGACGGAGAGGTATCTCTGGGCCCACTCGGTAATGCATCATCATAACGAGCTCAATGTGACTAAATAGTTGTTCACGGGATCATGCATTACGAAACGAGTAAAGAGAGTTGCCGGTAACGAGAATGAACAAGGTATGGGGATACCGACGAGCGAATCTCGGGCAAGTAACATACCGATGGACAAAGGGAATTATATACGGGATTGATTGAATCCCCGACATCGTGGTTCATCCGATGAGATCATCGTGGAACATGTGGGAACCAACATGGGTATCTAGATCCCACTGTTGGTTATTGGCCAGAGAGATGTCTCGGTCATGTCTACATGGTTCCCGAACCCGTAGGGTCTACACACTTGAGGTTTAGTGACGCTAGAGTTGTTATGGGAAATTGTATGTGGTTACCGAAGGTTGTTCGGAGTCCCGGATGAGATCTTGGATGTCACGAGGAGTTCTGGAATGGTCCGGAGGTGAATATTTATATATGGGAAGTCCAGTTTCAGTCGCTGGAATAGTTTCGGGGGTTATCGGTATTGTACCGGGACCACCGAAAGGTGTCCGGGGGCCTAGCGGGTGGGGCCACCTGCCCCGGGGGACTTAATGGGCTGAATATGGGAGGGAACCAGCCCCTGGTGGGCTGGTGCACCCCCAAGGGCCCAAGGCACCTAGGGTTAGAAACCCTAGGGGGAGGGGCGCCTCCCACCTTGCTTGGGGGGCAAGTCTCCCCCCTGGCCGCCGCCCCCCTCTAGATGCATCTAGGGGTCCGCCCCCCTCTCCCCTTCACCCTATAAATAGAGGGGGGTGGGAGGGCAGCCGCACCCCTTCCCTAGCGTAGCCCCTCCCTTCTCCAACACCTCCTCCTCCTCCTCGGTAGTGCTTAGCGAAGCTCTGTCGGAGAACCACGAGCTCCACCACCACCACGCCGTTGTGCTGCCGGAGTTCTCCTGCAACTTCTCCTCTCCCCTTGCGGGATCAAGAAGGGGGAGACCTCCCCGGGCTGTACGTGTGTTGAACGCGGAGGCGTCGTCCATTCGGTGCTTGATCAGATCTTCCGCGATTTGAATTGCCTTGAGTACGACTCCATCAACCGCGTTCTTGTAACACTTCCGCTTAGCGATCTTCAAGGGTATGAAGATGCACTCCCTCTCTCTCATTGGTAGCATATCCTAGATTGATCTTAGTGACACGTAGGAAAATTTTGAATTATTACTACATTCCCCAACAGTGGCATCATGAGCTAGGTCTATGCTTAGATTCTATGCACGAGTAGAACACAAGTAGTCGTGGGCGATGATTTGTTCAATTTGCTTATCGTTACTAGTCTTATCTTGATTCGGGGGCATTGTGGGATGAAGCGGCCCAGACGGACCTTACTCGTATGCTTATGTGAGACTAGTTCCACCGACTGACATGCACTTCTTGCATAAGGTGGCTAGCGGGTGTCTGTCTCTCCCACTTTAGTTGGATCGGATTCAATGAAGAGGGTCCTTATGAAGGGTAAATAGCAATTGGCATATCACCGTTGTGGCTTTTGCGTAGGTAAGAAATGTTATTGCTAGAAACCCTTGGCAGCCACATAAAACATTCAACAACAATTAGAGGACGTCTAACTTGTTTTTGCAGGGTATGCTATGTGATGTGATATGGCCAAAAGGATGTGATGAATGATATATGTGGTGTATGAGGGAGTCCTGGATTAGGGGGTCTCCGGATAGCCGGACTATATCCTTTGGCCGGACTGTTGGACTATGAAGATACAAGATTGAATATTTCGTCCCGTGTCCTGATGGGACTCTCCTTGGCGTGGACGACAAGCTAGGCAATACGGATGTGTAGATCTCCTCCCTTGTAACCGACTCTGTGTAACCCTAGCCCCCTCCGGTGTCTATATAAACCGGAGGGTTTAGTCCGTAGGACAACATACAATCATACCATAGGCTAGCTTCTAGGGTTTAGCCTCTATGATCTCGTGGTAGATCAACTCTTGTAATACTCATATCATCAAGAACAATCAAGCAGGACGTAGGGTATTACCTCCATCAAGAGGGCCCGGACCTGGGTAAACATCGTGTCCCTTGCCTCCTCTTACCATCAGCCTTAGACGCACAGTTCGGGACCCCCTACCCGAGATCCGCCAGTTTTGACACCGACATTGGTGCTTTCATTGAGAGTTCCACTGTGTCATCACCATAGGGCTTGATGGCTCCTTCGATCATCGGTAGCGATGCGGTCCAGGGTGAGGTTTTCCTCCCCAGACAGATCTTTGTATTCGGTGGCTTCGCACTGCGGGCCAATTCGCTTGGCCATCTGGAGAAGATCGAGAGCTACGCCCCTGGCCATCAGGTCAGGTTCGGAAACTTAAACTACACTGCCAACATCCGCGGAGACTTGATCTTCGACTGATTCAAGCCCATGTTGGGTGCGCCGCACAATCATGACGAGCACGACGTAACTCTGCCGTCGGACAGTGTTCGGGAGACCGCATCTGCAATTACTCCGGCCGTTAATCCAGAGCAAATCGTGCCATCCGAGAGCAGAGGGATAGACCCCGCCAGGGAGGCCGCACTCTCAGCGGCGATAGAGACAGATACTGACTTCACCCCTTACGAGAGCCGTGTCGCCGAACCATTGGATTCATCTCCGGCCAGGGACTCCGAGCCGCTTACATCTATGCCCGTCGAATCCGACTGGGCGCCGATCATGGAGTTCACCTCCGCGGATATCTTTCAGCACTCGCCCTTCGGCGATCTGCTAAATTCATTAAGGTCTCTCTCCCTGTCAGGAGAACCTTGGCCGAACTATGTCCGGCTAGAATGGGATGCGGACAACGAAGAAATTCGCTGCCCACTAATGTCTACTACACAACCTTCTTCTTGTAGACGTTGTTGGGCCTCCAAGTGCAGAGGTTTATAGGACAGTAGCAAATTTCCCTCAAGTGGATGACCTAAGGTTTATCAATCCGTAGGAGGCGTAGGATGAAGATGGTCTCTCTCAAGCAACCCTGCAACCAAATAACAAGGAGTCTCTTGTGTCCCCAACACACCCAATACAATGGTAAATTGTATAAGTGCACTAGTTCGGCGAAGAGATAGTGATACAAGTGGTATATGGATAGTAGATAAAGGTATTTGTAATCTGAAATTATAAAAACAGCAAGGTAACTAATGATAAAAGTGAGCGTAAACAGTATTGCAATGCGTGGAAATAAGGCCTAGGGTTCGTACTTTCGCTAGTGTAAGTTCCCTCAACAATACTAACATAGTTGGATCACATAACTATCTCTCAACATGCAACAAAGAGTCACTCTAAAGTCACTAATAGCGGAGAACGAACGAAGAGATTATGGTAGGGTACGAAACCACCTCAAAGTTATTCTTTCCAATCACTCCGTTGGGCTATTCCTATAGGTGTCACAAACAGCCCTAGAGTTCGTACTAGAATAACACCTTAAGACACAAATCAACCAAAACCCTAATGTCACCTAGATACTCCAATGTCTCCTCAAGTGTCCGTGGGTATGATTATACGATATGCATCACACAATCTCAGATTCATCTATTCAACCAACACAAAGGACCTCAAAGAGTGCCCCAAAGTTCTACCAGAGAATCACGACGAAAACGTGTGCCAACCCCTATGCATAGGTTCCCAATGTCACGGGACCCGCAAGTTGATCACCAAGACATACATCAAGTGGCACGTGGTATCCCATTGTCACCACAGATATCCACGGCAAGACATACATCAAGTGTTCTCAAATCTTTAAAGACTCAATCCGATAAGATTACTTCAAAGGGGAAACTCAATTCATTACAAGAGAGAAGAGGGGGAGGAGAAACATAAGATCCGACTATAATAGCAAAGCTCGCGATACATCAAGATCGTATCATCTCAAGAACACGATAGAGAGAGAGATCAAACACATAGCTACTGGTACATACCCTTAGCCCCGAGGGAGAACTACTCCCTCCTCGTCATGGAGAGTACCGGGATGATGAAGATGGCCACCGGAGAAGGATTGCCCCCTCCGGCAGGGTGCTGGAACGGGTCTAGATTGGTTTTTGGTGGCTACGGAGGCTTGTGGTGGCGGAACTCCCAATCTATGTTGCCCTCTGGAAGTTTTAGGGTATATGGAGTTATATAGGCGGAAGAAGCACGTCAGGGGAGCCACGAGGGCCCCACGAGGCAGGGGCGCGCCCTAGGGTGGTGGGCGCGCCCCCCACCCTCATGGGCAGCTCCCGTATCTTCTGACATGGGGTCCAAGTCCATCAGGTGTGTTTCCTTCCAAAAATAACTTCTCCAGTTGATTTCGTTCCGTTTCGACTCCGTCTGATATTCCTTTTCTTCAAAACACTGAAATAGGCATAAAACAACAAATCTGGGCTGGGCCTCCGGTTAATAGGTTAGTCCCAAAAGTAATATAAAAGTGGATAATAAAGCCCAATATTGCCCAAAACAGTAGATAATATAGCATGGAGCAATCAAAAATTATAGATACGTTGGAGACGTATCACCGACCCACCACCCACTTAGTAGCCACTGTCGACGACTTAACCGACATGCTCGACTTCGACTCCGAAAACATCGATGGTATGAATGACGATATAGGAGACGAGCAGGAACCACCGCCCACAGGGCGCTGGACCGCTACCTCATCATATGGTATATACATGGTGGAAACCCCCAAAGAAGGCAATGGCGACGAGACAACGAAGGATGACCCCTCCAAGAAGCAATTCAAGCACCGACGTCAGCTGCGCCGCTCTAAGTCCCGCCACAGCAAAAGTAGTGATACCAGCACAGGAGACAATAACACTCCGGATAGTGCCGAAGACAACCACAATCCCCTCTAAC
The DNA here is from genome assembly GCF_056163025.1 of Triticum urartu. Taxonomy (NCBI): domain Eukaryota; kingdom Viridiplantae; phylum Streptophyta; class Magnoliopsida; order Poales; family Poaceae; genus Triticum; species Triticum urartu. Next base: position 379,912,298 of record NC_141873.1, read on the forward strand.
ATGATGTAGAGCCGGAGGATGAACAAGCTAGCCCTCCAGAACATGCAGCAGATGGAGAACCGAAGGAGGACAACTACATGCCTCCCTCCGAGGACAAGGCAAGCCTCAGCGATGAAGAATCTATCGTGCCTGAGAATCCCGTCGAGCAGGAGCGCTTCAAGCGCCGGCTTATGGCCATAGCAAATAGCCTGATGAAAAAACAACAACAGCTTCAAGCCGATCAAGATTTGCTAGCGGACAGATGGACCGAAGTCCTTGCGGTTGAGGAATATGAACTCGAGCACCCCTCCAAGAGTTATCCAAAGCGCAAGTTGCTACCTCACCTCAAGGAGGAAGCATTGAAACCCACATCACTAGTGTACGATGCGGCTGACCGGCCACCTCGTGGCCAAGACAGAGAGGCATTCCAGCCCGAAGTCCAGCCCGCACTCCACCACCAATCAAATAAAAATACCAAGGCCCGGGGCAACATGCGGGACCTGCGAGATGTATTGGAAAGCAGGGAAAAACATGCAAGGTCGATATACGGGTCACGGGGACGCGCGCCAACGCGTGACGATGACCGTCACGCCGGACACACTAAAAGTAAATCCGACCAGGCCGAATACAGCAGACAAGACTCATATGAACTGCACCGTGATATAGCCCGGCACAGAGGCGCCGCACACCCCCTATGCTTCACTGATGAAGTTATGGATCACGAATTCCCGGAGGGTTTTAAACCCATAAATATCGAATCATATGATGGTACAACAGATCCCGCTGTATGGATTGAGGATTTCCCCCTTCACATCCACATGGCTCGCGGTGATGATCTACATGCCATCAAGTACCTCCCACTAAAGCTCAAAGGACTAGCTCGACATTTGCTGAATAGCTTGCCAGCAGACTCCGTCAGCAGTTGGGAGGATTTGGAAGACGCATTCCTTGACAATTTCGAGGGCACTTATGTGCGACCACCGGATGTTGATGACTTGAGCCATATAACTCAGCAGCCAGGGGAATCGGCCAGACAACTCTGGACACGGTTCCTAACTAAGAAAAACCAAATTGTCGACTGTCCGGATGCAGAGGCCCTAGCGGCATTCAAGCATAACATCTGTGACGAGTGGCTTTCCCGCCACCTCGGCCAAGAAAAGCCGAAGTCTATGGCAGCCCTCATGACACTCATGACCCGCTTTTGCGCGGGTGAGGATAGCTGGCTGGCTCGCAGCAGCAACACATCAAAGGACCCGGGCACTTCGGATACCAAAGATGCCAACGGCAGACCACGCCGTAACAGACCAAAATACTGAAACAACGGCGATAACACTGAGGATACGACAGTCAATGCCGGATTCAGAGGCTCTAGATCCGGTCAGCGGAAAAAGCCATTCAAAAGAAGTACTCCGGCTCCGTCCAGCTTGGATTGCGTACTGGACCGCTCGTGTCAGATCCACGGCACCCCTGACAAGCCAGCCAATCATACCAACAGAGAATGCTGGGTGTTCAAGCAGGCCGGCAAGTTAAATGCCGAAAACAAGGACAAGGGGCTGCATAGTGATGATGATGAGGAGCCCCGGCCGCCGAACACGAGAGGACAGAAGGGGTTCCCCCCACAAGTGAAGACGATGAACATGATATACACAACCCACATTCCCAAGCGGGAACGGAAGCATGCACTAAGGGACATTTATGCGATAGAGCTCGTCGCCCCAAAGTTCAACCCATGGTCTGCTTGTCCGATCACCTTCGGTCGCAGGGATCAACCCACTAGTATCCGTCACGGTGGATCCGCCGCACTGGTCCTAGACCCCATCATCGACGGATTTCATCTCACTCGAGTCCTTATGGATGGCGGCAGCAGCCTGAACCTACTCTATCAGGATACAGTGCGAAAAATGGGTATCGATCCCTTGAGGATCAAACCCACCAAAACCACCTTTAAAGGCGTCATCCCAAGTGTAGAGGCCCATTGCACGGGATCAATCACACTGGAAGTAGTCTTCGGATCACCGAACAACTTCCGAAGCGAGGAGTTAATCTTCGACATCGTCTCGTTTCCCAATGGCTATCATGCACTGCTCAGACGAACTGCATTTGCAAAATTCAATGCAGTACGGCATTATGCATACCTCAAGCTCAAGATGCCAGGACCTCGGGGGGGTCATAATAGTGAATGGAAACACAAAACGCTCGCTCCGCACGGAAGAGCACACTGCAGCCCTCGCAGCAGAAGCACAAAGCAGCCTTTCAAGGCAAACCACCAATTTGGCGATACAGCCCCCAAACACCTTCAAGCGTGTCTGGAGTAAACTGCAATAGGATCGCCTGGCACGTTCAGAGCTCGCCTAGCAATTCAGCCCCCGTCCTAGTCCTAGTCAAGCGATGAAATCCGTGCCGTGCGTACATAATTACGCACTGAAAATACCATGGACATAGGCGGGGGCACGATCAGGTCACGTCCCGCAATGCGGCTTAACCGTCCTAGGGGCTGTATATCTTTATCATTTCTTTTCTCTTTCAGGGCCTAACTCTCTGGAAGGCCTTTTCGGCAGTATGATTACCGGACACATTACGGGAAGGAACAACCAAGGCAACAAGAAGCTAAGACGTACACAGGAACCCCCAGGTGGTCTCTAATAATAATACCCACTTTCTATACGCAGCTTGCCCCTGGATAGGACATGTCAAATAGTCCTACTGTTTGCTTATTGCACTACTTGTACCAATACGCTTCGACGTACTATTTAAATAACAATGTGTAGCTTTAGTCTATTATGGCATTATTTATCCTTTTTCTTATATGTTCATTTACGACAATCTGTTCCCATACATTTGGGTATGGTCAGTACGCCAGGGGCTTTTTGTTTTACCCCATAATACTGCGTGAGAAGTCCGAACACTTTCGACAGTGCGGCACCCCGAACTTATAGCATTATATGCATCAGCTCTGAATCATGTCTTTGGTCAAATGTTGCGTTTGCCCAGCTCCCATGCTTTGGTACCTTACGTTCTGCTATATCGGCTAAGGTAGCGGTGGGAGAACTACTGCGATTGTGTCCCGGTTCTTCCGGACGAACACCTCAGTAGAGAAAGCCGAAAACTGACTGTCATGATAAGGCAAGAGACTGGTCGCTGTTCGAGAGGTCTCAAGTCCTTAAAGACTTTTTCCGCTTCGGGCGAGGAGTCGGCCTTGTCCGGCTTAGGCGTGTATAGCGCCCCAAATTCGGCCCTCCGAATACTAGGGGCTTCGCCAAAATTTAAAATTATAGACTTCTATGGCTAAGTGAGAGTGTTAAAGCCTTATAGTCCGATTGCCTGGTTCGTTGCGCTGAACACCTCCCTTGAAGGACCCAAAATTGGGGTAAAGAGTGCTTAGATTTATCTCGAACACCCCAGTACTAGTTACATGGGGGCAGAAGCCGACGACTGGCCAACTCTCAGATTTTATAAACGGCCGCATAGAAGGCAATATTTTAAATTAAAAAAGCGTCGTATGGCGCAAATGAACTTGTTTCACATTACAGGATCACATGAGCATGTTCATTCAAAAATTACATCCTTGGCACATTCATCCGCCACAAGGCGGGAACCCTTCAGGACACTCTCATAGTACATCTCGGGGCAGCGATGCTCCTTGCCCTCCGGCGGCCCCTCCTTTACTAGCTTCACGGCGTCCAGCTTCGCCCAGTGCCGGGCAAAGTCCCTGCGCGCACCCTCAGTGCAGACGGATCGCTTTATGACTTCAAGCCGTGGGCAGGCGTCGACGAGCCGCCTTACCAGACCGAAGTAGGTGCCGGACAAGGGCTCGCCAGGCCACATCCGGACTATAAGGCCCCTCATGGCTTGTTCGACCGCCTTCTGAAGCTCGACCAACTACTTCAGCTGGTCGCTCAAGGGCACGAGGTGTTCGGTCCCAGTATACTGAGACCAGAACAACTTCTCCGTCGAGCTCCCCTCCCCAGCTCGGTAAAACTCCGCGGCATCCAGTACACTGCGGGGAAGATCTACAAACGCTCCGAACTCGGGTAAGAAAAAGGAAAGTCTCCTTCATGTCCTTGCTTTGTATAATGAATGCCTTACCCGCTGCTATCTTCTTCACCGCGTCAATCTCCTGGAGGGCCTTGTGGGCTTCGGCCTTGGTGCTCCGGACACTTTCAAGCGCCTGCGCGAGCTCAGACTCTCGCGTCTTAGAGTCAAGCTCCAAGGACTCGTGCTTTTTGGCGAGAGCCTTGAGTTCTTGCTGCACCTCGCCTACTCGGGCTTCTTGCTTCTCCCGTCCAATGCACTCCTTGGCCGCTTTGTCTTCGGTCTTGGATAGCGCCTTCTTCAGGGTCGCCACTTCAGTTGTGGCCCCTGGCAAATCCATGATGATCCTATTACTTTACACCCAAATTCTTTTTAACTATATAGACAGGGGTATTTCTTACCTTTGCTCTCCTTGAGCTGCTTCTTGGTAAGGCCGAGCTCGTCCTCGGACTGCTTTAGGTCCTGCTTCAGCGTAGAGACCTCCGCAGTATGTGCGACAACGACCAACAGTGAAGCCTGCACATACACATAGACATTTTTCTGATTAGACTCCTAACTTATCATTTGATCCTCTATTCGGCCTTTCTTTGCGAATGCCGAACAGAGCATCAGGGGCTATTGTCCATGCGGTAATATTTTCCTATATTTTCATTGCTTACCTCAAAGCCTGTTAGAAGGTTGGCACAAGCTTCGGTCAGTCCGTTTTTGGCGGACTGAACTTTCTCAATCACCGCACTCATGATAGTGTGGTGCCCTTCGTCGATGGAAGCGCCGCGGAGCGCTTCAAGCAGGTTGTCCGGTGCCTCTGGATGGACAGAGGACACCGGCACGGGCGGCTTGCCCCCCTTAATGGGGATAGCCTGCCGAATTCCGGAACCACCGGAGTTTCCAAGGCAGTATTCGGCTGGGGGCCGAACTTGGAGCCCGTGGGGATTTTGCTCCCTTTGCGCCCAGGGTCCGGAAGGTCGCCTCGAGGCGCCCCCAGGACTACCTGTAACACCCCGGATGTAATTTACCTAATATGTACTCCAACTCTTGCCGTTTCCGGCGCTAAGTTATTTTATTTCCTCGGTTTCGGGTTTTTGTCTCCGTGTGTTGTTGCCGTTGTCATGCATCTCATATCATGTCATCATGTGCATTGCATTTGCATACGTGTTCGTCTCATGCATCCGAGCATTTTCCCCGTTGTCCGTTTTGCATTCCAGCGCTCCTATCTCCTCCGGTGGTCCTTTCTACCTTCTTTTCGTGTGTGGGGGTTAAACATTTCTGGATTGGACCGAGACTTGCCAAGCGTCCTTGGTTTACTACCGGTAGACCGCCTGTCAAGTTTCGTACCATTTGGACTTCGTTTGATGCTCCAATAGTTAACCGAGGGACCGAGAAGGCCTCGTGTGTGTTGCAGCCCAACACCCTTCCAATTTGGCCCAAAACCCACCAAAACCCTCTCCATCATCTAGAGCGTTCGATCACGATCGCGTGGCCGAAAACCGCACCTCATTTGGACTCTCCTAGCTCCTCCTATGTCTATAAATAGCACCCCCTCCGAAATCCACGGTTCTTCTCCTCCGAAACCCTAAAATCCCCTCTCTGCGCGCCGGACATTGTCCGCCCGTGCCGGACACCTCTCCGCCGACGCCCGCAACCAATCGGATGGCGACACGTGGCGGGCGCCGCCCCGCGCCCACATCACCGCCGCTCCGGCCCGGGAGGCCCAGGTCGGGCCCCCGAGGCCCATCGCCACCCGCCGCCGCCTGGTGTCTTCCTCCCCGCGCCCGGTACGCCACATCGTCGCCCGGCGCCGCCTCCGGCCGGACTCCGGCGCCGCCCCGCCGCCCCTATCGCCGGCTGCCGCGGACGCCCTCGCCGCCCACCGCCGCGACGCCGACCGGCCTCGCACTCGCCTCCCCCTCGCTCGGATCTGGCCACCCCAGCTTCTCCGGCGAGCCACAGTGTTCCCTGGCCAACCTCGACTTCCGCGCTGATCCGGATCTGGATCTGAGGATTTTGGATCGGTTGACTTTTGTCCCAAACCATAATTATATTGCATTTTTCATCATGCTATATCTCCGCATCCGTAGCTCCGTTTTGGGCGTGTAGCATATCAAAATGTTTGTCCCAGAGAGCACATCATTTCATCTCATTGCATCATTTTCATTTGAGTTCATCTTGATGCCCGAAATGCTGTTGGAAGAGAGCTATTTGAGTTAATTGTCAGATCTGCTACACCAAATAGCTATTTGTCATTTTTGCCATGATTATTGTGTGCATGATATGCTCTTGAGCTCTACATGTGTTTTGTTATATGCTTTGCCATCTTTACAGAGGTGCTATCCATGTATTTTTGTAACATGTGTGGTGACTAGCACAAGCTTGCAAAGTAGTACATTCGTTAATGCTGATTTCAGGGACTTAGAATTTCTCCAAGTCCTTGATCTGTTTTTATCAATATGCCATATGTTCATGTTGTTTCCTAGTGATCCGTGCCTCTTTTGAGGATGATCAGTAAGGATGATTTGTTAATATTGTGGTGCTCTATCCATCCATGTCTTTGTTTGCAATTATGGAGCACCCTATCTTGAGTCAATCGAGCTCTACTTTTGCTATTTCGTAATTCCTGGCAGATTGTCTACTTGTTAGCGATTTTGCTGAGGATGTTGTTGTTGATCCGTGCTTGCTATGTTGTTGTTCTTGCCATGTCTAGCTTATATAATATGTATTCGTGATGGGTGTATGCTTAGTTTGTCATGCCTTGCTCTGTAGTGAGTGCATCGAGCTCGTGAACATGCCTACTCGTTAAGATATTTGCATGCTCCAGTTTTTCTCTAAGTCTGTAACCTGATTATGTTTTTGCCATGTTCACATGCTTGCAATTGTATTTTCTGATCCCTTTTGGCTCAAGGTCACTAAGGGACTTTTGTTAAGCTCTTTGAGTAGCTCGATGTCATGCCTTGTTTTTCCATGTTAAGTTCCTGTAGCATATAGTTTTCATGCTCCAAACTGTGCTACCTGATCTGAAATTCCAGACTTGTGTAAATTTCACCAAGTCTGAAACCTGTTTACCAATTGCACTTTTGCCATGCTTGTTTGAACCTGTTAATGGATGAATTGGCCATAGCTCAGTGTTCATCTTTTGTCAAGCGTTATGAGTGGATCCCTACCATGTATGTTGTTGCCATGTTTGAGTGCTGTAGCATAATTATCGTGATGCATTTAGATGGCTACTTGCTGTTTATCGCAGACCAGTGCCATATTTGTTTTGCTTGCCATTTCCAAACCGTGCATCCGATTCCGGTGATCTTTATATCGATTTCAACCGAAATCACCTCACCTTTCCAGTGGCACTCTTGTATTTACAAGTTGAGGCCAGGTTCAATCATTCCTTGTCAAATCTTGCATATGCATCACATATCGCATCCCGCATAGCATACCATGTTTGCATCATGTTGTTTGAGATTTGCATGTGGTTGATTGTGTTCCTCTTGCTTGTTTGTCTTGTTTGGGTAGAGCCGGGAGATGAGTTCGCCAACGAGGAGCCCGTTGAGTTTGCTTTCGAGGATCCAGTCAACTCTGACAACTTTGCAGGCAAGATGATCATACCCTCGAAATCACTTCTATGTTTGCTTTGCTAGATGCTCGCTCTTTTGCTATGCCTATGCTACGATGCCTACCACATTCTTATCATGCCTCCCAAAATTGCCATGTCAAACCTCTAACCCACCATGTCCTAGCAAACCGTTGATTGGCTATGTTACCGCTTTGCTCAGCCCCTCTTATAGCGTTGCTAGTTGCAGGTGAAGATTGGAGACCGTTCCTTGTTGGAACATTATTTTTCTTGTTGGGATATCACTATATTATCTTGTTATCTTAATGCATCTATATACTTGATAAAGGGTGGAAGGCTCGGCCTTTTGCCTAGTGTTTTGTTCCACTCTTGCCGCCCTAGTTTCCGTCATATCGGTGTTATGTTTCCGGATTTTGCGTTCCTTACGCGGTTGGGTGATAATGGGAACCCCTTGATAGTTCGCCTTGAATAAAACTCTTCCAGCAATGCCCAACCTTGGTTTTACCATTTGCCACCTAGCCTGTTTTTCCCTTGGGTTTCTGGAGCCCAAGGGTCATCTTATTTAAACCCCCCCGGGCCAGTGCTCCCCTGAGTGTTGGTCCAAACTAGAGCCCCTTGCAGCGCCACCTCGGGGAAACTCGAGGGCTGGTTTTAGTTGTACGGATTGCTTATCCGAGTGTGCCCTAAGAACGAGTTATGTGCAGCTCCTATCGGGATTTGTCGGCACATTCGGGCGGTGTTGCTGGATTTGTTTTAACTTGTCGAAGTTGTCTTGTAGAACCGGGATGCCGAGTCTGATCGGAATGTCTCGGGAGAAGGTATATCCTTCGTTGACCGTGAGAGCTTGTCATGGGCTAAGTTGGGACTCCCCTGCAGGGATTTGAACTTTCGAAAGCCGTGCCCGCGGTTATGGGCAGATGGGAATTTGTTAATGTCCGGTTGTAGATAACTTGAACCTTAACTTAATTAAAATGAATCAACTGTGTGTGTAACCGTGATGGTCTCTTCTCGGCGGAGTCCGGGAAGTGAACACGGTGTTGGAGTAATGCTTGCCGTAGGTTGTTCTATAGTTCTTTGTTCGTGCTTTGCCTTCTCTTCTCGCTCTCTTTTGCGAACAGGTTAGCCACCATATATGCTAGTCGCTTGCTGTAGCTCCACCTATTACCTTGCCTTTCCTATAAGCTTAAATAGTCTTGATCACGAGGGTGCGAGATTGCTGAGTCCCCGTGGCTCACAGGTTACTTCCAAACCAGATGCAGGGCCCGATGACTCCGTTCCAGATGATGCGCTTGAGATCAAGTGGGAGTTCGACGAAGACTCACGCCGTTACTATGTGTCTTTCCCTGATGATCAGTAGTGGTGCCCAGTTGGGGCGATCGGGATCGTGTCGCATGTTGGGGTTCATCTTTTATTTTGGTACCGTAGTCGGACCATGAGTGATTGGATGCTTGTAATGCTATTTATGTACTTTGTGTGACGTGGCGAGTGTAAGCCAACTATGTACCTTTCCCCTTATTATCTTTTTACATGGGTTGTTGTGAAGATTACCTTACTTGCGACATTGATTTCAATGCGGTTATGCCTCTAAGTCGTGCTCCGACACGTAGGAGATATAGCCGCATCAAGGGCGTTACACTACCTCCCCTTAGCCCGGTGCCCGTTGAGACAACACCTCGACATTGTCTGCAGGGCAAGGGGCGGAGGCGGTCGGAAGTGAATCGCTGTTCATATCTGACGAGTCCAAAGAACCGCCCGACGATACGTCGATACGGGCTGCATAATCATATTCGGCATAAGTAGAAGTAGTGCAATAAAACTGTAACGCCCCGGACACACCCGCCGGTGGTCGTTACTCCTGGCGGGATCTAGACTGGCCCCACAGATCAATACTAGTATTTTCTGCGCACTTTGTCCTCACTTGTGCACACCCGGGAGCAACTTCCCGGTCGGTCACCCATCCTGACACTACTCCAAGCTGAGCACGCTTAACTTTGGAGTTCTGTCCGAATGGGCTCCCGGAAAAGAAGGAATTCCTTATTGATATGAGTAGTCTATCATCCCTAATAAGCCAGGCCATCACATACACCCCCACTCAGAGGAACCGACGTCCTCGTCGGGCCACAGGAACATTCCCTCTTGGCACATACGTCTGTGCATCCAGTCCAGTACATGTGCCATGCCGGGTTCCACGACGGGTCACAAATGTCATGAACAACATGACCACGCACCTGTCCGCAAACATCCGTGTAACCGCGAGGGTCGGCTCTGATACCAACTTGTTACGCCCCGGACACACCCGCCGGTGGTCGTTACTCCTGGCGGGATCTAGACTGGCCCCACAGATCAATACTAGTCTTTTCTGCGCACTTTGTCCTCACTTGTGCACACCCGGGAGCAACTTCCCGGTCGGTCACCCATCCTGACACTACTCCAAGCTAAACACGCTTAACTTTGGAGTTCTGTCTGAATGGGCTCCCGGAAAAGAAGGAATTCCTTATTGATATGAGTAGTCTACCATTAATTACTATGGTATCCGGACACTTACGACTTCGCCAGGGGCTTGTCCCTGGGGAACCACTCGTCGTCGTTGTGGGCGGCCGTAGTGGAGCAGTCCGGATGGAGGGTCCTCCCATTCTTGGACCCTTCGGCCTTCCCGGTTGGGTCGGCCTTCCTTTTCTTGTCTCCCCTGGCTGGGGGGATAACTTTCCTCCTCCTCCTCCTCCTCATTTTCATGGGAGGAGTGCGCGTCGGAGTCATTGGACGATGAGTTCGATACAACCTTGTGCCGGAGACCCTTTCGAGTCCCCGTGGTCTTCTTCTTGGTCTTCTTCACCGGCACCTCATAAGGTGCTGGAGCCAGCATCTCCGCCAGGAGAGCATTTGCAGGATCTTCAGGCAGCGGGGCTGGGCAATCGAGCTGCTCCGCTGTCTTTATCCAGTCCTGTTAATGACATGGAAGCTTAGACCCCGCACATAATTTAAACCGGGGCAAATGAATACCGCGTGAAATATAAAAACTTACCGGATTGGCGCGGCGCTTTGCGTTGAGTCCGCGGTCCTCAGAGAGCGAAGGAGGTACCTCGGCACCCTTGAACAGCACCCTCCAGACGTCCTCGTGCGTCATGTCATAGAGCTCTCGCAGCGTCTGGTGCTTGGCCGGGTCGAACTCCCACAAATTGAATGCCCGTTGTTGGCACGGGAGGATCCAGCGGAAGAGCATGACCTGGACCACGTTGACGAGCTTGATTTTCTTGCTCATCATGTTCCTGATGCACGTCCGGAGTCCGGTCAGCTCTACCGAAGAACCCCAGGACAGGCCCTTCTCTTTCCAGGAGGTGAGCCACGTGGGGATTCCGGATCGAAATTTGGGGGCCGCCACCCAGTTGGTGTCGCGTGGCTCGGTGATATAGAACCACCCGATTGCCACCCCTTTATGGTATCCACATAGGTGCCCTCAAGCCAGGTGACGTTAGGCATTTTGCCCACCATGGCGCCTCCGCACTCTGCTTGCTGGCCGACCACCACCTTCAGTTTAACATTGAAGGTTTTCAACCACAGGACGAAGTGGGGCCTGATGCGGAGGAAGGCCTCGCACACGACGATAAACGCCGAGATGTTGAGGATGAAGTTGGGGGCCAGATCATGAAAATCCAGCCCGTAGTAGAACATGAGCCCGCAGGCAAACGGGTGGAGGGGAAATCCCAATCCGCGGATGAAATGGGTGATAAAAACTACCCTCTCATGGGGTTCGGGCGTAGGGACGATCTGCCCTGCATCTGGCAGCCGGTGCGCGATATCCGCGGCCAGATGTTCGGCTGCCCGCAACTTTGTGATGTGCTCCTCCGTGACGGAGGAGACCATCCACTTGCCTCCTGCTCCGGACATGCTTGGAGTGGTTTGAGAAGAAGAACGCGAGCTTGGGCGCTAGAGCTCGAGTGTGCGGGAATGGGTAAGCAAGGAGGAAGAAGGCGTGGGTGAAAAGAGTGAATCATTGTCCCTTTATAAGGGCGGAAGAGGCGATGTGTCTCCCCACTTGCCTGGTAAAACCGCTTATTCCCCAGGCGTCGTAATTGATGGCGCGGTTGGGTTACCCACGTCCGTATTGATGAGAATCCCGTAATAAGGGGGACATGATCTCTGCTTCGACAAGACGTGTCGAGAAAACAGCCCCATGTTATGTGCGGTGCTGGTTGAGAAAAACGGTTCGAATAATGACCGAGCCATGACATAACGTCGTGATGTCAGAACGCGTCAGCAGATTAGACTTGTGCAAATATTATTCTCTCTGCGGTAGTATGTGGAACTTGTTTTACAGAGCCGGACACTATCCTTGTGTTCAGAATCTTCTATGGAGTATTCGAAGGAGGAACCCGCCTTGCAATGCCGAAGACAAAACTACGCGCCGGACTCATCTTCATTGAAGCCTGGTTCAGGGGCTACTGAGGGAGTCCTGGATTAGGGGGTCTCCGGACAGCCGGACTATATCCTTTGGCCGGACTGTTGGACTATGAAGATACAAATTGAAGACTTCGTCCCGTGTCCAGATGGGACTCTCCTTGGCCTGGAAGGCAAGCCAGGCAATACAGATGTGTAGATATCCTCCCTTGTAACCGACTCTTTGTAGCCCTAGCCCCCTCCGGTGTCTATATAAACTGGAGGGTTTAGTCTGTAGGACAACATACAATCATACCATAGGCTAGCTTCTAGGGTTTAGCCTCTATGATCTCGTGGTAGATCAACTCTTGTAATACTCATATCATCAAGAACAATCAAGCAGGATGTAGGGTATTACCTCCATCAAGAGGGCCCAGACCTGGGTAAACATCGTGTCCCTTGCCTCCTGTTACCATCGGCCTTAGACGCACAGTTCGGGACCCTCTACCCGAGATCCGCCAGTTTTGACACCGACAGTGTATGAGATTGATCATGTTCTCGTAATAGGAATCATGACTTGCATGTCGATGAGTATGACAACCGGTAGGAGCCATAGGAGTTTTCTTATACGTCCAAACGTATCTACTTTTCCAAACACTTTTGCCCTTGTTTCGGACTCTAACTTGCATGATTTGAATGGAATTAACCTGAACTGACGTTGTTTTCAGCAGAATTCCCATGGTGTTATTTTTTTGCAGAAATAGAAGTTCTCGGAATGACCTGAAAATCCACGGAGACATGTTCTGGAATTAATAAAAAACAATGGCAAAAGAATCAGCATCAGGGGGCCCACACCATGTCCACGAGGGTGCAGGGCGCCCCCTGCCTGGTGGGCCCCCTGAGACTCCACCGACGTCAACTCCAACTCTATATATTTATGTTCGGGGAGAAAAAAATAGAGAGAAGGATTCATCGCGTTTTACGATATGGAGCCACCGCCAAGCCCTAATCTTCATCGGGAGGGCTGATCTGGAGTCCGTTCGGGGCTCCGGAGAGGGGAATCCGTCGCCATCGTCATCATCAACCTTCCTCCATCACCAATTTCATGATGCTCTCTACCGTGCGTGAGTAATCCCATCGTAGGCTTGCTGGACGGTGATGGGTTGGATGAGATATACCATGTAATCGAGTTAGTTTTGTTAGGGTTTGATCCCTAGTATCCATTATGTTCTAAGATTGATGTTGCTATGACTTTGCTATGCTTAATGCTTGTCACTAGGGCCCGAGTGCCATGATTTCAGATCCGAACCTATTAGGTTTTCATGAATATATGTGAGTTCTAGATCCTATCTTGCAAGTCAATATTCACCTACTATGTGTTATGATCCAGTAACCCCGAAGTGACAATAATCAGGACCACTCTCGGTGATGACCGTAGTTTGAGGAGTTCATGTATTCACTAAGTGTTAATGCTTTGGTCCGGTACTCTATTAAAAGGAGGCCTTAATATCCCTTAGTTTCCAATAGGACCCCGCTGCCACGGGAGGGTAGGACAAAAGATGTCATGCAAGTTCTTTTCCATAAGCACGTATGACTATATTCAGAATACATGCCTACACTACATTGATGAACTGGAGCTAGTTCTGTGTCACCCTATGTTATAACTATTGCATGACGAATCGCATCCGACATAATAATCCATCATTGATCCATTTCCTACGAGTTTTTCACATATTTATCTTTGCTTAGTTGCTTTTTCGTTGCCACTGTTACGATTGCTACAAAAACTACTATTGTTACTTTTGCCACCGTTACCATTACTTCCATACTACTTTGCTACTAAATACTTTATTGCAGATATTAAGTCTTTCAGGTGTGGTTGAATTGACAACTCAACAGCTAATACTTGAGAATATTCTTTGGTTCCCCTTGTGTCAAATCAATAAATTTGGGTTGAATACTCTACCCTCGAAAACTGTTGCGATCCCCTATACTTGTGGGTTATCAAGACCATTTTCTAGCGCCGTTGCCGGGGAGCATAGCTCTATTCTTTGAGTCACTTGGGATTTATATATGTTGATCACTATGAGGAACTTGAAAGATGAAAGAACCAAGATTTTCCCCTCAACTACGAGGGGAGGTAAGGAACTACCATCTAGCTCTGCACTTGATTCTCCTTCTGTTTTGAGTAAACTTACGACACCTACTCCTGCTATTGATTCTGGTATGTCGCATGTTATTAATGATGCCACTTCTGCTATGCATGATGCTTATGATGAAACTACTTCTATGCTTGATAATACTGTGCCATTAGGTGAATTTCTTGATGAACAACTTGCTAGGGTTAGAGAGAATGAAATTATTGGAACAGATAATATTGATGAAAGTGATGATGAAGATTCTCCCCCTAGATATGAATTGCCTGATGTGCCTGAAGGTTATGTTATGGATGAAGAAACTGCTATAGATCTTTTTGCTTGCAAAGATAGATATGATCTTAAGAAATTGTTAGCTAAGCTGAAAGAAAAGTCTTTGAATGCTAGAATGAAATATGACCCTGCTTTTGCTACTTCACATATCTGTATTTCTGTTAAGGATTATGATTTCTCTGTCGATCCCGAGTTAATTGCTTTGGTTGAATCTGATCCTTTTTATGGCTATGAATCTGAAACTGTTGTGGCACATCTTAGTAAACTAAATGATATAGCCACCCTATTCACTCATGAGGAAAAATTCGTTACTACTATATCCTTAAGTTATTTCCGTTCTCATTAAAGGGTGGTGCTAAAACATGGTTTAATTCTCTTGCTCCTGGTTGTGTGCGTAGTCCCCAGGATATGATTTATTACTTCTCTGCTAAATATTTCCCCGCTCATAAGAAACAAGCTGCCTTAAGGAAAATATATAATTTTGTGCAAATTGAAGAAGGGAGTCTCCCACAAGCTCGGGGGAGGCTTCTCCGATTACTTAATGCTTTGCCTGATCATCCTCTCAAGAAAAATGAAATACTTGATATCTTTTATAATGGACCAACCGATGCTTCCAGCGACCACCTGGATAGTTGTGCTGGTTGTGTTTTCAGGGAAAGAACTATTGAGCAAGCTGAATTGCTATTGAATAATATATTGAGTAATGATAATGATTGGACACTTCCTAAGCCAACTCCTAAGCCAACTCCGAATAAAATGGGTATTCTATTTCTCAGTCCTGAAGATATGCAAGAGGCAAAGAAATCTATGAAAGAAAAGGGTATTAAAGCTGAAGATGTTAAGAATTTACCACCTATTGAAGAAATACATGGTCTTAATAACCCGACACAGGTAGTAAAGGTAAATTCTCTCTATAAATGTGATGAAGGTGATATTCCTCGTAATAAGTCTGCTAGCCAATGCTTGGATGAGTTTGATAATTTTATTGTTAAACAAGAAAACTTCAATGCTTGTGTTGGTAGACAATTGAAACGTAATGCTTATATGATTGAACACTTCAGTGATTATATGTCTAGAGTTAAAGGTGACCTTAAACTTATTAGTAAACATGCTTCTATGGTTACCACTCAGGTAGAACAAGTGCTTAAAGCACAAGATGATTTTCTCAATGAATTAAATAATAAGAAAAATGATAGTGCTGTTAGAGTTGTGACTAGAGGGGGTAAAATGACTCAGGAACCTTTGTATCCTGAGGGCCACCTTAAGAGAGTTGAGCAAGATTCTCAGAGAACTAATGTTGATGCACCTAGTCCTTCTAAGAAGAAGAAAAAGAAAAATGATAGGACTTTGCATGCTTCTAGTGAACCTGTTGTTGACACACCTGAGAATCCCAATGATATTTCTATTTCTGATGTTGAAACACTATTTGGTAATGAACATGAACCTAGTTATAATGTTAATGATGATGTTCATGATGATGCTCAACCTAGCAATAACAATGATGTAGAGGTTGAACCTGTTGTTGATCTTGATAACCCACAATCAAAGAATCAACATTATGATAAGAGAGACTTCGTTGCTAGGAAGCGCGGTAAGGAAAGAGAACCATGGGTTCAGAATCCCATGCCTTTTCCTCCTAAACCATCCAAGAAAAAAGGATGATGAGGATTTTGAGCGCTTTGCTGAAATGATTAGACCTATCTTTTTGCGTATGTGTTTGACTGATATGCTTAAAATGAATCCTTATGCTAAGTATATGAAAGATATTGTTAAAAATAAAAGAAAGATATCGGAAGCTGAAATTTCCACCATGCTTGCGAATTATACTTTTAAAGGTGGAATACCTAAGAAACTAGGAGATCCAGGAGTACCAACCATACCATGCTCCATTAAAAGAATCTATGTTAAAACTGCTTTATGTGATCTTGGAGCCGGCGTTAGTGTTATGCCTCTCTCTTTATATCGTAGACTTGATTTGAATAAGTTGACACCTACTGAAACATCTTTGCAAATGGCCGATAAATCAACTGCTATACCTGTCGGTATCTGTGAGGATGTGCCTGTTGTGGTTGCAAACGTTACTATTTTAACGGACTTTCTTATTCTTGATATTCCCGAGGACGAAAGTATGTCGATTATCCTTGGTAGACCCTTTCTGAATACTGTAAGGGCTGTTATTGATTGCAACAAAGGCAATGTCACTTTTCATGTTAATGGTAATGAGCGTACATTACACTTTCCGAGGAAACAACCTAAAGTCCAGAGTATCAATTCTATTGGAAAAATTTCAATGATTACTATTGGATGTTTTGAATTCCCTCTTCCTATTGTCAAGAGTAAATATGATATTCTTATTGTTGGGCACATGCACATCCCCGTTGAGGTAACCTAGTGTTATTCGAAAATTCTCCGGTTTCATGTTATTCATAAGGAGTTTGCTAACAAGACTTGATCAACCTTGTTAGTGGATTCCTTTTGATGAGCATGAGATGGATGAAGTTAGAAAGCACAACTCTCTGTACCCTCCTTTTACTTTCTGTTATTTAGATTAAATAAAGAAAAAAAGTATTTTCTGTCTGCTTTCTGAATTATCCTTGCAATAAAAATACCCTGAAAATAAAAGTTCTCCAAATGTCCTGAAAATGAAATATGATTTTTTGTAGAATATTTAAGAATTACCGGCACTGAGAACACACCAGGGGGGCCACCATTTGGCCACGAGGGTGCAGGGCGCGCCCACCCCCCTAGGGCGCGTCCCCTGCCTCGTGGACCCCCTCCACTTATTCCAGCACCCACTCACTTCGTCTTCCTCCAGAAAAAATCCTCCCATAGCTCAAACCCATGTTCTAGCTCATCTTGCTGCCATTTTCGATCTCCTTGCTCAAAGCTCCATTCACAAAACTGTTTGGGGAGATTGTTCTTCTGTATGTGACTCCTCCATGGGTACAATTAGTTTTTGTTCTAGGGCGTTATTTACTACAAATTTTTCCTGTTAGGGTGACACTGTTCTTGAGCTTGCATGTCAAATTTATATGGTCCAAAGTAGTTTTAATGCATGATATGGCCTCTAGGCACTTGTAGGAGTAGTTTCTATCAATTTTGTTGAGTTTGGTTCACTTTTATTTTGAGTCACTAAAAATTTCAGAAATTTCCGGAGGGAGAAAATATTGAAGAGATTGTTGAGAGGCTCTTCGAGCCGAAGCTCGAAGGATAAGCAGAATGAGGAGAATAAAAAGCTCAAATACAATCTTCCTCGCATTGCGGAGGTTCGGCCGTGCGAATGGCCTTGTGATGCGTTCTTAAGAACCGCTGGAATTTACGATGATTTCTATTACTTTGCTGAGAATGCAGGCCTCACCGACTTCCTGCACGACCAGCGCGAACAGTATCTCTTACTCACTAATATTTTCGTGCAAAATTTTTATTTCCATGCTAAGAAATCACCACCTTCAGTGGAGTTTCACTTATATGATGAGGTTAAGGAGATGTCACTCCATGATTTTTGTCGGCTCTGCAAGATACCCTTTGAGGGCAGCATCGAGGAACCACATCGTAGTGATGTGGATGGGTTTATTGATAGAAATGTTGTAGGAGAAACTAGGAAAGTTTCCGATGCAAGAATTACTAGTATACATTTTCCTGTTCTACGTTACTTTGCGATATTTGCTAGTAGTTGCTTAATTGGTCGCGGGAATAGTGTAAATCTTTGTGCTCCTGATATTGTCATTTTGCACCATGCTTTGTTTCGGGATACAACTTTCAGCTTAGGCGCTATTGTTGCTAAACGATTAAGTCTAAACCATACAAAGGGCCCCATCTTCGGAGGCATCTTTGCTTCATGCCTTGCTGAACACTTTGAGATACCTATTAGGCATTATGAGAAAGAGGAAAAGTTGCTGCCCCCTGTTTTTCTAGATTATAAGAGTATGGTAGCACATGATTTTATTGTTAAAAATAAGAAGAAGATGCTTAAGTATAATTTGATATTTGATAAAACTCACTATAAGATTATTACCTTGCCTGCACCCTCGTTGTTTAACATACTTTCAGGCACATACCTCATCTTGCCAGAGGCCATTTATGCATACTGGAGGCTGGCACAAGTCCCAGAGCCTGAACCTGAGCCACCACTTGACCCTTATCGACAGTTTGTTTATTAGTGGGATCCGGAGGAGATTGCCAACCAGTGGCACCTTGAGGACCCTCCTCAGTACACCGGAGAGAGTAGCTTCGATCAGTGGCCATAGACCAACTTAGGCCAAAAGCCTAAGTTTGGGGGAGTATGTATTTCTCACCGACATTACATTCATGTTCACACACTCATTCTAGTTGTTGGTGCTCATACTTTTTCATTGTACCATCCATGCTAGTTTATTTTCTTTGCTAAGCCTTCTTCTTGTGTGTTCGAAAAAACCTTAAGAAAAACCAAAAAAAATTAGTTATAGCTTTTAGCTAGTTTACTTTCCATGCATGCAGTAGTAGTAATTAAAAGAAAACCCAAAAAGATTTCTCGTTCTTCTTTTGCTTGTTGGGAGCTTTCTTGTGTAAATAGTTTTATTTATTTTCTTGTTCTTTGGGGGTCGAGAGGAGAAGACCATGATGAAAATGTTGAGTGGCTCTCATATGCATTATTGTTGATTTAACCAAGAGCCCATATTACCTTGTCTTCTCCCTTGTATTAAATGCTTGCAGATTCCAGCTTAGTCCAATGCACATGCACTATTATTATTATCCACACCGTTCGGTCGTGCGAGTGAAAGGCAATAATGACGATATATGATGGACTGATTGAGATGAGAGAAGCTGGTATGAACTCGACCATCTTGTTTTTGTAAATATGATTAGTTCATCGTTCCTGATTCAGCCTATTATGAATGAAACATGTTTGCAATGACAATTAGAGATTATAGTTTCCCATGCCATGCTTAATTAGCTAGGAGTTTATAATAGTTTACCTTGCGTGCCAACATGCTATTAAAATGGTTGTGATGTGGTATGATAGGGTGGTATCCTCCTTTGAATGATTCGAGTGGCTTGACTTGGCACATGTTCACGCATGTAGTTGAAACAAAATCAACATAGCCTCCACGATATTTATGTTCATGGTGATTTATATCCTACTCATGCTTGCACTCATTGTTGATTAATCTAAATTCATGTTCATGACTGTTGTCGCTCTCTAGTTGGTCGCTTCCCAGTCTTTTTCTAGCCTTCACTTGCACTAAGAGGGAATACTGCTTGTGCGTCCACTTCCATAAACCCCCAAACTTATTCCACATGAGTCCACCATACCTTCCTATAAGCGGTATCTACCTGCCGTTCCAAGTAAATTTGTATGTGACAAACTCTAAACCTTCAAATGAAATTCTGCTTTGTATGCTCAAATAGCTCATGTATCAACTAGGGCTGTCTATATCTTCCATGCTAGGTGGGTTATTCTCACGATGATCGGACTCCGCTCATCACTCACGAGAAAATGGCTGGTAACCGGGATGCCCAGTCCCATGCTCAAATCAAAATAATTGCAAAGAAAACTCCCCTAGGATTGTTGTTAGTTGGAGGCTGATACGTCTCCAACGTATCTATAATTTTTGATTGTTCCATTCTATTATATTATCAACCTTGGATGTTTTATATGCATTTATATGCTAGTTTATATGATTTTTGGGACCAACCTATTAACCTAGAGCCCAGTGCCAGTTTCTGTTTTTTTCCCTTGTTTTAAAGTATCACAGAAAAGGAAAATCAAACGGAGTCCAATTGACCTAAAACTTCACGGAACTTATTTTTGGACCAGAAGAAGCCCACGGAGCATCGAATATGGACCAGAAGAGTCCCGGGCTGCCCATGAGGGTGGGGGGCGCGCGCCCCCTGCCTCGTGGACAGCTCGAAGATCCCCTGATCGACTTCTTTCGCCTATATATGTCCATATACCCTAAAAACTTCGGGGAGCAGAATAGATCGGGAGTTCCGCCGCCAGAAGCCTCCATAGCCACCGAAAACTAATCTAGACCCGTTCCGGCACCATGTCGGAGGGGGGAATCCCTCTCCGGTGGCCATCTTCATCATCCCGGCGCTCTCCATGACGAGGAGGGAGTAGTTCTCCCTTGGGGCTGAGGGTATGTACCAGTAGCTATGTGTTTGATCTCTCTCTCTCTCGTGTTCTTGAGGTGGTACGATCTTGATGTATCGCGAGCTTTGCTATTATAGTTGGATCTGATGTTTCTCCCCCTCTACTCTCTTGTAATGGATTGAGTTTTCCCTTTGAAGTTGTCTTATCGGATTGAGTCTTTAAGGATTTGAGAACAGTTGATGTATGTCTTGCATGTGCTTATCTGTGGTGACAATGGGATATCACGTGATCCACTTGGTGTATGTTTTGGTGATCAACTTGCGAGTTCCGTGACCTCGTGAACTTATGCATAGGGGTTGGCACACGTTTTCGTCTTGACTCTCCGGTAGAAACTTTGGGGCACTCTTTGAAGTTCTTTGTGTTGGTTGAATAGATGAATCTGAGATTGTGTGATGCATATCGTATAATCATACCCACGGATACTTGAGGTGACATTGGAGTATCTAGGTGACATTATGGTTTTGGTTGATTTGTGTCTTAAGGTGTTATTCTAGTACGAACTCTATGATAGATCGAACGGAAAGAATAGCTTCATGTTATTTTACTACGGACTCTTGAATAGATCGATCAGAAAGGATAACTTTGAGGTGGTTTCGTACCCTACCATAATCTCTTTGTTTGTTCTCCGCTATTAGTGACTTTGGAGTGACTCTTTGTTGCATGTTGAGGGATAGTTATATGATCCAATTATGTTATTATTGTTGAGAGAACTTGCACTAGTGAAAGTATGAACCCTAGGCCTTGTTTCCTAGCATTGCAATACCGTTTACGCTCACTTTTATCATTAGTTACCTTTCTGTTTTTATATTTTCAGATTACAAAAACCTATATCTACCATCCATATTGCACTTGTATCACCATATCTTCGCCGAACTAGTGCACCTATACAATTTACCATTGTATTGGGTGTGTTGGGGACACAAGAGAGTCTTTGTTATTTGGCTGCAGTGTTGTTTGAGAGAGACCATCTTCATCCTACGCCTCCCACGGATTGATAAACCTTAGGTCATCCACTTGAGGGAAATTTGTTGTTGTCCTACAAACCTCTGCACTTGGAGGCCCAACAACGTCTACAAGAAGACGGTTGTGTAGTAGGCATCAGAGGCACCCGTTGTTTAGGACAAGCCATGGTTTGATGTTTGTTGGTGGTGGGGGAGCATAAACTTTACCATTCTGTTTGGGAACCGCCTATAATGTGTGTAGCATGGAAGATATCGAGATCTCTTGGTTGTTATGTTGACAATGAAAGTATACCACTCAAAATATTATTTATCTTTATTTCAAAACTCGAGCTCTGGCACCTCTGCAAATCCCTACTTCCCTCTATGAAGGGCCTATCTATTTACTTTTATGTTGAGTCATCATCCTCTTATTAAAAAGCACCAGTTGGAGAGCACCACTGTCATTCGCATGCATTGGTATTAATTTACATTGAGTATGACTGTGACTAGATCTCTTTTACCATGAATTACAATTTCTAGTTAATCCTTGATCTTCAGGGGTGCTCTGCATTTATCTTTTGCGGTCTCAGAAAGGGCTAGCGAGATACCATCTTGTTATATCATGGTATGATTATTTTGAGAAAGTGTTGTCATCCAAGATTTATTATTATTGCTCGCTAGTTGATTATGCCATTGACATGAGTAAACATGAGACCTAAATGTTATTGTGAATATGGTTAGTTCATAATCTTTGCTGAAAACTTGAATGCTGGCTTTACATATTTGCAACAACAAGATCAAACTGAGTTTGTAGAAGTTTTTTCTTTATCACTTTCAGTTTGTCAACTGAATTGCTTGAGGACAAGCAAAGGTTTAAGCTTGGGGGAGTTGATATGTCTCCAACGTATCTACTTTTCCAAACACATTTGCCCTTGTTTTGGACTCTAACTTGCATGATTTGAATGGAACTAACCCGGACTGACACTGTTTTCAGCAGAATTGCCATGGTGTTATTTTTGTGCAGAAATAAAAGTTCTCGGAATGACCTGAAAATCCACGGAGACACGTTTTGGAATTAATAAAAAATACTGGTGAAAGAATCAGCATCAGGGGGCCCACACCCTGTCCACGAGGGTGCAGGGCGCGCCCCCTGCCTCGTGGGCCCCCTGAGACTCCACCGACGTCAACTCCAACTCTATATATTCACGTTCGGGGAGAAAAAATAGGAGAGAAGGATTCATCGCGTTTTACGATACGGAGCCGCCGCTAAGCCCTAATCTTCATCGGGAGGGCTGATCTGGAGTCCGTTCGGGGTCCGGAGAGGGGATTTCGTCGCCATCGTCATCATCAACCTTCCTCCATCACCAATTTCATGATGCTCTCCGCCGTGCGTGAGTAATCCCATCGTAGGCTTGCTGGACGGTGATGGGTTGGATGAGATTTACCATGTAATCGAGTTAGTTTTGTTAGGGTTTGATCCCTAGTATCCATTATGTTCTAAGATTGATGTTGCTATGACTTTGCTATGCTTAATGCTTGTCACTAGGGCTCGAGTGCCATGATTTCAGATCTAAACCTATTATGTTTTCATGAATATATGTGAGTTCTTGATCCTACCTTGCAAGTCAATAGTCACCTACTATGTGTTATGATCCTGTAACCCCGAAGTGACAATAATCGGGACCACTCCCGGTGATGACCGTAGTTTGAGGAGTTCATGTATTCACTATGTGTTAATGCTTTGGTCCGGTACTCTACTAAAAGGATGCCTTAATATCCCTTAGTTTCCAATAGGACCCCGCTGCCACGGGAGGGTAGGACAAAAGATGTCATGCAAGTTCTTTTCCATAAGCACGTATGACTATATTCGGAATACATGCCTACATTACATTGATGAACTGGAGCTAGTTCTGTGTCACCCTATGTTATAACTGTTGCATGAGGAATCACATCCGACATAATTATCCATCATTGATCCATTGCCTACGAGCTTTTCACATATTGATCTTTGCTTAGTTAATTTTCCGTTGCCACTGTTACGATTGCTACAAAAACTACTATTGTTACTTTTGCCACCGTTATCGTTACTTCCATACTACTTTGCTACTAAATACTTTGCTGCAGATATTAAGTCTTTTAGGTGTGGTTGAATTGACAACTCAACAGCTAACACTTGAGAATATTCTTTGGCTCCCCTTATGTCGAATCAATAAATTTGGGTTGAATACTCTACCCTCGAAAACTGTTGCGATCCCCTATACTTGTGGGTTATCATTGTCTTAATTTATTGTATGACCCGCGTGTCAATGAAAACGCCTTGTGATTACTTTACTTTATTGCTAACCGTTAGCCGTAGTAGTAGAAGTAATAGTTGGCGATACAACTTCATGAAGACACGATGATGGAGATCATGGTGTCATGCCGGTGATGAAGGTGATCATGCCGCGCCTCGAAGATGGAGATCAAAGGCGCAAGATGATATTGGCCATATCATGTCACTTTATGATTTGCATGTGATGTTTGTCATGTTTACATCTTATTGGCTTAGAACGACGGTAGCATAAATAAGATGATCCCTCACTAAAATTTCAAGAAAAGTGTTCCCCCTAACTGTGCACCGTTGCGAAGGTTCGTTGTTTCAAAGCACCACATGATGATCAAGTGTGATAGATTCTAACGTTCACATACAACGGGTGTAAGCCAGATTTACACATGCGAAACACTTAGGTAGACTTGACGAGCCTAGCATGTACAAACATGGCCTCGGAACACGAGAGACCGAAAGGTCGAACATGAGTCGTATAGTAGATACGATCAACATGGAGATGTTCACCATTGATGACTAGTCCATCTCACGTGATCATTGGACATGGCCTAGTCGATTAGGTCATGTATCACTTAGATGACTAGAGGGATGCCTATTTGAGTGGGAGTTCATTAAATAATTTGATTAGATGAACTTAATTATCATGAACTTAGTCTAAAATATCTTTACAATATGTCTTGTAGATCAAATGGCCCACGCTAATGTTGCCCTCAACTTCAACGCGGTCCTAGAGAAAACCAAGCTGAAAGATGATGGTAGCAACTATACAGATTGGGTCCATAACTTGAGGACCATCCTCATAGCTGCCAAGAAAGCATATGTCCTTGAAGCACCGCTAGGTGACGCACCCATTTTCCCAGCAACTCACGACGTTATGAACACCTGGTAGTCGCGCAGTGATGATTACTCCCTGGTTCAGTGTGACATGCTTTACAACTTAGAACCGGGGCTCCAAAAGTGTTTTGAGCAGCACGGAGCATATGAGATGTTCCAAGAGCTGAAAATGGTTTTCCAAGCTCATGCTCGAGTCGAGAGATATGAAGTCTCCGACAAGTTCTACAGTTGTAAGATGTAGGAAAACAATTCTGTCAGCGAGCATATACTCAAAATATTTGGGTTGCACAACCGTTTGTCTCAGCTGGGAGTTAATCTTCCAAATGACTCGGTCATTGACATGATCCTCAAGTCGCTTCCACCTAGCTACAAGAGCTTTGTGATGAACTACAATATGCAAGGGATGGAGAAGTCCATTCCTGAGTTATATTCAATGCTGAAATCAGCGGAGGTGGAAATCAAAAAGGAACATCAAGTGTTGATGGTGAATAAGACCACTAGTTTCAAGAAAGGCAAGGGTAAAAAGAACTTCAAGAAGGACGGAAAGGGAGTTGCCGCGCCTGGTAAATCAGTTGCCGGGAAGAAGCCAAAGAATGGACCCAAGCCCGAGACTCGGTGCTTTTATTGCAAGGGAAATGGTCACTGGAAACAGAACTGCCCCAAGTACTTAGCGGATAAGAAGGCCGGCAATGCCAAAGGTATATGTGATATACATGTTATTGATGTGTACCTTACCAGCGCTCGTAGTAGCTCCTGGGTATTTGATAACGGTGCGGTTGCTCATGTTTGTAACTCAAAACAGGAGCCGCGGAATAAGCGGAGACTAGCGAAGGACGAGGTGACGATGCACGTCGGGAATGGTTCCAAGGTCGATGTGATCGCCGTCGGCACGCTACCTCTACATCTACCTATGGGATTAGTTTTAAACCTCAATAATTGTTATTTAGTGCCAGCTTTGAGCATGAACACTGTATCTGGATCTCGTTTAATGCAAGATGGCTACTCATTTAAATCCGAGAATAATGGTTGTTCCATTTATATGAGAGATATGTTTTATGGTCATGCCCCACTGGTCAATGGTTTATTTTTGTTTAATTTCGAACATGATGTTACACATATTCATAGTGTGAATGCCAAAAGATGTAAGCTTGATAATTATAGTTCCACATACTTGTGGCACTGCCGCCTTGATCACATTGGTGTCAAACGCATGAAGAAACTCTATGCAGATGGACTTTTGGAGTCTCTTGATTATGAATCATTTGACACGTGCAAACCATGCCTCATGGGAAAAATGATCAAGACTCCGTTCTCCAGAACAATGGAGCGAGCAACCAACTTATTGGAAATCATACATACTGATGTGTGCAGTCCAATGAGCATTGAGGCTCGCGGTGGCTATCATTATGTTATCACCCTCACTGATGACTTAAGTAGATATGGGTATGTCTACTTAATGAAACACAAGTCTGAGATCTATGAAAAGTTCAAGGAATTTCAGAGTGAGGTAGAGAATCAACGTGACAAGAAAATAAAGTTCTTACGATCAGATCGTGGAGGGGGATACTTGAGTCACGAGTTTGGCACGCACTTAAGGAAATGTGGAATTGTTTCACGGCTCACACCGCCTGGAACACCTCAATGTAATGGTGTGTCCGAACGTCATAAGCGCACTCTATTGGATATGGTGCGATCTATGATGTCTCTTACCGATCTAGCGCTATCATTTTGGGGTTATGCTTTAGAGACTGCCGCATTCACTTTAAATAAGGCTCTGTCGAAATCCGTTGAGACGGCACCGTATGAATTATAGGTTGGGAAGAAACCTAAGCTGTCATTTCTGAAAGTTTGGGGATGCGATGCTTATGTCAAGAAACTTCAACCTGAAAAGCTCGAACCCTAGTCAAAAAAATGCGTCTTTGTAGGATACCCTAAGGAAACTATTGGGTATACCTTCTACCTCAGATCCGAAGGCAAGATCTTTGTTGCCAAGAATGGATCCTTTCTAGAGAAAGAGTTTCTCTCGAAAGAAGTAAGTGGGAGGAAAGTAGAACTTGATGATGTACTGCCTCTCGAACCGGAGAGTAGCACAGCTCAGGAAGATGTTTATGTGGTGCCTGCACTGACTAGATATGAAGTTAATGATGAAGATCATGAAACTTCGGATCAAGTTGCTACTGAACTTCTTAGGTCCACAAGGACACGTTCCGCACCAGAGTGGTACGGCAACCCTGTCCTGGAAATCATGTTGTTAGACAACGTTGAACCTTCGAACTATGAAGAAGTGATGGCGGGCCCGGATTCCAACAAATGGCTTGAGGCCATGAAATCCGAGATAGGATCCATGTATGAAAACAAAGTATGGACTTTGACAGACTTGCCCGATGATCGGCAAGCCATAGAGAATAGATGGATCTTTAAGAAGAAGACTGACGCGAATGGTAATGTGACCATCTATAAGGCTCGGCTTGTCGCTAAGGGTTATCGACAAGTTCAAGGGGTTGAATATGATGAGACATTCTCACCCGTAGCGAAGCTGAAGTCCGTCCGAATCATGTTAGCAATTGCCGCATTCTATGATTATGAGATATGGCAAATGGACGTCAAAACGACATTCCTTAATGGTTTTCTTAAGGAAGAATTGTATACGATGCAGCCGAAAGGTTTTGTCAATCCTAGGAATGCTGAAAAGGTATGCAAGCTCCAGCGCTCCATCTATGGGCTGGTGCAAGCATCTCGGAGTTGGAACATTCGCTTTGATGAAATTATCAAAGTGTTTGGTTTTATGTAGACTTATGGAGAAGCCTGTGTTTACAAGAAAGTGAGTGGGAGCTCCGTATCATTTCTCATACTATATGTGGATGACATACTATTGAGGGGAAATGATATAGAACTTTTGGAAAGCATAAAGGCCTACTTGAATAAGTGTTTTTCAATGAAGGACCTTGGAGAAGCTGCTTACATATTAGGCATCAAGATCTATAGAGATAGATCGAGACTGCTCATTGGTCTTTCGCAAAGCACGTACCTTGACAAGATATTGAAGAAGTTCAATATGGATCAGTCCAAGAAGGGGTTCTTGCCTGTATTGCAAGGTGTGAGATTGAGCACGGCTCAATGCCCAACCTCGGCAGAAGATAGAGAAAAGATGAGTGTCATCCCCTATGCCTCAGCCATAGGCTCTATTATGTATGCCATGCTATGTACCAGACCTGATGTGAACCTTGCCGTAAGTTTGGTAGGGAGGTACCAAAGCGATCCCGGTATGGAACACTGGAAAACGGTTAAGAATATCCTGAAGTACCTGAAAAGGACTAAGGATATGTTTCTCGTTTATGGAGGTGACGAAGAGCTCGTTGTAAAGGGTTACGTCGATGCTAGCTTTGACACAGATCTGGATGACTCCAAGTCACAAACCGGATACGTGTACATTTTGAATGGTGGGGCAGTCAGCTGGTGCAGTTGCAAGCAGAGCGTCGTGGTGGGATCTACATGTGAAGCGGAGTACATAGCTGCCTCAGAGGCAGCACATGAAGCAGTCTGGATGAAGGAGTTCATCACTGACCTAGGAGTCATTCCCAATGCGTTGGGCCCAATGACTCTCTTCTATGACAACACTAGAGCTATTGCCCTTGCCAAGGAGCCTAGGTTTCACAAGAAGACCAGGCATATCAAGCGTCGCTTCAACTTCATTCGTGAATATATTCAAGACGGAGACATAGATATTTGTAAAGTGCATACAGATCTGAATGTCGCAGATCCATTGACTAAACCTCTTCCATGAGCAAAACATGATCAACACCAGAACTCTATGGGTGTTCGATTCATCACAATGTAACTAGATTATTGACTCTAGTGCAAGTGGGAGACTGTTGGAAATATGCCCGAGAGGCAATAATAAAGTGCTTATTATTATATTTCCTTGTTCATGATAATTGTCTATTGTTCATGCTATAATTGTATTAACCGGAAACGATAATACATGTGTGAATACAAAGATCACAACATGTACCTAGTGAGCCTCTAGTTGACTAGCTCTTTGATCAATAGATGGTTGTAGTTTCCTGACCATGGACATTGGATGTCGTTGATAACAGGATCACATCATTAGGAGAATGATGTGATGGACAAGACCCAATCCTAAGCATATCACAAGATTGTGTAGTTCGTTTGCTAGAGCTTTTTTAATGTCAAGTATCGTTTCCTTAGACCATGAGATTGTGCAACTCCCGGATACCGTAGGAGTGCTTTGGGTGTATCAAACGTCACAACGTAACTGGGTGACTATAAAGGTGCACTACAGGTATCTCCGAAAGTGTCTGTTGGGTTGGCACGAATCGAGACTGGGACTTGTCACTCCGTATGACGGAGAGGTATCTCTGGGCCCACTCGGTAATGCGTCATCATAACGAGCTAAATGTGACTAAAGAGTTGGTCACGGATCATGCGTTACGGAACGAGTAAAAAGACTTGGCGGTAACGAGATAGAACGAGGTATGGGGATACCGACGATTGAATCTCGGGCAAAGTAACATACCGTATCCCGTTGTTGGTTATTGGCCAGAGAGATTTCTCGGTCATGTCTACATGGTTCCCGAACCCATAGGGTCTACACACTTAAGGTTCAGTGATGCTAGAATTGTTATGGGAAATTGTATGTGGTTACCGAAGTTTGTTCATAGTCCCGGATGAGATCCCGGATGTCACGAGGAGTTCCGGAATAGTCCAGAGGTGAAGATTTATATATGGGAAGTCCAGTTTCAGTCGATGGAATAGTTTCGGGGGTTATCGGTATTGTACCGGGACCACTGAAAGGTGTTCGGGGGCCCAGCGGGTGGGGCCGCCTGCCCCGGGGGACTTAATGGGCTGAATATGGGAGGGAACCAGCCCCTTGTGGGCAGGTGTGCCCCCAAGGTCCCAAGGCGCCTAGGGTTAGAAACCCTAGGGGGAGGGGCGCCTCCCACCTTGCTTGGGGGGCAAGTCTTCCCCCTGGCCGCCGCCCCCCTCTAGATGCATCTAGGGGGCCGCCCCCTCTCCCCTTCACCCTATAAATAGAGGGGGTGGGAGGGCAGCCGCACCCATTCCCTAGCGCAGCCCTTCCCTCCTCCTCCTCCTCCTCGGTAGTGCTTAGCGAAGCTCTGCCGGAGAACCACGAGCTCCACCACCACCACGCCGTCGTGTTGCCGGGGTTCTCCCTCAACTTCCCCTCTCCCCTTGCTGGATCAAGAAGGAGGAGACATCCCCGGCTGTACGTGTGTTGAATGCGGAGGTGCCGTGCGTTCGGCGCTTGATTGGATCTTCCGCGATTTGAATCGATGCGAGTACACTCCATCAACCGCGTTCTTGTAATGCTTCCGCTTAGCGATCTTCAAGGGTATGAAGATGCACTCCCTCTCTCTCATTGCTAGTATCTCCTAGATTGATCTTGGTGACACATAGGAAAATTTTGAATTATTACTACGTTCCTCAACATAGCCCATTTACAGCCCGCTAGGTCACAACCCGTTACAGCTTACCCGAATTAGGCCCTAATAATCCCCAAGTGCAGGGAATCATCGTAGCAATTTCCAAAGGTGGAAGTGATAAGTATGGAGTGTCGAACCCACAAGGAGCTAAAGGTAAGATCAATATTCTCTCAAGCCCTATCTGCCACTGATACGACTCTACGTACACCGAACGTTTGCTTCCAACTAGAGATGAGAAATAAAACTACGTTGTGGGTATGAAGTGGATAACTTTGTATGATATCGGAGAGCTAAAATATGAAAGTAGATGATGTTATCATAAAGTTAAAATATATTACTAAGTATTATAAATAGCAACTGTGGAATTATGGTGGATCGGTGTGCGGAATTGTCCTAGGAAATTGTTAACAAGACCGGTAATCACTATTGCAGTTTCATATGAGGGAGAGGCATAAGCTAACATACTTTATCTACTTGGATCATATGTACTTATGATTGGAACTCTAGCAAGCATCCGCAACTACTAAAGATCATTAAGGTAAAACCCAACCATAGCATTAAAGCATCAAGTCCTCTTTATTCCCATACGCAACAACCCCCTTACTCGGGTTTGTGTTTCAGTCACTCACCAACCCACTATAAGCAAATCATGAACGTATTGCAACACCCTACAGCGGGAATCCCTCACGCTTGCGCGACACGGAGGGCACCATAGGACAACACCAAAGTAAAACATACAACTCATACCAATCTAGATCATCAATCAACCCAAAGACAAAGGATATCTACTCAAAACATCATAAGATGGCAACACATCATTGGATCATAATATGTGGCATAAAGCACCATGTTCAAGTAGGGATTACAGCGGGGTGCAGGAGAGTGGACCGCGTAAAAGAGATGAGGATGGTGATGTTGATGAATACGATCACCGCGGCGATGATTCCCCTCTCGATGGCACTGCGGTGCCACCAAGAGAGGAGGAGAGGTTCTCCTCCTTGTGCTTCCTCCTCCATGGCCTCCCCCCTAGATGGGGAGAGGTTCTCCCTCTGGTCCTTGGCATTCATGGTGATGATGGCCCCTCCGGGATCCTCCTCCATGCCCTCTGGTGATGATGGCCCCCTCCGGCAGGGTGCCAGAGAGGGCCTAGATTGGTTTTTGGTGGCTACGGAGGCTTCTGGCGGTGGAACTCTAGATCTAGGTTAATTTTCCAAGTTTTCTGTATTTATAGGAATTTTTGGCGTCGGTCTCACATCAAGGAGGTGCCCGAGGCGTCCACGAGGCAGGCCCACGCGCCTAGGGGGGGGGGGGCGCCACCCACCCTCGTGGACGCCCCGGGACTCTCCTGGCCCAACTCTTTTACTCCGGGGTCTTCTTTTGGTCCATAAAAAATCATGAAAAATTGGCACGTCAATTGGACTCCGTTTGATATTCCTTTTCTGTAAAACTCAAAAACAAGGAAAAAACAGAAACTGGCAGTGGGTACTAGGTTAATAGGTTAGTGCCAAAATCATATAAAATAGCATATAAATGCATATAAAACATCCAAGGTTGATAATATAATAGCATGGATACTTCATAAATTATAGATACATTGGAGACGTATCAGCATCCCCAAGCTTAATTCCTGCTCGTCCTCGAGTAGGTAAATGATAAAAGAAATAATTTATGAAGTGTGAATGCTTAGCAAGTGCATAAGTTTCATCAACGATAGTTCCAATCACTTTTCTAGCATCATTATGTATCATAACAGTAGCTCATATTCATAAAACTTCTCATGATCAAGTAACAAGCTATTCATATGTTAAAGTATAGATCATAAACTTTCTTAAAACTAACAAACTATATTCTCAGTCATCAAAACAATTACAATTCATCTTATTTTCAGGAAGGGTCTATGTGAGAGCTTTGATTTAACAAACTCCACATACTCAACTATCATTTAATCTTTCACAATTGCTAACACTCACGTGATATTTATGGGTTCAAAGTTTTAATCGGACACAGAGAAAGATAGGGGCTTATAGATTCGCCTCCCAACCTTTTACCTCAAGGGTAATGTCAACAATAATAGTTCATGATAACTTGAGGTAAAAGGTTTAAGGAATGTTTGGAAGCACAAGTAGTATCTCTACTTGGTGCAAAGAATTTGGCTAGCATGAGGGGGACAAGCAAGCTCAACATGACAATATACTTTATTTCAAATATAAGAAAACATAACCCATTATGGTGTCTTCCTTGTCCGACATCAACCTTTTAGCATGTCATATTTTAATGAGTGCTCACAAGTACAAAAGATGTCCAAGATAGTATATTTATATGTGAAATCTCTCTTCCTTCAATATTCTTTCATGAATTGTTCAAGTGACCAATTCTACGTTTGTTAACTTTCAATAAGTTTACTACCTATACTTATTCTATGTGAAGCCATTAATCCCCATGGTATAAGCATATGAAACATATGTAAATTCAGATTTATGATATTCAATTATTCAGCCATTTACTCATAGGATATACGTGAAGCACGTGAGTAAATGACAAACTACTCCAAAAGATAATAGTGAAGGACATTGAGTAGTCAAATGATTAACTAGCCATGGGAGGATTCTTTTTCATTTAATAATTCAGATCCAATGATTTTATTCAACATCAAGTAAAATTGAAAATACACTCCAAGAAAAACACATATCATGTGACGAATAAAAATATATCTTCGAGTAAGGTATACAGATAGTTTTGAAGACGAAAGAGGGGATGCCTTCCGGGGCATCCCCAAGCTTAGGTGCTTGAGTCTTCCTTGAATATTACCTTGGGGTGCCTTGGGCATCCACAAGCTTAGGGTCTTTACACTCCTTATTCTCCTCATATCGATATCTCACCCAAAACTTGAAAACTTCAATCACACAAAACTTAACGGAACTTCGTGAGATAGGTTAGTATGATAAAGAGTAAACCATTCACTTTGGTACTGTCAAAGACAAGGTTCATAATTTTTCTCACACAATGCCTACTGCACCATATCATTTCTACAATTTATATTGAGAAATATAAGCCATAGAAACTAGAAAACAAGCAAACTATGCAATGAAAACAGAATCTGTCAGAAACAGAACCGTCTGTAATGATATGAACACTAACCATATTTCTGCTACTCAAAAAATTATGAAATAAATTGGTGGACGTGAGGAATTTGTCTATTAATATTCTGCAAAAGTAATCAGGACCAAAGCACTCTTCTGTAAAAAAAAACGGCACCTAATCTCGTGAGCGCAAAGTTTCTGTTTTTTACAACAAGATCACATTAACTTTCACCCAAGTCTTCCCAAAGGTCTTACTTGGCACTTTATTGAAACAAAAGCTATAAAACATGATTACTACAGTAGCTTAATCATGTAAACACACAAAAACAATAATGGTAAATATTGGGTTGTCTCCCAACAAGCGCTTTTCTTTAATGCCTTTTAGCTAGGCATGATGATTTCAATGATGCTCATATAAAAGATAAGAATTGAAACATAAAGAGAGCATAATGAAGAATATGACTAGCAAATTTAAACCTATCCCACTTCCTATGCCTAGGGATTTTGTGAGCACACAATTTATGGGAACAAGAATCAACTAGCATAGGAAGGCAAAACAAGTATAACTTTAAAACTTTAAGCACATAGAGAGGAAAACCTGATATTATTGCACTCCTACAAGCAAATATTCCTTCCTCATAATAATTTTCAGTAGCATAATGAATGAATTCAACAATATAACCATCACATAAAGCATTATTTTCATGATCTACGAGCATAGAAATTTTACTACTCTCCACATAAGCAAAATTCTCCCCATTCGGAATGACGGGATCACTAGTTCCTAAAGTTGACACTCTTCCAAACCCGCTTTAGATGATATTATTATTCATACTCCAAAATATATAAGTTAAGTTCATGTATCATTCTACAATTAATATAGACTAACCAATATCCAAGCTCAAAATGTATAAGTGAAGCACATGAAGCATTCTATAAAGCCATACTCAAAAGATTTAAGTGAAGCTCAAAGAGCAATTCTATAAGATCATACTTAGAAGATATAAGTGAAGCACATGAAGTATTCTATAAATTCATGAAGGTACATCTCATACTAGCATGGTTCTTAAAGAAAAAGAAAAACACAAATGACACAAATCATGTGAACAAAACAAAAACCGTGGTATACCGATAATTTGTTGAAGAAGAAAGATGGGATGCCAACCGGGGCATCCCCAAGCTTAGATGCTTGAGTATCCTTAGAATATTTACTTGGGGTGCCTTGGGCATCCCCAAGCTTGAGTTCTTGCCTCCCTTTATTCTTCTCACATCGGTAACTCCTCGTTCTTCGAACACTTCATCCACACAAAACTTTAACAAAAACTTTGTGAGATCCGTTAGTATAATAAAGAAAATCGCTACCTTTAGGTACTGTCGTGAACTCATTATAAATTCATATTGGTGTAATATATACTGTATCCCAACTCATCCATGGTTCATACCCTACGATACTACTCATAGATTCATCAAAATAAGCAAACAACACATAGAAAACAGAATCTGTCTAAAACAGGACAGTCTGTAGTAATATGGAGGTTTAGTAAACTTATGTAACTCCAAAAATTATGAAATAAATTTGAAAATTCGAAAAATTTATACATAAGTAATGAGAAAAAAGGTTCAGACCCAATTGACTTCCCAGTAAAAAATGTAAAATCACGCGCTACAGCTAAAGTTTTTGTTTTTGTTCTGCACATAGTAAACAAGCAATCTAATCATCCTAAAACCAAAGCTTGGCACATTATTTTTATAATACAATGGATATATAAGGGGATAATTATTTACATAGAAACTTCCATGAAAAATTCTACATTGTTTCCGTGAGCATGAACACAAGTGCTCAAGGTCGACCCTCACTTCTTCAATGCATAACTTTCCAATCACTTCTCTTTTTGAAAAACTGTTTAGGCATGAGAGGCAAGTATTTTTTTTTTGATTTTTTGTATGTTTCACCCACAACTAAATAGAAACAAAAAAGGAAAAACAAAATCTACTTAGTGATGGAAGCAAACAAGCATACACAAGAATATCAACCCCACGCTATTGCTCCCCGGCAACGGCGCCAGAAAAGAGCTTGATAATCCCCAAGTGCAGGGAATCATCATAGCAATTTCCAAAGGTGGAAGTGATAAGTATGGAGTGTCGAACCCACAAGGAGCTAAAGGTAAGATTAATATTCTCTCAAGCCCTATCTGCCACTAATACGACTCTATGTACACCGAACGTTTGCTTCCAACTAGAGATGAGAAATAAAACTACGTTGTGGGTATGAAGTGGATAACTTTGTATGATATCGAAGAGCTAAAATATGAAAGTAGGTGCTGTTATCCTAAAGTTAGAATATATTACTAAGTATTATAAATAGCGAGTGTGGAATTATGGTGGATTGGTGTGCGGAATTGTCCTAGGCAATTGTTAACAAGACCGGTAATCACTATTGCAGTTTCATATGAGGGAGAGGCATAAGCTAACATACTTTCCCTACTTGGATCATATGCACTTATGATTGTAACTCTAGCAAGCATCCGCAACTACTAAAGACCATTAAGGTAAAACCCAACCATAGCATTAAAGCATCAAGTCCTCTTTATTCCCATACGCAACAACCCCCTTACTCGGGTTTGTGTTTCAGTCGCTCACCAACCCACTATAAGCGAATCATGAACGTATTGCAACACCCTACAGCGGGAATCCCTGCACGCTTGCGCGACACGGAGGGCACCATAGGACAGCACCAAAGTAAAACATACAACTCATACCAATCTAGATCATCAATCAACCCAAATACAAAGGATATCTACTCAAAACATCATAAGATGGCAACACATCATTGGATCATAATATGTGGCATAAAGCACCATGTTCAAGTAGGGATTACAGCGGGGTGCGGGAGAGTGGACAGCGTAAAAGAGATGAGGATGGTGATGATGATGGTGATGTTGATGAAGACGATCACCGCGGCGATGATTCCCCTCTCGATGGCACTCTAGTGCCACCAAGAGAGAGGAGGAGAGGTTCTCCCCCTTGTGCTTCCTCCTCCATGGCCTCCCCCCTAGATGGGGAGAGGTTCTCCCTCTAGTCCTTGGCCTTCACGGTGATGATGGCCCCTCCGAGATCCTCCTCCATGCCCTCCGGTGATGATGTCCCCCTCCGGCAGGGTGCCAGAGAGGGCCTAGATTGGTTTTCAGTGGCTACGGAGGCTTCTGGCGGCGAAACTCCCGATCTAGGTTAATTTTCTGAGGTTTATGTATTTATAGGAATTTTTGGCATCGGTATCATGTCAAGGAGGTGGTCGAGGCATCCACGAGGCAGGCCCACGCGCCTTGGGGGGGGGGGGGCGCCCCCCGCCCTCGTGGACGCCCCGGGACGCTCCTGGCCCAACTCTTTTACTCTGGGGTCTTCTTTTGGTCCATAAAAAATCGTCAACAATTGGCACGTCAATTGGACTCCGTTTGATATTCCTTTTCTGTAAAACTCAAAAACAAGGAAAAAATATAAACTGGCACTGGGCACTAGGTTAATAGGTTAGTCCCAAAAATGATATAAAATAGCATATAAATGCATATAAAACATCCAGGTTGATAATATAATAGCATGAATACTTCATAAATTATAGATACATTAGAGACGTATCAGGCCCAATAGCGTTATCTGGGCCATCTAGTATGATTCCAGCCCATTGTAACTTCCGGCCCATGTATGGCCCATGAGTGTTTCTCCCCATATGAGTCCCTTTGTAAATCTTGGTCCATTAACGACCCATGGTGAAACTGGCCCGTAATGAATAGTGTATCACTTTATACCCATTAGCGGCCCATTAGTCCGTCGGCCGTTTCCAACCCGTGTTAACTTTTGGCCTTCTAAGGGCCCATTTATTCTTGGGCTCATTTCCAGAATTCGATTACTTATGGTCCTTTAGTGGCCTATTCAGCTTGTGGGCCAAATTCAGCCCGTGGTTACAGTCGGCCTGCTTGTGGCCCGTGAACACGTTGGGTTGTTTTCGTAGCGTCATCAATTACGGCCTATTAACAGCCCATTATGGTCGGGCCATAAAACAGGCATTTTCCTCTCTAGGCCGTTTACGGCCCATTTTGCAGTCCATCATTGGTCCATGAATAGTATGACCCATGTATGGCGAAGCTATTATATGGCCCGTAGAATGCCCATAGATGAGACGGCCCATAGAAGGCCCATGGATCCTACGGCTCGTAAAAGGCCCATGGATCCTACAGTCCGTAGAAGGCCCATGGATCCTACGGCCCATGGAAGGCCCATGGATCATACAAACTGTGGAGGGCCATGTTCACTACAACAGGTAGCAGGACCATGGTCACAACAGTCCGTGTGTTGCCATGGTTATTATGGCCTAGTTTATTGTGGCCACTAGAAAAACGCGGAAAAAGAACTACAGTGACTACAAGCAAACAACTAAACAAGACAATAAGGAAATAAATAAGCGAGGAACTAACACTAGGCTATTACGACTATTACACATATTACATCCACTGGGCATCAAAGTTCGCCACCAGTGCAAATATAGGGAACAAAGCAGCATATTACATACACTAGCCGTCAAAATTGGCCACCAGTGCAAATAAACGCGGCAGCAAAACAAGTCCATAACTGAAACAACTTCAGAAGAGCTCAAGAAACGTTATCCTGGGTATCCACCATGCTGGCAATAAGCTTAGCAATCTTATTAGCTTTGTCCTGTTTGGCGCTAAAATCCTCCAACGCTTGTTGTTGCACCATAAAGTATGCATCTGAATGCTCCAGGGACTTCCGCAGTCCTTCTGCTTCTTGTCGCAGCACAGCTGATCGATGTCTTTCAACTTGTAGTTGAGACTCAAGAAACCGAACTGATTTAGACAGTGAGTTTGAATAGCTTGTGCAAGCGGTAGTGGCCAGTAACTCGAACACAAAACCAAGACAGGACTTTGGGGTTGTCTCACTGTCTTCAAGATAGTTTTCCTTAGCTGTTTTATCAGCTTTGTTGGAGACCAACAAGGATGTCTCACTATCCTGAACCTTATATTCATTACTTCCTTTACCATTGCTTATTAAGGCACTCTTCCCCAATATTCTATGAGCATTCTAAAAGAAGAAACAAGCAGACACATAACAGGTTTAGCATGTACTAGTATATGAAACTCATTTCGGTGAACCAGTTCATTAGTAAGGTGGACAGGATTAAACTACCAAGTCTTCTATTGCCAAGTAGTACATAATAAAAGCATGAAACAAACATATATGTATGTCCTATGGTCACTGCATTGTCTTGCCAAATCAAAATAGAGACACAGTTCAAATCATATCAGTTCAAGACAAATCAACACTGAAAGAATACAAAGCGTGGGAAACTACACGACACAACAAGATTTTAGATGGGTACCATTGGTCTACATGTACAACAACACTATTGGCTTTGTTGTGATGCTAGTAATGTGCATGATATGAGAAGTCAACTGTATACACAATTGAAATTGAAATCAATAGAGCTATTGATAAGAGCAAACCTGTTAAAGAAACATGCATGAACATACCTGCTGTGCCATTGGAGTTTCGATTGGATCCTTCAATTTAAAAATAAGTTTGTATGAGTAAATACAGTGATACAATAGCAAAGCAGTATGCACGATAGCAATAGAATCTTAAATGAGAACAATTGTTCTTCATGTTTAAGCATTTGTTCTACATGAACAGAGTACAGTAAGACGCAAGAATATAGTACTTAAAAATAGAAAATGAGCTCATAGACCTTACCACATTCTTGGTTCAGGACTAGTACAGAACAAGGCGTTCCCAGTCATCATCCAGTAAATGTGTCTCAGGAGAACGTAAGGAAATTTGATGAGTTTCTTTGCCAGTGAAGTACATTTTCTTCAGGTAGTTCCGATACTGCCACCAAGCATTCTTGAAGATAGCAAAGGTATTAGCATAGGTTACCTTATCCTAAGTTTCCAAATCGGTCCTTCTCTATAGAGAAAAATGGGAAAATTTGTTGTATTATAACCATCATGGAGGTAGAATGTATGGGACAAAGCAAAGTAATTGTCATGAATAACATTACTTACACATAACTCCTGGACAAACACCTACAACTGGCATTTTCCTTCATCTTGAGTATAATATTTCCATGATGGGAAGATACACACATAGGATTTAACAACATCAAATGCGTTAGATGCTAAACTACGACTGGCTAATTGTGCTTCCTCCACAGGGATAGGTGTACTAACTAGTGGAGTTGGGGTTCGTCATGGTAGTACTGGCGCTTTGGGCATTGGAGCTGCCTTACTAATTGCTCTTGTTTGGGAGCTCTGTGGTGGAGATGGTGCTGTGTCAACAGGAACTGGGTTACTATCTGCTAGGGTTGGGGTTAGATTGGGTGAAGATGGTTCTCTGTCCATCGCAATAGGGGTACAATCTGCGAGGGTCTAGGTTATGTGTGGTAGGGCTGGTTCTCGTGCATGTACAACCGGGTGCTATCTCCACCAAGAGGTAGCACTGTTTTATTTGAAGACCGTGTTTTTACTCCGCTAGATACTGGCATCACCCGCTCCAATTCAAATGGCTGATAAAAAGGAAACATAGTTGAATGTTCAGACATTGTATGAGAGACAGATGCAATAGATAGTGTGGAAAAAATAGGGCATGAAATAGTTGACATGTATATTGTTTAACTAAAACGGATAGTGTGACATAATTTCACATATATGATGTTTATCTAAACTGGATAGCATAGCATAACATAATTCAAAGATATGATGAATAACTAAACATGATCACATGACATAATTCACATACATGTTATCTAAGTAATCAGGATCGCATGATTTAATTCACATATGTGATTTATATGCTAAGCAGAGGGCATTCACATATATGATGTCCGAACTAAGAACATGGTGTTGAATATTGTGTATATGATGTCTAAACTATGCAATGCAAGACACCATATGCATGATATGAGCAGTATAACCGTGCCAAGTTAGAGCATACACCTCGGTGGGGGAATAGGATTGGTCATCTGTCTCGGAATCCATCTCTGAGGAGCTATCTGAAGGAAATATGCCCTAGAGGCAATAATAAAGTTATTATTTATTTCCTTATTTCATGATAAATGTTTATTATTCATGCTAGAATTGTATTAACCGGAAACATAATACATGTGTTAATACATACACAAACAGAGTGTCACTAGCATGCCTCTACTTGACTAGCTCGTTAATCAAAGATGGTTATGTTTCCTAACCATAGACAAAGAGTTGTTATTTGATTAACGGGATCACATCATTAGGAGAATGATGTGATTGACTTGACCCATTCCGTTAGCTTAGCACTCGATCGTTTAGTATGTTGCTATTGCTTTCTTCATGACTTATACATGTTCCTATGACTATGAGATTATGCAACTCCCGTTTACCGGAGGAACACTTTGTGTGCTACCAAACGTCACAACTTAACTGGGTGATTATAAAGGTGCTCTACAGGTGTCTCCAAAGGTACATGTTGGGTTCGCGTATTTCGAGATTAGGATTGGTCACTCCGATTGTCGGAGAGGTATCTCTAGGCCCTCTCGGTAATGCACATCACATAAGCCTTGCAAGCATTGCAACTAATGAGTTAGTTGTGAGATGATGTATTACGGAACGAGTAAAGAGACTTGTCGGTAACGAGATTGAACTAGGTGTTGAGATACCGACGATCGAATCTCGGGCAAGTAACATACCGATGACAAAGGGAACAACGTATGTTGTTATGCGGTCTGACCGATAAAGATCTTCGTAGAATATGTAGGAACCAATATGAGCATCCAGGTTCTGCTATTGGTTATTGA
The DNA here is from genome assembly GCF_056163025.1 of Triticum urartu. Taxonomy (NCBI): domain Eukaryota; kingdom Viridiplantae; phylum Streptophyta; class Magnoliopsida; order Poales; family Poaceae; genus Triticum; species Triticum urartu. The sequence goes on from NC_141873.1 coordinate 379,953,293, forward strand.
CCGGAGATGTGTCTCGGTCATGTCTACATTATTCTCAAACCGTAGGGTCCGCACGCTTAACGTTACGATGACAGTTTCATTATGAGTTTATGTATTTTGATGTACCGAAGGTTGTTCGGAGTCCCGGATGTGATCATGGACATGACGAGGAGTCTCGAAATGGTCGATACATAAAGATTGATATATTGGAAGCGTATATTTGGATATCGGAATCGTTCCGGGTGAAATCGGGATTTTACCGGAGTACCGGGGGGTTACCGGAACCCCACCCCCCGGGGGGTTATTGGGCCTACATGGGCCCTAAGGGAGAAGAGGAAAGAAGGCAAGAGGTGGCCGCACGCCCCTCCCCTCCCTAGTCCGAATAGGACAAGGAGAGGGGGGCGGCGCCCCCCCTTTCCTTTCCCTCTTCATCCTCTTTCCCACTTCTCCTTCTCCAACTAGGAAAGAAGGGAGTCCTACTCCCGGTGGGAGTAGGACTCCCCCTTGGCGCGCCCTCCTTGGCTGGCCGCCCCCTCCCCTTGGCTCCTTTATATACAGGGGCAGGGGGGCACCCTAGAACACACAAGTTGATCTTCATGATCGTTCCTTAGCCGTGTGCGGTGCCCCCCTCCACCATATTCCACCTCGGTCATATTGTAGCGGTGCTTAGGCGAAGCCCTGCGACGGTTGAACATCAAGATCGTCACCACGCCATCATGCTGATAGAACTCCTTCCCGAAGCTTTGCTGGATCGGAGCCCAGGGAGCGTCATCGAGCTGAACGTGTGCCAAGAACTCGGAGGTGCCGGAGTAACGGTGCTTGGATCGGTTGGACCGGGAAGACGTACGACTACTTCCTCTATGTTGCGTCAACGCTTCCACTTCGGTCTACGAGGGTACGTAGACAACACTCTCCCCTCTCGTTGCTATGCATCACCATGATCTTGCGTGTGCGTAGGAATTTTTTTGAAATTACTACGTTCCCCAACAGTGGTATCAGAGCCATGTTTTATGGTTTGATGTTATATGCACGAGTAGAACACAAGTGAGTTGTGGGCGATATAAGTCATACTGCTTACCATCATGTCATACTTTGGTTCGGCGGTATTGTTGGATGAAGCGGCCCGGGCCGACATTACGCGTACGCTTACGCGAGACTGGTTCTACCGCCGTGCTTTGCACACAGGTGGCTGGCGGGTGTCAGTTTCTCCAACTTTAGTTGAACCGAGTGTGGCTACGCCCGGTCCTTGCGAAGGTTAAAACAACACCAACTTGACAAACTATCGTTGTGGTTTTGATGCGTGGGTAAGATTGGTTCTTGCTTAAGCCCGTAGCAGCCACGTAAAACTTGCAACAAACAAAGTAGAGGACGTCTAACTTGTTTTTGCAGGGCATGTTGTGATGTGATATGGTCAAGGCACGATGCTAAATTTTATTGTATGAGATGATCATGTTTTGTAACCAAGTTATCGGCAACTGGCAGGAGCCATATGGTTGTCGCTTTATTGTATGCAATGCAATCGCCCTGTAATGCTTTACTTTATCACTAAGCGGTAGCGATAGTCGTAGAAGCATAAGATTGGCGAGACGACAACGGTGCTACGATGGAGATCAAGGTGTCGCGCCGGTGACGATGGTGATCATGATGGTGCTTCGGAGATGGAGATCACAAGCACAAGATGATGATGGCCATATCATATCACTTATATTGATTGCATGTGATGTTTATCTTTTATGCATCTTATCTTGCTTTGATTGACGGTAGCATTATAAGATGATCTCCCACTAAATTTCAAGATAAAAAGTGTTCTCCCTGAGTATGCACCGTTGCCAAAGTTCGTCGTGCCCAGACACCACGTGATGATCGGGTGCGATAAGCTCTACGTCCATCTACAACGGGTGCAAGCCAGTTTTGCACACGTAGAATACTCAGGTTAAACTTGACGAGCCTAGCATATGCAGATATGGCCTCGGAACACTGAGACCGAAAGGTCGAGCGTGAATCATATAGTAGATATGATCAACATAGCGATGTTCACCATTGAAAACTACTCCATTTCACGTGATGATCGGTTATGGTTTAGTTGATTTGGATCACGTGATCACTTAGATGATTAGAGGGATGTCTATCTAAATGGGAGTTCTTAAGTAATATGATTAATTGAACTTAAATTTATCATGAACTTAGTCCTGGTAGTATTTTGCAAATCATGTTGTAGATCAATAGCTCGCGTTGTTGCTTCCCTGTGTTTATTTTGATATGTTCCTAGAGAAAATTGTGTTGAAAGATGTTAGTAGCAATGATGCGGATTGGATCCGTGATCTGAGGTTTATCCTCATTGCTGCACAGAAGAATTATGTCCTTGATGGACCGCTAGGTGACAGACCTATTGCAGGAGCAGATGCAGACGTTATGAACGTTTGGCTAGCTCAATATGATGACTACTTAATAGTTTAGTGCACCATGCTTAACGGCTTAGAATCGGGACTTCAAAAGACGTTTTAAACGTCATGGACCATATGAGATGTTCCAGGAGTTGAAGTTAATATTTCAAGCAAATACCTGAGTTGAGAGATATGAAGTCTCCAACAAGTTCTATAGCCAAAAGATGGAGGAGAATCGCTCAACTAGTGAGCATGTGCTCAGATTGTCTGGGTACTGCAATTGCTTGAATCAAGTGGGAGTTAATCTTCCAGATAAGATAGTGATTGACAGAATTCTCTAGTCACCATCACCAAGTTAGTAGAACTTCGTGATGAACTATAGTATGCAAGGGATGACGAAAACGACTCCCGAGCTTTTCATGATGATGAAATCGATGAAGGTAGAAATCAAGAAAGAGCATCAAGTGTTGATGGTAGACAAGACCACTAGTTTCAATAAAAGGGCAAAGGGAAGAAGGGGAACTTCAAGAAGAACGGCAAGCAAGTTGCTGCTCAAGTGAAGAAGCCCAAGTCTGGTCCTAAGCCTGAGACTAAGTGCTTCTACTGCAAAGGGACTGGTCACTGGAAGCGAAACTGCCCCAAGTATTTGGCGGATAAGAAGGATGGCAAAGTGAACAAAGGTATATTTGATATACAGATTATTAATGTGTATTTTACTAGTGTTCGTAGCAACCCCTCGATATTTGATACTGGTTCAGTTGCTAAGAGTAGTAACTCGAAACGGGAGTTGCAGAATGAATAGAAACTAGTTAAGGGTGAAGTGACGATGTGTGTTGGAAGTAGTTCCAAGATTGATATGATCATCATCGCACACTCCCTATACTTTCGGGATTAGTGTTGAACCTAAATAAGTGTTATTTGGTGTTTGCGTTGAGCATGAATATGATTTGATCATGTTTATTGCAATACAGTTATTCATTTAAGTTAGAGAATAATTGTTGTTCTGTTTACATGAATAAAACCTTATATGGTTACACACCCAATGAAAATGGTTCATTGGATCTCGATCGTAGTGATACACATATTCATAATATTGAAGACAAAAGATGCAAAGTTAATAATGATAGTGCAACTTATTTGTGGCACTGCCATTTAGGTCATATTGGTGTAAAGCGCATGAAGAAACTCCATGCTGATGGGATTTTGGAATCACTTGATTATGAATCACTTGATGCTTGCGAACCATGCCTTATGGGCAAGATGACTAAGACTCCGTTCTCCGGAACAATGGAGCGAGCAACTGACTTATTGGAAATAATACATACTGATGTATGTGATCCGATGAGTGTTGAGGCTCGCGGCGGGTATCGTTATTTTCTGACCTTCACAGATGATTTGAGCAGATATGGGTATATCTACTTGATGAAACACAAGTATGAAACATTTGAAAAGTTCAAAGAATTTCAGAGTGAAGTGGAGAATCATCGTAACAAAAATAAAAAGTTTCTACGATATGATCGCAGAAGTAAAATATTTGAGTTACGAGTTTGGCCTTCAGTTAAAAACAATGTGAAATAGTTTCACTGCTCACGCCACCTGGAACACCACAGCATAATGGTGTGTCCGAACGTCATAACCGTACTTTATTAGATATGGTGCGAACTATGATGTCTCTTACCAATCTACCACTATCGTTTTGGGATTATGCATTAGAGACAGCTGCATTCACATTAAATAGGGCACCATCTAAATCCGTTGAGACGACACCGTATGAACTATGGTTTGACAAGAAACCTAAGCTGTCGTTTCTTAAAGTTTGAGGTTGCAATGCTTATGTGAAAAAGTTTCAACCTGATAAGCTCAAAACCAAATCGGAGAAGTGCGTCTTCATAGGATACCCAAAAGAAAAATGTTGGGTACACCTTCTATCACAGATCCGAAGGCAAGATGTTCGTGCTGAGAATGGATCCTTTCTAGAGAAGGAGTTTCTCTCGAAAGAAGTGAGTGGGAGGAAAGTAGAACTTGATAAGGTAATTGTACCTTCTCCCTTATTGGAAAGTAGTTCATCACAGAAATCTGTTCCTGTGACTACTACACCAATTAGTGAGGAAGCTAATGATAATGATCATGTAACTTCAGATCAAGTTACTACCGAATCTCGTAGGTTAACCAGAGTGACATCCGCACCAGAGTGGTACGGTAATCCCGTTCTGGAAGTCATGTTACTAGACCATGACGAACTTGCGAACTATGAGGAAGCGATGATGAGCCCAGATTCCGCGAAATGGTTTGAGGCCATGAAATCTGAGATATGATCCATGTATGAGAACAAAGTATGGACTTTGATGGATTTGCCCGATGATCGGCAAGCCATAGAAAATAAATGGATCTTCAAGAGGAAGACGGACGCTGATAGTAGTGTTACTATCTACAAAGCTAGACTTGTCGAAAAATGTTTTTGACAAAGTTCAAGGTGTTGACTACGATGAAATTTTCTCACTCGTAGCGATGCTTAAGTCTGTCCAAATCATGTTAGCAATTGCCGCAGTTTTATGAAATCTGGCAAATGGATAAGCAAAACTACATTCCTTAATGGATTTAAAGAAGAATTGTATATGATACAACAAGAAGGTTTTGTCAATCCTAAAGGTTCTAACAAAATATGCAAGCTCCAGCGATCCATCTATGGACTGGTGCAAGCATCTCAGAGTTGGAATATACACTTTGATAAGTTGATCAAAGCATATAGTTTTATACAGACTTGCGGTGAAGCCTGTATTTACAAGAAAGTGAGTGGGAGCACTACAACATTTCTGATAAGTATATGTGTATGACATATTGTTGATCGGAAATAATGTAGAATTATTCTGCAAAGCATAAAGGAGTGTTTGAAAGGATTTTTTCAAATAAAACCTCGGTGAAGCTGCTTACATATTGAGCATCAAGATCTATAGAGATAGATCAAGACGCTTGATAAGTTTTTTCAATGAGTACATACCTTGACAAGATTTTGAAGTAGTTCAAAATGGAACAGTCAAAGAAAGAATTCTTGCCTGTGTTACAAGGTGTGAAGTTGAGTAAGACTCAAAGCCCGACCACGGCAGAAAATAGAATGAGAATGAAAGTCATTCCCTATGCCTTGGCCATAGGTTCTATAAAGTATGCCATGCTGTGTACCAGACCTATTGTATACCCTACACTAATTTTGGCAAGGGAGTACAATAGTGATCTAGGAGTAGATCACTGGACAGCGGTCAAAATTATCCTTAGTGGAATAAGGATATGTTTCTCGATTATGGAGGTGACAAAAGGTTCGTCGTAAAAGGGTTACGTCGATACAAGTTTGGGCACTGATCCGGATGACTCTTAGTCTTCATCTGGATACATATTAAAAGTGGGAGCAATTAGCTAAGTAGCTCCGTGCAGAGCATTGTAGACATAGAAAATTGCAAAATACTTATGGATCTGAATATGGCAGACCCGTTGCCTAAACTTCTCTCACAGGCAAAACATGATCACACCTTAGTACTCTTTGGGTGTTAATCACATAGCAATGTGAACTAGATTACTGAGTCTAGTAAACCCTTTGGGTGTTGGTCACATATCGATGTGAACTATGGGTGTTAACCACATAAAGATGTGAACTATTGATGTTAGATCACATGGTGATGTGAACTAGATTATTGACTCTAGTGCAAGTGGGAGACTGAAGGAAATATGCCCTAGAGGCAATAATAAAGTTATTATTTATTTCCTTATTTCATGATAAATGTTTATTATTCATGATAGAATTGTATTAACCGGAAACATAATACATGTGTGAATACATAGACAAACAGAGTGTCACTAGTATGCCTCTACTTGACTAGCTCGTTAATCAAAGATGGTTATGTTTCCTAACCATAGACAAAGAGTTTTTATTTGATTAACGGGATCACATCATTAGGAGAATGATGTGATTGACTTGACCCATTCCGTTAGCTTAGCACTCGATCGTTTAGTATGTTGCTATTGCTTTCTTCGTGACTTATACATGTTCCTATGACTATGAGATTATGCAACTCCCGTTTACCGGAGGAACACTTTGTGTGCTACCAAACGTCACAACGTAACTGGGTGATTATAAAGGTGCTCTACAGGTGTCTCCAAAGGTACATGTTGGGTTGGCGTATTTCAAGATTAGGATTTGTCACTCCGATTGTCGGAGAGGTATCTCTGGGCCCTCTCGGTAATGCACATCACATAAGCCTTGCAAGCATTGCAACTAATGAGTTAGTTGTGAGATGATGTATTACGGAACGAGTAAAGAGACTTGCCGGTAACGAGATTGAACTAGGTATTGAGATACCGACGATCAAATCTCGGGCAAGTAACATACCGATGACAAAGGGAACAACGTATGTTGTTATGCGGTCTGACCGATAAAGATCTTCGTAGAATATGTAAGAACCAATATGAGCATCCAGGTTCTGCTATTGGTTATTGACCAGAGACGTGTCTCGGTCATGTCTACATTATTGTCGAACCGTAGGGTCCGCACGCTTAACGTTACGATGACAGTTTCATTATGAGTTTATGTATTTTGATGTACCGAAGGTTGTTCGGAGTCCCGGATGTGATCATGGACATGACGAGGAGTCTCGAAATGGTCGAGACATAAAGATCGATATATTGGAAGCCTATATTTGGATATCAGAATTGTTCCGGGTGAAATCGGGATTTTACCGGAGTACCGGGGGGTTACCGGAACCCCCCCCGGGGGTTATTGGGCCTACATGGGCCCTAAGGGAGAAGAGGAAAGGAGGCAAGAGGTGGCCGCGTGCCCCTCCCCTCCCTAGTCCGAATAGGACAAGGAGAGGGGGGCGGCGCCCCCCTTTCCTTTCCCTCTTCCTCCTCTTTCCCACTTCTCCTTCTCCAACTAGGAAAGAAGGGAGTCCTACTCCCGGTGGGAGTAGGACTCCCCCTTGGCGTGCCCTCCTTGGCCGGCCGCCCCCTCCCCTTGGCTCCTTTATATACGGGGGCAGGGGGGCACCCTAGAACACACAAGTTGATCTTCGTGATCGTTCCTTAGCCGTGTGCGGTGCCCCCCTCCACCATATTCCACCTCGGTCATATTGTAGCGGTGCTTAGGCGAAGCCCTGCGACGGTTGAACATCAAGATCGTCACCACGCCGTCGTGCTAACAGAACTCCTTCCCGAAGCTTTGCTGGATGGGAGCCCGGGGAGCGTCATCGAGCTGAACGTGTGCCAAGAACTCGGAGGTGCCGGAGTAACGGTGCTTGGATCGGTTGGACCGGGAAGACGTACGACTACTTCCTCTACGTTGCGTCAACGCTTCTGCTTCGGTCTACGAGGGTACATAGACAACACTCTCCCCTCTCATTGCTATGCATCACCATGATCTTGCGTGTGCGTAGGATTTTTTTTGAAATTGCTACGTTCCCAACACTATCGGGACCCAACAAGAGATCTGCTTCGACAGGTAGCACTGTCTGCTATGAAGGCCTTGTTTTCACTCTAGATTTTTCCATGTCCCACCCAAATGGCTGATTCACAAGAAGAGTAGTTTAATGTACAAACATTGTCGACAAATGGAAATGTAATGAAGAAAAGATGGGCAAGATATCATTCAAATATATGATGCCTGGTTAAACAGGATGGCATTGCACATTTCACATATATTATGGTTGGCTAAAAGACATGAGACTGCATAATTCCCATATATGATATAGAAACTAAACAGGTGGCATTACAGAACATGTGTAAACTAAGCAGATGACATATATGATGTCAAAAGTAGGCACTACAAGGCAACATATGCATGATATGACTACATCATCATGCCAAGTTAGAGCAAACACCTTGGGGGGTAAATAGGAGTGGTCAGCTGCGTATGAATCCGCCTCAGAACAGATATCTTCCTCTAGATTACAATTTGGAGAGGGGGGCGGAGGGGTTTGCCATTGAACCCACCATGGAGCGATGTCCGCATGACATTGTATTTCCGCGCAAAACTCTTCTCTTTTTCTATACATGTTAAACATGACTGTGTACAATATCTGACATGCATACGAAAAAAATATGGTGAGATTATGTAAGGAGAGCATGCAGAAATCTAGAGTGATGGTAACAACCAGTGGATGGATCCAAAAATAATGATAGCAGGCTAATGATTGCTTTAATTTAATAAAAAGATAGATGATGATTACTTTACTATTTGTTTCCCACCCAAGATGAACAACATAAGCATACCCTAGGCGAACCAGATATTAGACAGAGATACTTCATTGCTGCCTCGATATATGCCCCATAACTAATTTAGAACTCAAGTTTGAACATTAATTTGGACCTGACTTGGACTCTAAGAGGTGAACATGACGATACAGTAGCAGGTAATTTTAAGCAATGCATAACATAAGCAGAAACAAAAGAGTGCGACCTCTCTTGTGGACTCGTGTACTCCTCAAGTTCATCTGCTAAGTCGATGATGGTGATGCCGCTGCGGTGGGTGCCGGCGGCAGGGAAGGAGATCTGAGGTGGCGAAAGACGGTCAGGAGTCGTGATGTCTGGTTTGGTTGATGCTTCTGTCGATGGAGCAGCTCAGGTGAGGTGGACGACGTCGCGGCAGGAGCAGGACAAACCACACAAAGTTTTCTTTGACACCTACCTGTAACTGAAGTAATTCTGTAAGGGCTCATTTGGCTTGCATGATTCTAAAAATGCAGGGATAGGAAAAAACACCGGAATAGGATAGGAATGCACATGGTAAACAAATCATTTGTAAACACGAGATTTCTATCAACTTGGGTGTTTGGTTCACAGGAATTGGAAGAGCAGAGGAATGCAAAGAAACATGGCCAAAATAAAGTGAAACCATATGAAAGCGTGTACAGTTAGAATGTTATTCTTCCACTAATGCACTTGGTCTTGTTTTCATGCATAGGATTTTGAAAAGTAGGTGGATGTTTTGCTCCATTCCTTTCAACAAAATGCATGAATAATTGAATAGTAGAGTGCCATAGGAAAATTTCCTATTGCTACGTTTTTCTGTTGAACCAAAATAGCCATAATGGATCGACATGAATGTAGAGTAATAAGTGATGCGACAAGTGTACAACCTCTTTGCCGTAGCCGTTTCGACCTCAACATCATTGGGTTGGTCGCTGAAGAAGTTGAGGCAGACGTGGCTAGGGGTGGGCTTTCGGTTCCCCCGAATTGAACGGTTCGGTGTTTCAGTTTTCTCGGTTCCTAGAAAACACCAACCGATCGGTATCTAGCAATAAACGAAACCGAGCCTTCGGTGCACCGATTGATCGGTTCGGTATTCGGTTTTACACCGAATAAACCGAATAGCTGGGGCCTGGCCTCCTCGGCACTACCATGCTAGGCCGGTAATAAGAATAGAAAAAGATGACAGGAGATGAGCGAGACCACATGCAGTAGCAAACAACACCTATTAAAAAATGAAAGTAGACGGGCATCCAGTACACGTGGATGAGAATTAGGGAGGGAATCAGGGGACCAGCCGGCCAGCCTACGACACTGTTTGCCACTCACCACATCAAGGCGCCATCAATTCATTGATTTTCGTTTCATTGGCTGGCAGCACAGAGTCAAAGCGTACAGACGGAAACTACTTTATGGAGGACGCGTGATTAGCTAGCAAAACTGTTCGAGATAGCAGTGGGCTTCGATGCTTCGGTCAATTTGGTGCAGCGAGCGCGCAGACCGAAATCACCAAATTAAATTCAGTTTCTCATAATCATTAACCGGGAATAGTACCAAATAGATCGGTTTCGATCAATTCGGCTTTGGTTCAGGTTAATTCGGTTCGGTCGTTCGGTTTTCAGGTTATATGCCCACCCCTAGAGGTGGATGTCGAAGGTGTGGAGGAAAATCTAAGGAATCTGTAGACGGCGTCCAGGGCACTGCTTTGTTGTGATGGATAGTTCCGTCGTTGGAGCAGCTTCGGTGAGCCGTAAGACGTCGAGGCTGAAGCAGCACAAGACAAACATCCTTAATCTCAAGTGGGATTCTTATAGCATCTCCAATAGATGATGTAAAATACATTACCAAAAATTGATAGATGTAAAATTTACATCACCAAAAAACCACCGGACTACAATAGATGAGGTAAAAACTGTTGACTCTGAACTTAACTGTCAAAACTGAAATTTACTGTGGAATCTGAATGTTACTATCGAAACTGAACGCAATGGTAGCAGAGAGGCACTTCACATGTAGTTTAGGGAGGGCCTGCGGTTCATCTTCAACCTGGACCCCCCTGTGCCGCCGGCCACCACCGGCCGAACCGCCGGCCCCCACCGCCCGCAGTGCCCCCTCGCCGCCCAGAAACCACTCCCCACTGTCGGTCTGCCGCTGCCCCGGCCAGCTCTCTAGCCCCCCCCCCCGCGCCGAGCTTTTTCTCCAACGATTCCCACGCCACTGCCCCACCACCGTGTCCGCCCACCGCCCCACCCTGAATCCTAAAATAGATAGTGGGGTACCTCTCTAGCGAGCCCTCTCCCCACTGCGGGTGGTTCTTCCTTAACTCCGGCAAGCCCCTCTCCTGAAAATCGACTGACCCAAAAGTCGATTCAGTCGACTGAAGTGTAGCTAAATCAGAGAAGAGCAGTAGCACGAGCGAGGGGGAGAGCAGCAGCAGTAGCGCGAGCAAGCGAGCGAGAGCCGGAGCAGCAACAACAGATCCGGCTGGTATGGACGCGGCCGCCGAAGGGGCCTTGCACTAGGGGAGAGCCGCCGTGGAGATGTTGCCCGCGGTGCCGGCTTCGAGGTAGCCGCGCCATGGGGGTGCGGGATGGAGCACCGTCGGTGTCGGGAGGTCGAGTTAAGAAGAAGGTGCGATGCGATGAGTGTACAACCACTTTGGTGGCGCCGAGTAGGCCTCGGCTTCGTCCGAGGAGTCGGTGAGGATGTTGCGGTTCTAGTGGAACAGGTTAAGGCGGCGCTGTGGGCATGGAGCAGCCGCGATAGACGAGGTGATCGTCGGAGCAGCTCCTTGGAGGTGGAGGACAGGGCGACTAAACCGGCGAGACGACGGATCCTCATCTGGGGAGGTGGATGAGGGACGTTGAGCTATTGCGGTAGACGACATCGTCGGGGAAGAGGCTCTGACTGGGCAGTGGTAAGATGGCGGACGGAGGGGGGTGGGGTTTCACGGCTGGAGCAGAGAGGTTATGGCGGCCTGGAATTTCAAGTGGCGAAAAGGAGGCGATGGGAGGGGGACCATGACTTAGGGACTGATACGTCTCCAACATATCTATAATTTTTGATTGCTCCATGCTATTATATTATCTGTTTTGGATGTTAATGGGCTTTATTTTACACTTTTATATCATTTTTGGGACTAACCTATTAACCGGAGGCCCAGCCCAAATTGCTGTTTTTTTTGCCTATTTCAGTGTTTCACAGAAAAGTAATATCAAACGAAGTCCAAACGGAATGAAACCTTCGGGAACGTGATTTTCTCAACAAATGTGATCCAGGAGACTTGGAGTGGGCGTCAAGAAACAATCAAGGAGGCCACGAGGCAGGGGGCGCGCCCTCCACCCTTGTGGGCCCCTCGTTGCTCCACCGACCTACTTCTTCCTCCTATACAAGTCCACGTACCCTGCAAACATCCAGGAGCACCACGAAAACCTAATTCCATCACCGCAACCTTTTGTACCAAGAGATCCCATCTTGGGGCCTTTTCCGGAGCTCCACCGGAGGGGGCATTGATCACGGAGGGCCTCTACATTAACTCCATGGCCTCTCCGGTGATGTGTGAGTAGTTCACTTCAGACCTTCGGGTCCATAGCTAGTAGCTAGATGGCTTCTTCTCTCTCTTTGGATCTCAATACAAAGTTCTCCTCGATTCTCTTGGAGATCTATTCGATGTAATCTTATTTTGCGGTGTGTTTGTTGAGATCCGATGAATTGTGGGTTTATGATCCAGATCATCTATGAACAATATTTGATTCTTCTCTGAATTCTTTTATGTATGATTGGTTTATCTTTGCAAGTCTCTTCAAATTATCAGTTTGGTTTGGCCTACTAGATTGATCTTTCTTGCAATGGGAGAAGTTCTTAGCTTTGGGTTCAATCTTGCGGTGCTCGATCCCAGTGATAGTAGGGGAAACGACACGTATTGTATTTTTGCCATCGAGGATAAAAAGATGGGGTTTACATCATATTGCATGACTTTATCCCTCTACATCATGTCATCTTGCTTAAGGTGTTACTCTGTTCTTATGAACTTAATACTCTAGATGCATGCTGGATAGCGGTCGATGTGTGGAGTAATAGTAGTAGATGCAGGCAGGAGTCGGTCTACTTGTCGCGGACGTGATGCCTATATACATGATCATGCCTAGATATTCTCATAATTATTCGCTTTTCTATCAATTGCTCAACAGTAATTTGTTCACCCACCGCAATACTTATGCTATCTTGAGAGAAGCCACTAGTGAAACCTATGGCCCCCGGGTCTATTTTCCATCATACAAGTTTCCAATCTATTTTATTTTGCAATCTTTACTTTCAATCTATATCATAAAAATACCAAAAATATTTATCTTGTTATTATCATCTCTATCAGATCTCACTCTTGCAAGTGGTCATGAAGGGATTGCCAACCCCTTTATCGCGTTGGTTGCGAGGTTCTTATTTGTTTGTGTAGGTATGAGGTGACTCGCGCATGGTCTCCTACTGGATTGATATCTTGATTCTCAAAAACTGAGGGAAATACTTACGCTGCTCTACTGCATCACCCTTTCCTCTTCAAGGGAAAACCAACGCAGTGCTCAAGAGGTAGCAGGGACGCGCTTGTCCAAAATGTAGGGTGTGTTACAAAAGTACCCCCACCAATTTTAACTAGCGGCCCTTTCGGCTCAGGGTCAGAAGGGGGATTTTGCGTGTCAGGATTTGGCAGTTGGAGGGAGTTTTCGCGCGTGTTGTAATTTTGGGATAGCAAGGCGCGGGTTGTGAAGGTGTGAGTTTTGGGAGCACGATATCGGAGGCCTCCTTTGGTTTAGAGGAATCTTGTAGGAATTTCATAGGATAGGATTTCTATAGGAAAAATTCCTTCAGAGCCCTTTGGTTTGTAGGAATGGAATCCTATTCCTATGGAGGAATTCTTCATATCCTTCACATTTCATAGGAAAATAAACATCAGCCTAGACTCAATGAAAAAAAATCCTATGATGTGAATCAAAGGGCATCTCCTTTCATATTCCTACTCATAGGATTTGAGATACATGCCATCTCATTTCCTATGAGTTTCCTATTCCTACGGTTTTCCTACCCTATGAACCAAAGGAGGCCTGAATTTTTAGGATATAACAAGGCGCGGGTTGAATTTCAAGGACAAACCTAATGTGTAATATTGTACTTGCACGTACCAAATCAATTCGCACTTCCCACAACGAAAAAAACCGAAAAGAATAAATAACCTACTCATACCAACATTTTAGTGCATTCCAAATGTCTATACTACCGCTGCAATTCGAACTAAATTTGAATTCTTTTCTCTATTCTAATAAGAATCTACAATCAAGATTGTTGCCAACTTCAACCATCATTCGTGTATTACCTTAACAACACACCACATGATTACTCTAGAGATAGATATGAACTATGTGTACTATATGAACTCGAATTCAATTTTTTGAATACACTTGATGTTGAGTCCAAATAATAGTACATTTGATGTACTAACTAGATATTCATAATCTAAACCATGTTCCATACATACACCGTGTTTATCACACAAAGTATAGTGTCCCGCCCCCTACATTATGACAAGTATTTAGCCCTGAGCTGCAAAAGCCACACATTAGCCCAAATTATAGTCAATGTTCTACATTATGATATCTTCTTCAAGTATCCGTATCCACATTTTTTATAATGAATTATGATCTCTGTTCGTCTTTTACACCTTCACGATCCTCTTCTCTTTGTAGCTAGCTAGCGCTAACTTTCTATCGTGCATGCACACGCCCGCCCCCCTCTCACCCTCCCCCGACGTCCCCTCCATCGCGCACGTTCGTTATTTCTCTTTAGGTCGTTCACCCATGGTGTGTGTAGGCCCCCCGGCTCCTTCTTTCCGGCACACACCTGTCAATATACCTCTCTAGCCAAGTGTGCCTACCACAGACACATACTTCCCCTCTTCTCTTCTCACCGTCCATGCCCCCCCTATGTCCAATACGGTTCCACGTAGGTGCACACTCCCGCCCCTCTTTTCATCGATCTCATACTCGCACACTCCTCCCCCTCGACATAGTAGGCCTCTCACACCACCTCCTAGCCGCACCCCTCTCCCCCTATCTGTCTCTCTGGACCTTATTTGCTTCTAACACATGCATGCATGTATATGTACCGATCTCCCTACATATAGCTAGGTCGACTATATTGTTTTTCCCCACGCACTGATAGACTTACCTCATTAGTTATGTCTCTTGCTTTCTCGGACACATGACGTTTGATCTTCCTATGTAGTTACGTATGCTTACCACAACCATATCGTCTCCCCTCATCATCCTTGCATACCTCCCGACCCGTCTCTCACACGCACGTGCATAGACAGACAGACATCCCCGGCCCTCTATTATTGATATTGCACTCGTACCCTTCATTTGTCTAACAGGCCTCTCCCACCATTTGTGAGACGCCACTCCACCACCAACCCTCCAACACTCTACCTTTGTATTTCTCCCAACCTTATTCCTCTGCTACACATATGCATGGATGCCGATCTATCTCCCTCAATACATAGCTAGGTCTCTCCCCTTCTCCACACATATACTAGTCGATCTACCTCTCTATAGTTAGGTCTCGGCCCCGCCCCCCCCACACCGATAGTCGAACGTTGTAGGTAGGTATCCATGCCACAGAGAAAAACTGCACCTCTGCCCTCTCAAATTCCAGTAGGCCAACCGCCATGTATATTTGACATGGGCAAACACAAATTCGATGGCACTCTTTATCGATAACGCAGCCACACACTTCATCCCTATTTTCGATTCTATCGATATCTCACGCCGATGATCCCTCCACTCTCTTCTCGTGGATCGCTCCCTCTATATATGATATATCCATGACTCTGTTTCACACACATTGCATGTGTTACATTTTTTTGTTTGAGATATCATCGACACATTGCCTCTGTTTCGCACAAACCATCTCTCTCACACCCACCCATGTACGTACCTGCACCTAAAGAAGAGGTGCACGCAGGACGCACCTACTCACGTCTCGTTCCTGGCCACACCCACGCGGGTACACGGTGGAGTTCGTTTCTGTACGAAAAGGCAGCCCATGTGATAATTTGACGCGTGTAGTGATTGTTTACTCAAAGGAGGGTCGTGTACCACGCGTAGATGGAACAAAGTTCGACTTGACGCGTTTCTATTAAATAAAGTTATATATTCCTCAATGGCATGTATAGAATATAAAACGATTGTCGTGGGGAAAATGGAAAAATCTGCTCCACTATATACAACGGAGCCTGCCTGCCGGGGTTTGTCTCTCGTCACACCATCTCACACAAGGCGGCGGTGACCTCTCTCTCTCACCGTTTGTTAGTGGCTGATACGTCTCCAACGTATCTATAATTTTTGATTGCTCCATGCTATATTATCTTCTGTTTTGGACATTATTGGGCTTTATTATCCACTTTTATATTATTTTTGGGACTAACCTACTAACCGGAGGCCCAGCCCAGAATTGCTGTTTTTTGCCTATTTTAGGGTTTCGAAGAAAAGGAATATCAAACGGAGTCCAAACGGAATGAAACCTTCGGGAACGTGATTTTTGGAACGAACAAGATCCAGGAGACTTGGACCCTACGTCAAGCAATCAACAGGGAGGCCACGAGGAAGGGGGCGCGCCTACCCCCCCCGGCGCGCCCTCCACCCTCGTGGGCCCCAGTTGCTCCACCGAGGTACTTCTTCCTCCTATATATACCTACGTACCCCCAAACGATCAGATACGGAGCCAAAACCCTAATTCCACCGCCGTAACTTTCCGTATCCATGAGATCCCATCTTGGGGCCTGTTCAGGAGCTCCGCCGGAGGGGGCATCGATCACGGAGGGCTTCTACATCAACACATAGCCTCTCCGATGAACTGTGAGTAGTTTACCTCAGACCTTCGGGTCCATAGTTATTAGCTAGATGGCTTCTTCTCTCTTTTTGGATCTCAATACAAAGTTCTCTCCCTCTCTTGTGGAGATCTATTCGATGTAATCTTCTTTTTGCGGTGTGTTTGTTGAGACGGATGAATTGTGGGTTTATGATCAAGTTTATCTATGAACAATATTTGAGTCTTCTCTGAATTCTTTTATGTATGATTGGTTATCTTTGCAAGTCTCTTCGAATTATCAGTTTGCTTTGGCCTACTAGATTGATCTTTCTTGCAATGGGAGAAGTGCTTAGCTTTGGGTTCAATCTTGCGGTGTCCTTTCCCAGTGACAGTAGGGGCAGCAAGGCACGTATTGTATTGTTGCCATCGAGGATAACAAGATGGGGGTTTCATCATATTGCATGAGTTTATCCCTCTACATCATGTCATCTTGCTTAATGCGTTACTCTGTTCTTATGAACTTAATACTCTAGATGCATGCTGGATAGCGGTCGATGTGTGGAGTAATAGTAGTAGATGCAGGCAGGAGTTGGTCTACTTGTCTCGGACGTGATGCCTATATACATGATCATACCTAGATATTCTCATAACTATGCTCAATTTTGTCAATTGCTCAACAGTAATTCGTTCACCCACCGTAAAATACTTATGCTCTCGAGAGAAGCCACTAGTGAAACCTATGTCCCCCGGGTCTATCTTCATCATATTAATCTTCCAACACTTTGTTATTTTCATTGCTTTTATTTCACTTTGCATATTTATCATAAAAATACCAAAAATATTATCTTATCATATCTATCAGATCTCACTCTCGTAAGTGACCGTGTAGGGATTGACAACCCCTTATCGCGTTGGTTGCGAGGATTTATTTGTTTTGTGCAGGTGCGAGGGACTCGCATGTAGCCTCCTACTGGATTGATACCTTGGTTCTCAAAAACCGAGGGAAATACTTACGTTACTTTGCTGCATCACCCTTTCTCATCAAGGGAAAACCAACGCAAGTGCTCAAGAGGTAGCAAGAAGGATTTCTGGCGCCGTTGCCGGGGAGGTCTACGCAAAAGTCAACATACCAAGTACCCGTCACAAACCCTTATCTCCCGTATTACATTATTTGCCATTTGTCTCTCATTTTCCTCTCCCCCACTTCACCCTTGCCGTTTTATTCACCCTCTCTCTCTATCCTCCCTCTCTTTCTCCGTTTGCCTCTTTTTGCCCTTTTGCACTTTCTGCCGTTATGTCTGAAATTGGGGAAATTATTGTTGATATGGACAATAATAATATCATGAAAAATTCTGATGCTCCTGCTAAAGAACCCCCTATCTTACATACAAAAAAATTCCGTGTTGGTAGTGGTAATATTATTGGAAAAGGAGTTATTCAAGATTTCTTTACTTGTGCCGGTGCTTTACCTTCTATGGGTAATTCTATCCTTCATAGAACTAGTAGTCTTGCGGACGCTATTGCCATGCTTGTAGTTGAACTTGAAAGACAATTCATGCACATGCATCCTTGCATACAAAGGATTTTCCTAGAATTTTCTAATATTGAGCATTCTTCTGTTAAGCGTGCCACTACTTTCTTTTTGGCTCATGAGTTTAGATTCATAATTAAAGAGGCCAAAGAAATATTTGCTCATTATAGGGTGGACGCTTGCCGTCCTCCCATAGAGGCTATCCTTTTTTATCAAGAAGAAATAATGCATTTTCAATCTCTATACTATGTTGCTTTCAATGAAAATCTTAGAAAAAGGGTTCCTACTAATGTTTCAGTTGATAGAATTTCTGAACTTAATGATGATTTTTCCATTCGAAATAATGAACTAGGATATTCTCATGAATATAGGCTCACAAAGTTCTATCAAAAGAATGCTTATAATGATGAATTGGTTGTGCAATACGAAGGGCCAAAGGAGGAACCTATACCTCCCAAGGTTGATCTTGGGGACTTTTGTACCATTAAATTTAGCCCTTTTGATTACTTTTGCTTGCCTCAAAGAAAACTTGCTGCCGAATGTAGAGAATATGAAATGAGTTTTAATGATCTATCTTACTATTATGGCAATACCTAGATCTATCCTTGTTTTTTATGCCTAGCTAGGGGCGTTAAACGATAGCGCTTGTTGGGAGGCAACCCAATTTTATTTTCATTCCTTGATTTTTGCTCCTGTTTAGTAATAAAGAATTTATATAGCCTCTGTTTTGGTTGTGTTTTTTGTGTTTAATTAGTGTTTGTGCCAAGTAGAACCGTTGGGAAGACTTGGGGAAAGTCTTGTTAATCTTGTTGTAAAAAACAGAAACTTAAGCGCTCAGGAGAACTGCTTCCATTTTTATTTGGAAAGTGATTTTTAGTTAATTCTTTTTTAAGATGATTAATAGATAAATCCCTCACGTCCAGCAATTTATTTTCGAATTTTTGGGTACGAGATCTTGCGCTAGCTATAGATTACTACAGACTGTTCTGTTTTTGACAGATTCTGTTTTTCGTATGTTGTTTGCTTATTTTGATAAATCTATGGCTAGTTAAAATAGTTTATAAACCATAGAGAATTTGGAATACAGCAGGTTTAACACCAATCTCTACTCCTAATGGACGAGTTGGTTGAATAGTCCCACCACTTTCGTCTGGTTTTTTTTCGCCTGGTTTTTTTTCGTCTCCCCTTCCACCCCTTTTCTACGGGTTTATTTTCCTCTGCACTCTTTCCTTGTAAACCAACACTTTCCTAACATATAAAAGATCACAGATCTAACTTTCCCAATTTACTTAAATCAATCAATTCCTCCCATCAATGCAATTTGCTTTAGTAGGAAATAAAATAACGAATTTGAGGGAAACAAATAACAGAATTGAAAGAAAAAATCCCCCCGCTCCCCGAATCTCTCCCTCCTCCACGAGCAACTGCCCTGGCAATAGTGCGTCGGTTGCCTCCCTTCCCCCATAGCCGGTCGCCTCCCTCCACCGGTTGCCGGCCTCCTGCTTGCCCTGCGCTGGCCACCAACATCCCTGCCGCTGTCCAAGGCCTTCCACCGTGCGACGGCCGCATCTGTGCCGCCGCCGCCTCCATCTCTCTCTCCACCGCACGCCACCGCCTCCATCCTCTCACTCCACCGCACGTCGCCTACTGGATCTCGTTGTCGAGCACATCGGCCACCTAGGCCACCAACCTCGCAATTGGGCATCTCGACCATCATGATCTGCACCGACCAGGCCGGGGACACCGACCACGCCCGGACCCCTACTCTGTGCCATCTACGGCCTCCGACGACGAGGCGCCCCTCCGTTGCATCTACGTATGTTCACCATTGGGTCTACTTCCTCTGTTCCCATCTAATCACACAGCGTGATCACGAAAACATGACGACATGGCATAGGCGAGGGTGGAGAGGAGGCAGAACATGGAGGGCCCTTCCTCTCAATGGCAGCGAGGAACGTAGGAGTGGAGGCGCGTCATGTGGACAACAAGTCGTCGTGACATCCGGTATGTTTGCTTCAGTGTGCTTTTTCTTTTAATATCCATCCCATGGTGCGTGGCTTCAATTGCTTAAACTCCACCGCGACATAGGCTGTGAAGGTGCGCTGGAGAGGGATAATGGATATGAAGGACGTGCATATGAATATTCAAGCAATTCTGATTGAGAGGATTGGTGAGCCTGCTAAGAAGATACATACTACTAGGAGCTGCAATGGCCAAATTGTCACGGGTCATAGACTCGTGTCAAGATGCTATTGACAAGATTTTGATTTGCATCAAATAGTTTCAGGTTTTTTCTTTAATTTCAATCACGATGTTCATGATGTGCTGCTTATAATCAGGTTTAAATATCTGGTGTACATAATGTTGTTTTCTCCTGTGTCATTTGTTCACATTCGTTCACACGGACATTACAGATTCATCTACACATGAATTTGTGTTAGATCAATTGACATTTTAAATTATTTTGGCCTGGTATACCACTTCAACATTTGTGAATTTATTTGAAAAGCCTAAAATATTCATTGTTATTTCTCCAGTAAGATATCCGCCTTTGTAAATACTGCTCTATTCCTTTTGCTTCTTTCAGGAAAGTGGAAGGAGTGATGAAGAACTGAAACATAGTCACATTGGGATATTTTTATGGGAACAAGACCGAAGAATTTGACATTAGCATAATTTTAGTACCAATTCAGGTGTCCCTGATTTTATGTTTTCCTGAATGCATTGG
Source organism: Triticum urartu (assembly GCF_056163025.1). Taxonomy (NCBI): domain Eukaryota; kingdom Viridiplantae; phylum Streptophyta; class Magnoliopsida; order Poales; family Poaceae; genus Triticum; species Triticum urartu. The sequence continues at coordinate 379,974,000 of NC_141873.1, forward strand.
CGGCAGTTTGCGTATTCTTGCAGGTACATTTTATATTAGCTTCAGTGAGGATCAATTATTTCTGTGTACCACTATAAAGATGGTGGAGAAGAGGCCATTACAGAGGGGAACAAAACCAGAGGCATTATAAGATGTGTGCTACTGGGGGCAATGAAGCTGCTCAGACCTACATCAGTGTTGAATAACGTGGGGAGCTGGAGAAACATGACAATGGTGCTGCTTAATCTTCTTGTTATGTAGGTGAGTTAAAAAAATCAAACATGTCAACGCTGTTGTGTTTGGACTAACCTTTTTACTCTAGAATCTTGATCTCAATCACCATGGTTATTTCTGATCCAAGGACATAAAACTGCTCTAATATCTGTTTTGCTAATTGTGTTTTTACATTGTAAAACAATAGATGGGAAACAAAAGGGGAATACGTATATTTGGGCTTCCCCATAGTTGTCGTTTGTTCTTTGATTGTTTAGATCCTCCATAAAATTTCAGGAACCTCTGTTGACATGTTCACAATAATTCTATATCTATTTATTAGAAGTCACAAGTAAAATATGAAGAAGAGCATGTAAAAAGACAGTATGTTTTTAACAGCTTTTCTTTTATGTCATATGTGCTTTTGGAAGTTCAGGATGAGCTTCTTTCAGTACTTCGCTGATGATGAAGCAGATATCAGGGCACTTCAGTTTTGTCATTGCCTGATTCGGCTTGCAGTTTCTACCAATGATGTGGGGCTTAGGCTTTGGATAGTGCACTCTTTTATGTTGACCATCTCGTCTTTACGACAAGTAAGCAGTCTGATATACTCCTGGCCTTTATGTGACGCCCCGAGACCGATGTGCCAGGTGTCCTCCAGTTATTCGCTGTTGTTGCCTTGTCATTTGCTTGCGTGTTGCATCTTGTCATGTCATCATGTGCATTGCATCATCATGTTTTCAAAACTTGCATCTGTTCCGGTCTCCTCGTTCTCTCTATTGTCCGTTCTGAGCCCAACCACACTTGCACGCGCCCGCGGCATGTCCGAAATAGTACTTTATAAGTGGCCGGAAAAATGTTCTCGGAATGGGATGAAAGTTGGCGTGCGGTGTTGTTTTGTTGTCAGTAGACCACCTGCCAAGTTTCATCGCATTCGGAGTCCGTTTGACGCCCCAACGGATAACTATAGCGGCAGTATAGCCGGTCTATCGTCGGACGCTTTCGGTCTCCGGATACAGTTGCCGGGCTGCACTCCTCTCCTCTCATCTCAGCCCAACCTCTCTTCACAGCTCACTAGCCCACCTATCTAACCCCCTCCGCTCCGGGTCATCCGATCGCGATCGTACGGCTCGAAAAACCCCTCCTAACCCCCAAACCCTAGCAAAATTTGCTATATAAGGACACCCCTAGTCCATTTTGGGCAACCTAGACCCCCTTCCCTACCTCCTGCCGCAGCCAACCCCCCTCCTTCCTCGCTTTCAGCGCCCAACCAGCACCCCGCCACCACTTGTCGCCGCCAAAGCCACCCGCCGCCGCCGCCACGTCAGCCGCGCTGCCCCTGCACCCACTCCCGCATCACCGCGTGTCCTCCCCTGCGCCCCACTTTGCCGCGGCCCTCAGAGCCCATGGGAGGCCCGCTCCGGGCCGCTCAGGCCCGCTCCGGGCCGCTCAGGCCCGAATCGCCCTGCCGCTGTGCGCCCGAGCACGCTTGCCCGCAGCCGCTCGTATGCCTCCTCCCGCTGGAGCCCCGCGCCGCCTCGCGCTTCGCCTCCTTCTTCCGGCCACCGGAGTGCTGCCGCCGGCGACCTCCACCTGAGGCCAGAGCTCCGCCGTCCCTCTCTCTTCTCTCTTTCTTCTCCTCCCAGCGCTCACCTCTCGTTCTCTCTCTCGCAGGTGAGGCCATTGCTGCCAGATCCACCCCGCCGGATCCCGCATCCCCGAGCGCCGTCGACCACCCTCGACACCGGATCCGGCTTCCCCAATCCCGGATCTGTCCATTCCTGCCGGTACCGCCTCGCCCCGCCACCTCAGGCCACCACCGGTTCCTGCTGCCGCCACCATGGCTCGCCTCGGCCTCGGCGGGAGGTCGGGGACGAGATCCCCCTCGCGCGGGCCGCCTCCCCTTCGCCCGATCCAGCCCAGCTGCCCGGCCTCCTTCTTCAGTTGGGCCTAGGCCCAATGTGAGCACACCCCCAGCGCCCACCTTTTTTTCCCCTACTGTTGGGCTAGTCCATTTCGGCCCGATGCATGTTTTTCCCTCTGTTGCGATTTTAGCTATTATTTCCAGGGACTGCAGTTTTACAGAAAAACCCTCCATGTTCATTCATTTAATATCTCACTAACCGTGCATCGGATTAAAATGATTTATATATGAAAGTTGCTTAGAATTTTGGGTAGATTCATATTGTGCAACTTTCATCCATGTTTAAAATGTTTTAAATGAGGTTTGCTTATATTTGCCTATTGCCATGTTAAAATGATTTAATTCATAACTAAATAACCGTAGCTCCGTTTTTAACAAACTTTATATGTAAATGGGGTAGAAAAATGCCTAGTTTAACATGGTGGCTTCTTTTTGCATGCTTAACAACTCTAAAATTGTGTTTAGGGCAGAACAGTACCAAACCTAAAATATGCATATGGGGAGTTACCGGAAATGTTGTTCGTTGCTTCCGGCCTCATTTAAATTTGACTAGATGGGTAGTTTTTCATTTGCTTCACTCCCTTGCCATGTTTAACAACATTTAATATTGTTGGGTACATAAACGAGATCGAACTAAATAATTGATGTGGTGCTCCGTCAATATGCAACTCGTTGCATATTGAGCTCCACTTAAGTTGTAGTGTGTTTTGTGCTCTTTGCCATGTCATGCTACATTAAACCGGACATGCATCATACTCGATTGTGCATCATGCCATGTTGATGTGTTGGTTGTTTACTATGTTGTTTGCTTCTTTCCGGTGTTGCTTCTTCGGGTTGGTTCCGATAACGTCGTGTTGTGAGGACCCGTTCGACTACGTCCGTTTGTCTTCTTCATGGACTCGTTCTTCTTCCTTGCGGGATTTCAGGCAAGATGATCATACCCTCGAAATCACTACTATCTTTGCTATGATAGATGCTCGCTCTTTTGCTATGCCTATGCTGCGATACCTACCACTTTCTTGTCATGCCTCCCATATTGTTGAACCAAGCCTCTAACCCACCTTGTCCTAGCAAACCGTTGATTGGCTATGTTACCGCTTTGCTCAGCCCCTCTTATAGCGTTGTTAGTTGCAGGTGAAGATTGAAGTTTGTTCCTTGTTGGAACATGATGATCGCTCCTTGTTGGAACATGTTTACTTGTTGGGATATCACAATATATCTTATTTAATTAATGCATCTATATACTTGGTAAAGGGTGGAAGGCTCGGCCTTATGCCTGGTGTTTTGTTCCACTCATGCCACCCTAGTTTCCGTCATATCGGTGTTATGTTCCCGGATTTTTCGTTCCTTACGCGGTTGGGCTATAATGGGAACCCCTTGACAGTTCGCCTTAAGTAAAGCTCTTCCAGCAATGCCCAACATTGGTTTTACCATTTGCTCTAACAACCTACCACCTTCCCTTGGGTTCTACAGACTCAAGGGTCATCTTTATTCTAACCCCCCCGGGCCAGTGCTCCTCTGAGTGTTGATCCGAACTAGAGCCCTGTGCAGCACCCCCTCGGGGAAACTCGAGGTTTGGTTTTAGTTGTACGGATTGCTCATCTGAGTGTGCCCTGAGAAAGAGATATGTGCAGCTCCTATCGGGATTTGTCGGCACATTCGGGCGGTGTTGCTGGTTTAGTTTTACCCTGTCAAAATGTCTTGTTGTACCGGGATACCGAGTCTGATCGGAATGTCTCGGGAGGAGGTCTATTCCTTCGTTGACCGTGAGAGCTTGTGATGGGCTAAGTTGGGACACCCCTGCAGGGATTTGAACTTTCGAAAGCCGTGCCCGCGGTTATGGGCAGATGGGAATTTGTTAACGTCCGGTTGTAGAAAACCTGAAGTTGACCTTAATTAAAATGAATCAACCGCGTGTGTAACCATGATGGTCTCTTTCCGGCGGAGTCCGGGAAGTGAACACGGTTGTTGGAGTTATGCTTGACGTAGGTAGTCCAGGATCACTTCTTGATCATACTTTTATCGACCGTGCTTTGCCTTCTCTTCTCGCTCTCATTTGCGTATGTTAGCCACCATATATGCTAGTCGCTTGCTGCAGCTCCACCTCATACCTTTACCTTTCCCATAAGCTTAAATAGTCTTGATCGCGAGGGTGTGAGATTGCTGAGTCCCCGTGGCTCACAGATACTTCCAAAACCAGTTTGTAGGTGCCGATGAGTCCGTGCAGGTGACGCAACCAAGCTCAGGAGGAGCTCGATGAAGATCTTGCCCTTTGTGTTGTTTCGTTCTAGTTGATCAGTAGTGGGGCCCAGTTGGGGTCGATCGGGGACCGTGTCGCATTTGGGGTTCTTCTTTTATTTTGGCTCCGTAGTCGGGCCTTGATTGTATTTGGATGATGTAATGCTTTATTCATGTAATTGTGTGAAGTGGCGATTGTAAGCCAACTATGTATCTCTTTCCCTTATGTATTACATGGGTTGTGTGAAGATTACCTCACTTGCGACATCTGCCTTCAATGCGATTATGTCTCTAAGTCGTGCCTCGACACGTGGGAGCTATAGTCGCATCGAGGGTGTTACACTTTACTTATTTTATAATGAAAATTCTCATGTATGCATGTTTACATATATTTTGTCTAAGAGATTATTTTAGCCGGTCCTCGTAGCAAAAATTTTCCAGTGAGTGGCCTTATATACCAAAGGGGAAAATCAAATTTAGTAGCAAACTAATCAAACTCAAGTCTTACATAAGGGTATTAATCCCATGTGATGCATTTCGTGTTAGCATAGTTGAAGCATCACATGTCACATATTGATGATTTACAGGTCTCATTTGTCGCCTCTAAGAAAATTCTGAGATACTATCGAATTTCTTGAGGTTTGTGGTAATTCAGAAAAAGCAAGTTATCCTTTCTCTGGAGTTATTGTATATCTACTATGGGATCTTGTTGCTTGCACGTTTGCTTTTAGGATTTGGGAAGATGTGCATGTTGTATCAAAAACATTAGTTGATGAGTGTTTCTAAAGGGCACTTCGGCGCAAGAGTTCAGAATTTGCCAGTAACCGCACTCGGGCGCAACGCCGCCCATGATGCCACATTACGAGCTTTACAAATAGGTGCCTGCTCCACGGCGACAGTGACTGCTAAGCCGATGGCGTCATCGCGATAGTGCACCATTGCAGGCGGTGGCGACAGGACCACGAGGACCAGAAGGGCGCCTTCTACCGGGGGTTGCAGCTGCCCGGCTGCCTCAGCCATGGGTACATCGCCAGGCTCCGATGATTCTTGAGGAGGACGCGACAGGTTCACCCACCACTCTTGTCTACCTTCCCTGATTTTGTTTCTCCTGATGAATTTTTATTATCTTTATGTGTTAGGGGTTCCTGATGTTTGATCTGATGGATAACATGAGCCTGAAGGAATGCCTTCATGGTAGTAATGCACATCTCAAATGATATATTCTTTTGATTTTTCAGCTAAGCTATCACACTGATCATGCATCCAAAGCTTGATGATCACGCATACAGGAAGAGAAGAGAAGAACAAAAAAAGCTGAAATGATTATCCGCGAAATGCTAGACCCAAAGCTTGATGATCTTGATGTTAAGTGCTCATAATTGATTGAGTTGTTCGTTTAGTGAGTTGTCTTGCTACATAAACTTCATGAGGTGATCTCGCCGTTGTGATGCATGTCATATATTTTACGTTTAACTGTGAAATGTTAATAATGGGTTGGCAGATTGGGTTAGTAATACATAAGTGCTACATTGAATTAACATATGTTTGGAATGAAATTTCATAGAATTCTGATTTATTTAAGCATGAAAGCTCTGATGTGTCATATTTTGTTTTATTCTTTTTTTCTTAAATCTTTCCTCCCACGATTATATATGAAATGCTAATTGTTGTTGCTTTCATGCCTACATTGTTTGGCTAGGACTTTTCCCACTTGGAAGATCTGAATATTAGGAACTCAAGGGTAGATCTTACAACAGATTAGATTCATGATTGGTGATCATGTCCTTATCCCTTAATGCCCTCATATGGTTGATCATCATCATGTGATTCCTAACAGTGAGCTAGAAATGAAGCTGAACGTCACTGCTGGGTGTTTCCATTTGTCAAATGTCGTCGGGTTTGTATTTGTTGAGGGATGGTTGATGGAAGGGGGAGTAGGAAGAGAAACATGTGACCAACAATCTGTGAAATGCTATTAGGAATGCCCAGTATCCTTGGTTCCTTGCAATTTGCAAAAGCTTCCCAGGGCCTTCGAGCATCTACAACCACAATACCCACAATGCAGCCCCTAAATGCCCGCGAATGCGCCCCCAATACCCAAAAGCCGGGCCCCAAATGCCCGCGGACGCAGCCACAATACCCAAGAGCCGCCCCCAATGCCTAGGCGCGTCCGCAGGTAGTGACTAGACACCACACCAAAACAGTCCTCCACAACCATGAAACTCAAACTTCATACCTAAAATTCATCATACACATGCAAATAAAAACCTACATGCTACTACGTACATAGGTAAAGCATAACCTCCTCCGCCTCTGCCTCCACAACCAGTTCGGCGAAGTCGCCGCTTGATCCTGCTGGATGAATTGCCGGTAGGCCTCGTCCTGAATGGATGCGAGGATGGCGGTCTGCTCCGCTCTCTCCATCGCTTGGGCTGCCTCATACTCCGTGTATGCCATGGCAAAGCCCACTCCTCCGACTCCGCCGCCCCTCCTCCATGGGCTCCGGATCCTCCTCCACCCGCTCCTCATACTCCGACGGCACCGGCGAATCCGAAGGATGGTCGGCAGCAAAACAAGCAACATGTCTCACCTGGATCTTCTCCACAAGCTATACCTAGCGCTCCGAAGTTAGCATGGCATTGGTGGTGATCCGGCGCCTCGGCATCGCTAGAGGTAGACGGAAGAGGAAGTGTCGATGATGGAGAGGAGAAAGGGGAAGAAACGGGTGGGATAGGGTTCTGCTGCCGCCGTCCGGCTGAAATAGCTGGCTTCCTCCCTTGGGCAGCAGGCCGAAGCAGCGCCACGCGGCGAGGAGCAGAGGAGGCTCCCGTCAGACCAGCAGTATCTTCACTTCCCGGCGTGGGCCCTATCTGTTAGTCCGATGTGTTGGGCGTGCCCGCGTGCGTCCGGGCCTCCCCATATCCACCCCAGATTTGGGATGGATATTGGGAGTGCCGGTTAGTCAGGGCATTTGGGCCGGCTATGGGAAGCCGGTTGGGTTGCGTTTTTGCGTCCGGTCACTGGTCGGGCAACCCGTCCGGGCGTTTTGGGCGGGTATGGAGGTATCGGGTTATAGATGCTCTTAGGCAGAACAAAACACATGTTGAAATATGGGGTGGGCTTTAAGCCCATCTAACAATTTCAAAAAAATCACCAAGGGCCCATGTAAGATACCATGACAAGGGGAGTGGTCAGGTTTAGTACCACCCCAGATTTGGAGAAAGAGTTGAACCTCTTTATAAGGATTCTTCTTCCACATGCTATTGGAGCTTGAGAAGAGAAATGGTTTCACACCATGCCACGTCTGGTGTCGTGTGTCGTGTATGAGCTTAGCTGAGCTTATGCCTATGTCACTCGCGCGCTTTCCATCCCACGTCTCTTCACCCGACCACGCCTATATATTGGACGTGTCGGCCAACCTAGCCTCCACGAAGAACAAATCACGTTTGCTCTGCCTCCACACACATGCCCACTGTCGTTCCACTCCGTGTTGCTGCCGCTGGTGATCTCATCCTGTCCACCGGGTGCACGATTGTACGGGAGAGGAGGCCTCCGGAACCCCATCCCTTGAGATCATGTGCGGATAGGGGCAATTAAGTTTTTGGGGGAGCATCTCCTACGCAACTGATGGCCGCTGTTCGTCCACGTCAACTTCGTCATCTCCATGTCCACCATCATCGAAGCCGACCGACTCACTGCCGAGAAGGCCGCTGCTGACAAGAAGGCCGCTGAGGAGACCGCGGCTTCTACCTAGCCTACTAGAGGGTATAACATGTTTACTTTGCTCATGTTTATTTCCATGTGTGCAGTACTAGCTACTAGCTATTAGTTGAGACAACATTGTTCTCAAATATTTTAGCTCCATGAATGGCATCATGACGTTTTTAAGAAGCCCGTGGCAACGCACGGGCATTCTACTAGTATAAATAAAGAATGAGTTCATCACAGTACCTTGAAGGGATCTTTTGTTTTCTTTCGCTAACGGAGCTCACGAGATTTTCTACTTTAAGTTTTGTGTTGTGAAGTTTTCAAGTTTTGGGTAAGGATTTGATGGATTATGGAACAAGGAGTGGCAAGAGCCTAAGCTTGGGGATGCCCATGGCACCCCCAAGATAATCTAAGGACACCTAAAAGCCAAAGCTTGGGGATGCCCTGGAAGGCATCCCCTCTTTCGTCTACTTCCATCGGTAACTTTACTTGGAGCTATATTTTTATTCACCACATGATATGTGTTTTGCTTGGAGCGTCTTGTATTATTTGAATCTTTATTTGTTAGTTTACCACAATCATATTTGCTGTGCACACCTTTTGAGAGAGACACACATGATTCGGAAATTATTAGAATACTCTATGTGCTTCACTTATATCTTTTGAGTTATATAGTTTTGCTCTAGTACTTCACTTATATCTTTTAGAGCACGGTGGTGAATTTGTTTTATAGAAACTATTGATCTCTCATGCTTCACTTAGATTATTTTGAGAGTCTTAAATAGCTTGGTAATTTGCTTAAATAATCCTAATATGCTAGGTATTCAATATTAATAATAAAATTCTCTTATGAGTGTGTTGAATACTATGAGAAGTTTGATACTTGATAATTGTTTTGAGATATGGAGATGGTAATATTAGAGCCATGCTAGTTGAGTAGTTGTGAATTTGAAAAATACTTGTGTTAAAGTTTGTGATTCCCTTAGCATGCACGTATGGTGAACCGTTATGTGATGAAGTCGGAGCATGATTTATTTATTGATTGTCTTCCTTATGAGTGGCGGTCGGGGACGAGCGATGGTCTTTTCCTATCAATCTATCCCCCTAGGAGCATGCGCGTAATACTTAGCTTTGATAACTTGTAGATTTTTGCAAAGAAGTATATGAGTTCTTTATGACTAATGTTGAGTCCATGGATCATACGCACTCTCACCCTTCCACCATTGCTAGCCTCTCTAATACCGCGCACCTTTCGCCGGTATCATACACCCACCATATACCTTCCTCAAAACAGCCACCATACCTACCTATCATGGCATTTCCATAGCCATTCCGAGATATATTGCCATGCAACTTTCCATCGTTCCGTTTACTATGACACGCTCCATCATTGTCATATTGCTTTGCATGATCATGTAGTTGACATTGTATTTGTGGCAAAGCCACTGTTCATAATTCTTTCATGCATGTCACTCTTGATTCATTGCATATCCCGGTACACCACCGGAGGCATTCATATAGAGTCATATCTTGTTCTAAGTATCAAGTTGTAATTCTTGAGTTGTAAGAAAATAAAAGTGTGATGATCATCATTATTAGAGCATTGTCCCGGTGAGGAAAGGATGATGGAGACTATGATTCCCCCACAAGTCGGGATGAGACTCCGGACGAAAATAAATAAATAAAAGAGGCCAAAGAAGCCCAAATAAAAAAAATAAAAAAAGAGGCCATAAAAAAGAGAAAAGGCCCAAATAAAAAATGAGAGAAAAAAGAGAGAAGGGACAATGCTACTATCCTTTTACCACACTTGTGCTTCAAAGTAGCACCATGATCTTCATGATAGAGAGTCTCCTATGTTATCACTTTCATATACTAGTGGGAATTTTTCATTATAGAACTTGGCTTGCATATTCCATTGATGGGCTTCCTCAAATTGCCCTAGGTCTTCGTGAGCAAGTGAGTTGGATGCACACCCACTTAGTATCTTTTTGAGCTTTCATATACTTATAGCTCTAGTGCATCCGTTGCATGGCAATCCCTACTCACTAACATTGATATCTATTGATGGGCATCTCCATAGCCCGTTGATACGCCTAGTTGATGTGAGACTATCTTCTCCCTTTTTGTCTTCTCCACAACCACCATTCTATTCCACCTATAGTGCTATGTCCAAGGCTCACGCTCATGTATTGCGTGAAGATTGAAAAAGTTTGAGAATGTCAAAAGTATGAAACAATTGCCTGGCTTGTCATCGGGGTTGTGCATGATTTAAATACTCTATGTGGTGAAGATAGAGCATAGCCAAACTATATGATTTTGTAGGGATAACTTTCTTTGGCCATGTTATTTTGAGAAGACATAATTGCTTAGTTAGTGTGCTTGAAGTATTATTATTTTTTATATCAATATTGAACTTTTGTCTTGAATCTTTCGGATCTGAATATTCATACCGCAATTAAGAAGATTTACATTGAAATTATGCCAAGTAGCATTCCACATCAAAAATTCTGTTTTTATCATTTACCTACTCGAGGATGAGCATGAATTAAGCTTGGGGATGCTTGATACGTCTCCAACGTATCTATAATTTTTGATTGCTCCATGCTATATTATCTTCTGTTTTGGACATTATTGGGCTTTATTATCCAGTTTTATATTATTTTTGGGACTAACCTACTAACCGGAGGCCCAACCCAGAATTGCTATTTTTTTTGCCTATTTTAGGGTTTCGAAGAAAAGGAATATCAAACGGAGTCCAAACGGAATGAAACCTTTGGGAACGTGATTTTCGGAACGAACAAGATCCAGGAGACTTGGACCCTATGTCAAGCAATTAACAGGGAGGCCACGAGGTAGGGGGGCGCGCCTACCCCCCCCCCCCCCCAGGCGTGCCCTCCACCCTCGGGCCCCCTGTTGCTCCACCGATGTACTTATTCCTCCTATATATACCTACGTACCCCCAAACGATCAGATACGGAGCCAAAACCCACCGCCGTAACTTTCCGTATCCATGAGATCCCATCTTGGGGCCTGTTCAGGAGCTCCGCTGGAGGGGGCATCGATCACAGAGGGCTTCTACATCAACACCATAGCCTCTCCGATGAAGTGTGAGTAGTTTACCTCAAACCTTCGGGTCCATAGTTATCAGCTAGATGGCTTCTTCTCTCTTTTTGGATCTCAATACAAAGTTCTCTCCCTCTCTTGTGGAGATCTATTCGATGTAATCTTCTTTTTGCGGTGTGTTTGTTGAGACCGATGAATTGTGGGTTTATGATCAAGTTTATCTATGAGCAATATTTGAGTCTTCCCTGAATTCTTTTATGTATGATTGGTTATCTTTGCAAGTCTCTTCGAATTATCAGTTTGGTTTGGCCTACTAGATTGATCTTTCTTGCAATGGGAGAAGTTCTTAGCTTTGGGTTCAATCTTGCGGTGTCCTTTCCCAGTGACAGTAGGGGCAGCAAGGCACGTATTGTATTGTTGCCATCGAGGATAACAAGATGGGGGTTTCATCATATTGCATGAGTTTATCCCTCTACATCATGTCATCTTGCTTATTGCGTTACTCTGTTCTTATGAACTTAATACTCTAGATGCATGCTGGATAGCGGTCGATGTGTGGAGTAATAGTAGTAGATGCAGGCAGGAGTCGGTCTACTTGTCTCGGACGTGATGCCTATATACATGATCATACCTAGATATTCTCATAACTATGCTCAATTCTGTCAATTGCTCAACAGTAATTCGTTCACCCACCGTAAAATACTTATGCTCTCGAGAGAAGCCACTAGTGAAACCTATGGCCCCCGGGTCTATCTTCATCATATTAATCTTCCAACACTTTGTTATTTTCATTGCTTTTATTTTACTTTGCATATTTATCATAAAAATACCAAAAATATTATCTTATCATATCTATCACATCTCACTCTCGTAAGTGATCGTGTAGGGATTGACAACCCCTTATCGCGTTGGTTGCGAGGATTTATTTGTTTTGTGCAGGTGCGAGGGACTCGCGTGTAGCCTCCTACTGGATTGATACCTTGGTTCTCAAAAACCGAGGGAAATACTTACGCTACTTTGCCGCATCACCCTTTCCTCATCAAGGGAAAACCAACGCTAGTGCTCAAGAGGTAGTTGTGACCCGGCCGCATCCCGTCCGCCGGCGGAAAAGGAGGATGTGCATCATTTCTTTGTTCGACGGTGTTAAGGTAGCATGTCCCGATCTGCGGTACCCGCCGTTCTCTCTGACCAAGCTCTGGCGCAGCAGGGCCTTTGCCACTTGCTCGCTGCCATAGAATGGGCAGATCCCGGCCGCCGGCGCCCTCCTAGTTTCATCTCGACGACCCTCAGGTACAGCTTCCTCCGGCCTTGCTCCACTGCACATCTTCCCACATTGCTGCATGTGGAAAATCCTGCATGTGGATCTTCTTTAGTTGTTTGCTTAAAATGTATCTCGGCCGGTGGACTTTCCATCTTGCAATCTCATCCTCAAACCATTTTTGATAAACCACCATGCTGCTATCTTTCCCTTATTACATGGAATATGCTTCTTTTTTGTCGGTGTATGTGTCTTCAACTCATGTTATTGGGTAGTAATTGTTTCCTTTCTACCTCCTTTTGCAAACAGGGCTGTCCATTTCACCTTATTGCTATTGCGACCTTTTGGTGAACTGCACAAATCACTTTTTTCTTAAGAGTTTTTTGTGCAGTTCCGCCAAAATGTCACACGGGCAACGTTTTTACATTTCTATGGGACTGCAGAAAGGGAGATTGGTTTTGATATCCTCCTCATCCAACTCCATGCCTAATCTTCTCCAACAAGTAGTTAGTCCTAAAGAGAGACCGCACAGGTGATCGGCTTCTATTTGTGTGTGTTATGTTTCATCATCTAGTTCCATTATTATTGTAATCACACTGACTGGATGTCTTTGCAAACAGGGATGGTCAACTCGATTTTAGTGGAGCTGCACAAAATGATCAGATTGTGATGTCCTCCATACACCTCTTTTTTGGCTACAGAGCTGGGTGAAACTAGCTGCCAACCAATGAACATTGTGCCCAAGAAATGGAGCCATGCCTATGAACAACATCGATCAATTATATATTTTGTTTATTTGTACACCTTCTCACAACTTTGTCTTCAGTTGTGATGTGGATATTGGCGCTGATCTGTGAACCATTGAGATGCATTAGCAGCCATGGTAGTTTCATTTGTATTTGATGGAATGTTGTAACAAGATAATCTTGAGGCAAGAGGACACATGAATCCTAAGTTGAAACCTTCTTTTTCCTGCGGGAACCAAAGTTGAAACCTCCATAGTATCACAATACAATTTCATTAAAATTATGCGTACATATAAACAAATCCTGAAGGATTGATAGCAATGAGAGAAACAATTCAACTTCGTTTCGCCGACATGTGGGGCATCCTTCATCCGGCTCCACCTGCCATGCAACAATATTGAGTGCACAACTGTACGGAAAGATTCACCTGGTCGTTGCGCCGCAGTAGTAATGACTACTGAGCAGTCAAATCACAGGGCCCCACCTTCGCCACAGTGAGTTGCTCGGACGAAGCAACCATCATTTCTCTGTTTGTTGAATCCGCTGGTACTCCCATATTCCTAGAGTAGTAAGTTGCTCGGGCGAAGCAACCATCACTTCACCTTTCCCACAGTAAGCATACCTCCTTTTTTTATTCTAGAAACAACCACATGCAAATATTGGATGGTAGCAGCACAGCAACTGAATAAAAAAACGAAACCAACCAATGAACTACAACTAATGGTGAGCATTTGCTAGTATCATGTACTCCGTCTGTCCATGTATATAGGGCTTAATGCGTTTTCCGAGACTAACTTTGGCCGTGTTTGGATCCATGGGTTATAGTTAGTTTGAGCTAGTTGGGGCTCAAATAGCCCTAAAGTATCCAAACATGAGGGTTAAATTGGAGCAAGTTGCCCCAAACCCACCAAACAAAACTATCCCACCCAAGAGTCGCTAACATGTGATGAGTTAACTATCATGGTCCTAAGTCTGACAGTAGAAAGGGGGGTACGTAGGAGGAGGCAAGATCCTAGCTACGATGAGGTTGTGCACGCAAGATTTATGAGTTCAGGTCCTTCTCGGAGGAAGTAATAGCCCTACGTCTCGGTGCCCTGAGGCAGTCGACTGGATTATGTGTGAAGTTACAAGGGGTGTGAACCCTTGTCTCAGTGGAGGGAGGTGGCTTATATAGAGTGCGCCAGGACTCCAGCCAGTCCACGTTACAAGGAGTTCAATGTACATAAAGGTGAGGCATTACTGGTAACGCCAGTAATAAATACATATAAATGATCACTAACACTACAGAGTGAACGCCTGACCGTTGCCATCCTGAGTGACTTTAGTTCTTCTGTATTCCGAGTGGTTTCTTGTACGGTCGAATCGTGATACACTGGTCGAATGGAATTAGGTTATCCGAGTGGAATTATTGGTCGAGTGGGTTGCACTCTGAGGAGATTCTAGTAGGTGGAAAATGTTGTGCTTTGAATGCTGTTGATCTTTGGGTAGTGTCCTTGGGAAGGGCGTCTAGGTCAGGCCTATTACCCTACCCTAGGTACATGTCATCGTCATTAGCCCCCAAATGGATCTAGGTCTAAGGGGAGAAGAAGTTGGAGATGGTTCGAACCCAATTTTTATGCTTCAGAGGCATCTTGCTTGGGTTGGCGAACCACGTTGGAACTTCAACTTTATTTTCAGTCGCCTTGATCCATTCATAATTTCTCGAGTGAACTCATTCTGGAATGCTTCGAGTGTTGGAGTAGAACAACACCTTTGGCATGACTGATTTCACTGCCATTCCCAGATCTCACGGGATTCGAAATTTGGGGAAGCGCGCGGGACGGAGAGCGCCGCAGTAATCGGGACGGATTAGGTTGGGGTGCCTCGATCTCTGCACTGCCTTTTTCGCCATGTACCGAGCACGCGACTATTGCAGGATTTGACAGGATTTCTCGGGCCCGCATGTCAGCCACTCAGAAACGGGCAAATAAAAGGCTCCGCGGCCGGTGCGTCTGCACAACGCATCCCATTCTCCTTCTCCTTCCTCTGTTTCTTCACCTCGTCTTCCGCCGCTCTCAACACCTCCGCATCACCCATGAGCAGTCCACGGCGATAGGGAAGGACAAGATGGCGGCTCTGGAGCGCACCAAGAAGGCGACGGCAATGGCGGAGGGGAAGCCAAATGGAAAGAAGACAAGTCGGGGGGGATCTTCCTCGAGGTTCGGCCTGCCGCCCGGCTTGATCCAGGGCAACTGGATTCGCTCCACGATTCAGCTGGAGGATGTGGAGGATCTGGCCGCAGGGGGCTTGATTGCCCATGAATCTTGGAGGCTTCCTGGTAACTAGACCGAGCCGCAGCCGCAGGAGGGTGACTGCGTCCTCCTCGCGACTCACGTTGACCATGCTTGCTCTCTTCCCCCATCCTTCCTTCCGAGGTTTTTGGAATTTCTTTGGAGCCCAACTTCATCACTTTACCCCCAACACCATCACGTACCTCGCTGAGTTCGTTTCCATGTGTGAAAATTTCTTGGGCTGTCGACCGCATTGGGGTCTCTTCAAACACATCCTCACTTGTCGCTCTCAGTCTGTGAAAAAAGCTAATCCAAATGATGAGAAGACTCATGTGATCCAGATGTGTGGAGGTCTAGGTATCCAGATGTTTTGACACTGACATTGGTGCTTTCATTGAGAGTTCCACTGTGTCGTCACCATAAGGCTTGATGGCTCCTTCGATCATCGCTAGCGATGCGGTCCTGGGTGAGGCTTTCCTCCCCGGACAGATCTTCGTATTTGGCGGCTTTGCACTACGGGCCAATTCGCTTGGCCATCTGGAGCAGATCGAGAGCTATGCCCCTGGCCATCAGGTCAGATTTGGAAACTTGAACTACAAGACCGACATCCGTGGAGACTTGATCTACGAAAGATTCGAGCCCATGTCGGACGCGCCGCACAGTCGGACAATGTTCGGGAGATCGCATCCGCAACTACTCCGGCCATCAATCCGGAGCAAGTCGCGCCATCCGAGAGAGGAGGGATGGACCCCTCCATGGAGGCCGCACTCTTAGTGGCGATAGAGATGGATACTGACTTCACCCCTTACGAGAGCCGTGTCGCCGAACCACTGGATTCGTCTCCGGCCACGGACTCCGAGCCGCTCACCTCCGTGCTCGTCGAGTCTGACTGGCGCCGATCATGGAGTTCACCTCCGCAGATATCTTTCAGCACTCACCTTTTGGAGATGTGCTAAATTCATTAAGGTCCCTCTCCATGTCAGGAGAACCTTGGCCGAACTATGTCCGGCTAGAGTGGGATGTGGACGACGAAGAAATTCACGACCCACCCACCACCCACTTAGTAGCCACTAACGACGACTTAACCGACATGCTCGACTTCGACCCCGAAGACATCGACGGTATGGACGACAATGCAGGAGACGAACAAGAACCACCGCCCACAGGGTGCTGGACCGCCACTTCATCACATGATGTATACATGGTGGATACACCCAGAGAGGGCAATGGCAAAGAGACAGTAGAGGATGCCCCCTCCAAGTAACCCAGGCGCTGACGTCAGTGACGCCGTTCTAAGTCTCACCATAGCAAAAACAACACAAGAGGAAACAATAGTCCAGTCGGCTCTAGAAGAAACGACGACTGCACCACCCCGGTGGCAGAGCACGATCAAGATGCAAATGGCAAACATAGTACGGATCCGACGTTCGAACACCATGGCGCATCCCAGTACAGGGGTGCCGCACACCCCTTATGTTTCACTGATGAGGTGCTGGACCATGAATTCCTAGAGGGATTCAAACCGGTGAACATAGAGGCGTACGATGGAACCACAGACCCTGGAGTCTGGATAGAGGACTTCATCCTCCATATTCATATGGCTCGTGGAGACGATCTCCATGCCATTAAATACTTGCCCCTCAAGCTTAAAGGGCCAGCTCGGCACTGGCTGAAAAGCCTCCCCGAAAACTCAATTGGAAGTTGGGAGGAGCTCGAGGACGCTTTTCAGGCCAATTTTCAAGGGACTTATGTCCTACCTCAGGATGCAGACTTTTTGAGTCATATAATAATCCAACAGTCTAGAGAGTCCGCCCGATGCTTTGGAACAGGTTCCTCACCAAGAAGAACCAAATCGTCGACTGTCCGGACGCCGAAGCCTTAGCAGCTTTTAAACACAGCGTCTGAGACGAATGTCTCACCAGACACCTCGGTCAAGAAAAACCGAGAACAATGGCAGCCATAACAAGCCTCATGACCCGCTTTTGTGTGGGCGAGGATAGTTGGTTGGCCCGTAGCAGCACCAGCGACCCAAGCACATCTGAAGTCAGGGATGGCAATGGTAAACCACGACGCAACAAAAACATGCGTCAAAATAAAGAAGGTAGCCCAGATAACACGGCGGTAAACGCCGGATTCAGGGGCTCCCGACCAGGTCAGCGGAAAAAGCCTTTCAAAGGCAGCAGAGAAGGACAATCTGGCCTAAACAAAATTCTTGACAAACTCTGTCAGATTCACAACACCCCAGACAAACCTGCAAATCATACCCACAGAGAATGTTGGGTCTTCAAGAAGGCCGTTAAGCTAAACACCGAACACAAAGGGGAAGAGACACCAAGCGAAGACGAAGATGAGCCTCGCCAACAAAGCACCGGAGGACAGAAAAAGTTCCCACCAGAGGTTAAAACAATAAACGTGATCCATGTGACAAAGAGGAGAAGCAAGCATACACTCCGAGGCACCCGCGCCATAGAGCCCGTCACCCCTAGGTTCAACCCCTGGTTGACCTGCCCGATCACTTTTGATCGTAGGGATCACGAGACAAATGTCCGACACGAAGGACTGACGGCCCTGGTGTTAGACCCAATAATAAATAGGTACCATTTCACACGAGTCCTCATGGACGACGGCAATGATCTAAATCTGATATATCAGGACACAGTCCGCAAAATGGGGATAGACCCGACACAAGTAAGCCACAGTAATACTACCTTCAAGGGAGTAATACCAGCCAAGAGGCCCGCTGTACGGGCTCTCTACTACTAGAGGTGGTATTCGGTTCTCCCGATAACTTCCGAAGCGAAAGGTTAACTTTTCGTTATATCGGCTAAGGTAGCACTGGGAGAACTACTGCGATTGTGCCCTGGTTCATCCGGATGAGCACCTCAGTAGAGAAAGCCGAAAACTGACTATCATGATATAGCGAGAGACTGGTCAACCAGTCGATGACTCATCGGAATCTTCAGGATTCCTCCGCATTAACGAAGGGCCGTTTCCTGGTCATCTACGTACGCGCCCCATATTCGGACGAGCGCAGAAGTACCAGAGGCTATATAGTAGCCCCACTGTCAAACTCCTATGGCTAAGTGAAAGTGTTAAAGCAATATAGTCCGATTGCCTCGTTCGCTGCGCTATCACCTCCTTAACGGACCAAGACGTTGGATCAAGTGTGGATATGCATTTTTTGTGAACACCCCTGCATCATAAGCGTGGGGGCGGAAGCCGACGACTGCAAACTTTCAGGTTATATACATATATACATAAATGGCCGCACAGGAGGCATCATAGTACTTTTGGGCAAAAGTATAAATACAGCCTTGATAATTCAGTAAAACATTGTTTTTACAATGGGAATACATGTCACTAGAACATAATATTCTTCGAGCACTGAGCCTCTATCGAACGAGCGCCTTCAAGAACTTCTTCAAAGTAGTGCTCGGCAGCCACTCGGCCTACGGTCGAACCCTGTGTCGCAACAGTGGTGGCCTCCATCTCCGCCCAGTATGTCTTGACACGGGCAAGGGCCATTCGCGCACCCTCTATGCACGCTGATCTCTTTACAGCATCGATGCGTGGCACAACACCAAGGAATTGTTGCACTAAACTAAAGTAGCTATTTGGCCTTGGCCCTCCCGGCCATAGGTGATCCACAACGAACCTCATGGCAATTCCGGACAACCTATGGAGCTCGGCCCACTTGGCCAATTGCTCATTCAACAGCAGCGGACGGACTGGAGCATGAAACTATGACCAGAATAGGCTTTCCACATCGCGACCTTTCTGATCCTTGAAGTACTCGGCCGCATCAGTAGCACATGCATCCAAATCCATGTAGGCGTCCGCAAAACTCCATAGCCGGTCCGGAGGAGCATACTTCGGATCACCGAACCTAGTCCGCAACAAGAATGGCTTCCCAGACATGATATCTACAGCTTGATTCAGCTCCTCCTTCGTCGCTCTAATTTTGGAGCGGGCTTCATTGGCAGCCACCAGGGCCTTCTCCAGGCCCGTCGCCTTCGGCCGGTTTTCTTCTTCCAGAAGCTGGTAACGGTCAGCGGCATCTTTTAACTCTACAGCCATCTTGGCTATTTTTTCCTTGCTCTCGCAATGTGCGGCCTGTTCGGCCCTTAACTCTTCGGCCGCCTTTAGAGCGGCCACATTGCTACTCCTTGCTTGCTCCTTGGCTCGGGCAAGCTCTGCCCGAAGGGTCTCCACGGTGGTAGCTCCATCTGCAGTCATAACATATTAAAGATACTGGCATCATGCTACTCTCATTATGTGACGATCACCAAAGAAATCACTCACCCTGTGCCTCGTCAAGCCACTTGATGACAAGCACGATGTCGGCATCTGCCGCATCAAGTTGCCGCTTTATCTCGGCAAACCCATCAGTCCGGCTAGCCACCGGTGCTTCAGCCACCTGCACATAAAGGCGGTCTGGTTATTACCTGGGACTATGAGCCTCTGTTTGCCGCCATTTTTGATGACAACCAGAGTCTCAGGGGCTACTATGTACATAGGGCACACCTGACGTGTGCGGTACTATTAAAAACATACATTATTTCACGTACCTCGAAGCCTTTCAGCAGACTCATAAAGGCTTCATGCAAACCGTTTTCAGCGGACGAAATCCTTTCAATTACCGTACCCATTAGCGTACGATGCTTCCGAGATGACCGCTTGCCCCAGAAGATCCTTCAGCGCGTCCGACCGCACACTATACGGACCCTTGCTGTTGCTCTCCTTAGGAGCCAGATACTGGGGATTCCGGGCAGCCAAAGGGTTATCCTCTGGCCTTAGTGGATCCGGAGATATCCTTCGCGACGACACATCAAGGTCGCCCGCTTCATGAGGCCGGGTGTCCGGGGGAGGCGTTTCGCTCTCCATCATCTCCGGAAGAAGATCCCCCGAAGATGAACTCTGTCGGGAAGGGCTACGATCCGGACTACAATTTATAAGCATCAGTTATTGTCTTCGGAAGTAAGGTAGGATATTTCCACTATATTTGGGGTCCGAAGAATGATTTGTACATCTCGTTGAGCGTTATGCCGAGGAAATGCTGAATAGCTCGCGGTCCGTCCGGGTTCAATTCCCACATGCGGAGGGGCCGGTGTTTGCAAGGCTGGATTCGACGAACTAGCATAACTTGCATTACCATAACTAGACTGAAATCTCTCTCAAAGAGATCTCGGATGCGGCTCTGCAGTATTGTCACTTCCTTTGCTGGACGCCAGCTCAGCCCCCTGCTGACCCATGACATCAGTTGTGGTGGGGGGCCCGAGCGAAAGGTGGGGGAAGCTACCCACTTGGCACTTCGGGGAGCTGTGACATAAAACCACTCCCGCTGCCACAATCCGGACACCTCTGGAAAGGAACCCTCTGGCTATGGAGCGTCAGGGATTTTGCTTATTAAATCACCTCCGCACGCTGCCTGCTGCCCCTCGATCATCTTCGGCTTCACATCGAAGGTCTTGAGCCACAGGCCGAAGTGAGGGGTAATGCGGAGGAAGGCCTCACATACGACAATAAATGACGAGATGTGAAGAAGGGAATCTGGGGCCAGATCGTGAAAATCCAGCCCATAATAGAACATAAGACCCCTAACAAAGGGATCCAGAGCGAGGCCTAGTCCTCGGAGGAAGTGGGAGACGAACACAACGCTCTCGTTGGGTTCGGGAGTAGGGACGACCTGCCCTCGGGCGGGCAGCCTATGCGAAATTTTGGCGATCAGATATCTGGCCTCTCTCAACTTCTTGATGTCCTCCTCTAAGACAGAGGAAGGCATCCACCGACCTTGAAGGTTGGATCCGGACATATTTGAAGGTCCGAAGCACCTGACCTAAGCTTTGGGTGTTAGAACTCGAGGCGGGGGAAGGATTCGATTGAGCGCGGGAGGGAAAAAAGAAAAAGCCTTGTCCCCTTTATAAAGAGGGTGAATATCAGGCGTCCTCCTCGTGGCCGTTTGGGACTTTCCTAAGATCTAGGAGTCATACCAACAGGCGGTTTGGTTACCCACGTTTGTATTGATGAGAATCCCGTGATAAGGGGGACACGATCTCTGCTTTGACAAGACATGTCAAGAAAACCGCCTCGCGTTATGTGCGGAGCTGGTTGAGAAAAATGATTCGAATAATGACCGGGGCATGGCGTGATGTCATGCTATCAAAATGTGTCAGCAGATTAGATTTGTGGAAATATTATTCTCTCTACAGTGGTATGTGGAACTTATTTTGCAGGGTCGGACACTGTCCTTGTATTCAAACTCTTCCATGGTGTATTTGGAGGAGGAACCCGCCTTGCAATGCCGAAGACAACACTGTGCGCCGGACTCATCGTCATTGAAGCCTGGTTCAGGGGCTACTGAGGGAGTCCTGGATTAGGGGGTCTCCAGACAGCCAGACTATATCCTTTGGCCGGACTGTTGGACTATGAAGATACGAGATTGAAGACTTCGTCCCGTGTCCGGATGAGACTCTACTTGGTGTGGAAGGCAAGCTAGGCAATACGGATATGTATATCTCCTCCTTTGTAGCCGACCTTGTGTAACCCTAGCCTTCTCCGGTGTCTATATAAACCAGAGGGTTTTAGTCCATTGAACAACAGACAATCATACCATAGGCTAGCTTCTAGGGTTTAGCCTCTTTGATCTTGTGGTAGATCAACTCTTGTAATACTCATATCATCAAGAACAATCAAGCAGGACGTAGGGTATTACCTCCATCAAGAGGGCCCGAACCTGGGTAAACATCGTGTCCCCTGCCTCCTGTTACCATCCGCCTGAGACGCACAGTTCGGGACCCCCTACCTGAGATCCGCCGGTTTTGACACCGACAGTGCTTTTCCAGCTGTGATCCTTCCCGAGTCAGTTAGAGGGTGGCAGTCGACCTGGTTCTACTGCAAGGACGAACCGACTCCTGGTCAGTCGACCGGTGCGAGTCCAACAACCCACTTCTTTGAAAGTAACTCCAGCAGAGAGAGCAGAGGTGAACATGCTGATGGAGCGAGTAGTCCAATTAGTTTGAGACGGCGTGACTGGTATGGACTTGCTGGAAGTGTTTCTCAGTCGACGCGTCCAGCCACTCCAGGCCCGCAATCAACCTATGTGGATGTACTCGGGCATTGAGGACACCACTCGGGTCCACACGGAGGAGGTCACCGAAGAGACAGTGGAGTTGTGGTTGTAGGGCATCACTGGAAACAAAGATAACCCATGGGGGTCCAGAAGAGTCCAACCATTCTGCGCTGGCCATGAACCTGAAAAGGTCTGTCCTTTACTGTCGAGTGTTTCTTCATTCTGATTTGCAACTGTCTTCGTGCCCGACTGATGTCTATGTTATTCTTTGCCTTGCAGATTTACACTGATACATACTCAATGCCCAATGGAGAGCAGGACCATGAGGGAGAGGCGAGTGGGGGCGAAAGTGGCGATTGGAAATCCAATGACGAGGACGAGGAGGAGAGTGAGGACTCAAGCGACGACGAGGAGGTCGAATCTCCACCCCGCACTGAAAGGCATTCCAAGAAGACCCATGACCTCACGAGCATCCGTGGCAAGGCAGCCGCATAGACCTCGAAGCACACTCGGACTCCCTCCCCCGTTCTGACTGAGAAGGTGCCGAAGCAACCCAAGATTGCGACTCCTAAGCCTCGGAAGACCCTGCCCAAGATCAAGATCGACGTTCCTATCGCCTCCGGGTAAGTGTTTTCTTTTCTCCTGTTATTCAAGAACTTCTTAAGTAGCCATCGACTCGCTTTGTTGCTTGACCGAGTGAGTTCGGGAACTTGCAGTGCTGCTACTTCTGGGACTTCTGTGGATATTTATAGGAACGAGGATGATGCGGAAATGGAAGATGCGGCCACCTCCAAAGCAGGTGTGACTCTGCCATCTTGCCTCCACTTTGTCAATTGATTTGCAGGTCGACTGATATATTACGGTCGAAACTTTTGCAGTGCCGCAACATGTGATTGAACTTCCAGACGACGATGAAGATGTGCCTCTGAGGCCCATGGGAAGGAGAAGTAGGAGCTCGGGCAAGAAGGCAACGACCGGCAAGACAGCTCAGACGACATCAATGCCCAAACGGGTGATCCAACCGACTGGAGACCTCAATCGGGCCTCTGTCACTTTTGTCGATCCTGTGTCGACCGAACATCCATCAGCGTCGACTGCCCAAGATCTTGCTTCATCTGTTCAACTCCATACTTCAGACCCTCAGATTGCTGTGACTGTTCCACCGTCTCTGCTGTTCGTCACCCATCATGTCCCGGAGGATCAGGCGAGCGCTGCTAGAGAAGCTATACGCCAAGCAGGCCTGATTATGGAGCGGATGAAGACGGTGCATGAGACCAGCCAAGCCGCCTATGACGCTAGTGCAGCTCCCCAGGCCAACGTCCAGGTTAGTTGATTTCCGACTGATCTTTTAACTTGATACTAGAGAACTGCTGCTTTCTTACTCGTAAGATGTCCGTGGATGAGCGTTTTCAAAAAAATTCAAACTTCGTGTGCATCTGTTCACCCACTGGGTGCATTCTTTTACTTTACAATCTTCTCCACTTGAGTCGATGTCGAGTGAACTTTCGAATCAGTGGGGGCACGCAGAGTGCATCCACTGGGTGTAGTCCCCGAGACCGTCGTCAAATGTTTGAATCGGTGGGGGTCTTAGATCTTTGTTGATAATAAATCCACTCGGTATCGAACGGATCCTGCTGAGTGAAATCTTAAACCAGTGGGGGCACGCCAAGTGCACCCACTAGGTGTAGTCCCCGAGACCGCGGTCGACTGTGGTCAGTCGGCGGTGGTCTCAGATCCAATATTGTTGTTACTTCTCTCTCTTTCCTTTTTCTTTTCTTTTTTTGGTCAACCAGACTGATCAAGTCGAGTACCGAACCAAACCAGTGGGGGAACGCCAAGTGCACCAACTGGGTGTAGTCCTCGAGACTACTGTTGAATGTTTGATTCTGTAGTAGTCTTAGAACTCTTTTCATCACTTGGGAGCAAATAATCTTTGATTCTGTCAACTGATATATCTTATTTACTGACTTCAGAAATCCTGTGAGCTCATATCCCAATTTGCTGAATTCGAGAGGAAGCAGATCCAGCTCAATCTTGACCTGGACTTTGATATGTCTCTGTCGTATCTATAATTTTTGATTGTTCCATGCCAATATTATACAACTTTCATATACTTTTGACAACTTTTTATACTATTTTTGGGACTAACATATTGATCCAATGCCCAGTGCCAATTCCTGTTTGTTGCATGTTTTTTGTTTCGCAGAAAATCCATGTCAAACGGAGTCCAAACGGGATAAAAACTGACGGAGATTTTTTTGGAATATATGTGATTTTTGGGAAGAAGAATCAATGCGAGACGATGCCCGAGGGGGCCACGAGGCAGGGGGCGCGCCCCAGGGGGTCAGGCGCGCCCTGGGCCCTCATGGCCACCCTGTAAGGCGTTTGGTGCCCTTCTTTTGCCGCAAGAAAGCTAATAACTGGATAAAAATCGTGTCCAAATTTCAGCCCAATCGGAGTTATGTATCTCCGGGAATTTAAGAAAAATGGTGAAAGGGTAGAATCAGAAACGTAGAAACAGAGAGAGAGACAAAGAGATAGATCCAATCTCGGAGGGGCTCACGCCCCTCTGCCGCCATGGAGGCCATGGACCAGAGGGGAAACCTTTATCCCATCTAGGGAGAAGGTCAAGGAACAACAAGAAGAAGGGGGGCCATCTCCCCCTCTCTCCCTGTGGCGCCGAAACGCCGCCGGGGCCATCATCCTGTGACGACGATCTACACCAACACCTCTGTCATCTTCACCAACATCTTCATCACCTTCCCCCATATATCTACAGTGGTCCACTCTCCCACAACCCGCTGTACCCTCTCCTTGAACATGGTGCTTTATGCTCCATATTATTATCCAATGATGTGTTGCCATCCTATGATGTCTGAGTAGATTTTCGTTGTCCTATCGGTAATTGGTGAATTGCTATGATTGATTTAATTTTCTTGTGTTTATGTTGTTGTCCTTTGGTGCCCATAATATGAGCGCGCGCGTGGATCACACCATAGGGTTAGTTGTATGTTGATAGGACTATGTATTGGAGGGCAAGAGTGACAGAAGCTTCAAGCTAGCATAGAAATTGATGCATACGGGATTGAAGGGGGACCAATATATCGTAATGCTATGGTTGGGTTTTACCTTAATGAACGTTAGTAGTTGCGGATGCTTGCTAATAGTTCCAACCATAAGTGCATAGAATTCCAAGTCAGGGATGACATGCTAGCAGTGGCCTCTCCCACATGAAACTTGCTATCGGTCTAGTAACGTAGTCAATTGCTTAGGGACAATTTCACAACTCCTACCACCACTTTTCCACACTCGCTATACTAACTTTATTGTTTCTTTATCTAAACAGCCCCTACTTTTTATTTACGCACTCTTTATTATCTTGCAAACCTATCCAAAAACACCTACAAAGTGCATCTAGTTTCATACTTGTTCTAGGTAAAGCGAACGTTAAGCGTGCGTAGAGTTGTATCGATGGTCGATAGAACCTGAAGGAATATTTGTTGTACCTTTAGCTCCTCGTTCGGTTCGACACTCTTACTTATCGAAAGAGGATACAATTGATCCCCTATACTTGTGGGTTATCAAGACCTTTTTCTGGCGCCGTTGTCGGGGAAGTTATAGCGTGGGGTGAATATTCCCGTGTGTGCTTGTTTGCTTTGTCACTAAGTAGTTTTTATTTTGTGCTCTTTTTTTAATCTTTAGTTATGGGTAGGAAATGCAAAATACCAAAAAAATTAGTTGTACCTACTACACCAATGGTTGAAGAACCAGTCAAAATCTATCACACTCCTGAAGCTTTTTACTTGGATCATCTTCAATCCCTATGTGCTCGTGCTGAAACCCCAACTAGCTTAGTTGAGGGTAAATCTTTAGATGAGCATGCTTGTTATGTGCGACACCGCATATCTAAAAAGGGAAACTTTTACTGGATCAAATTCATCGTTTGCAATGCTATGCTTGGAATTTATGTGAAATATATGATTGTACTTGTTGTTCTAAAGACCCTAAGAACCACCTTCCACTAAAAAAAATACACTTCCGTGATGATACGTGTTCGTCACAGTAGGTTGCATTTTCTGTCATGCATGTACATCCATGACGATTATATGACAGAATCAAGATAGTCATACCTGTGCTATTGTAGAAGTGTTCCATGACATTACCAAAATTATCATCACGGAAGTGTCCACTTCCATGACGATAAATCCCACGTCACAGAAGTGCTTTCGTCAAGGGTGATCGACACATGGCATCCACCGTAACGGAACGCCGTTAAGCTATCGGGTCGGGTTTTGGATCCGATAACCCGTTAACAGCCCCGACCAATGGGGATTTCCATGTGTAAAATCATCATTGGCTGGAGGAAACACGTGTCGGCTCATCGTTGGGACAGATGTCATCCACTCATTGGACAGAAGGCGCCTATGATACGTCGACACGTGGCACGGCCCAACAGAGGCCCATTCCTGTGAATAGGTCGGCCCGTTTGACTTGGTCAAAAGGTGGCGGGCCGGCCCATGTAAAGCCTGTTAACAGCCTGTTCGCATATAGCCCATTTACAGCCCGCTAACCCAAGGCCCGTTACGCCCTATCTGAATTAGGCCCAGTAGCATTGGCCACCCAATATGATTCCAACCCGTTTTCACTTCTGGCCCATGTATGGCCCATGACATCTTTCGGCCCATATGAGGCCCTATGTAACTCTTGGCCTATTAACGGCCCGTGGTGAAACTGGCCCGTAATGAACAGTGTATCACTTTACACCCATTAACAGCCGTGGTGAAACTGGCCCGTAATGAACAGTGTATCACTTTATACCCATTAACAACCCGTTATTCTGTTGGGCCGTTTCCAGCCCATGTTATCTTTCAGCCTTCTTAGAGCCCATTTATTCTTGGGTCATTTCCAGCATTCGTTTACTTACGGCCCGTTACTGTCATTTTCTGCTTGTGGGTCAAATTCAGCCCGTGGTTACAGTCGGCCCGTATGTGGTCCATTAATACGTTGGGCCGTTTTCATAGCGTCATCAAATACGGCCTATTAACGATGGCCCATTATGGTCGGCCCATGAACGGACAATTCCAACTCTTGCCCGTTTACGGCCATAATGCAGTCTGTTTGGCCAATCGATCATACGGCCCGTATAAGGCCCATTGATGATACGGCCCACAGAAGGCCCATTGTTTCTACGGCCCGTAGAAGGCCCACTATTTCTACGGCCAGTAGGAGGCCCAGTGTCACTACAGTAAATATTAGCCCATGGTTATTGTGGCCTAGTTTTAGAAAATAGGTTATTGTAGCCACTAGCTAATCGTGCAAAAAGAACTGCAATGACTATAAGCAAACAAATAAACAAGACAACAAGGAAATAAATAAGCAAGCAACTAACGCTAGGCTATCACGGCTATTACACATATTACATCCACTGGGCATCAAAGTTCGCCACCAGTGCAAATATAGGGAACAAAGCAGCATATCATATACACTGGTTGTCAAAGTTGGCGACCAGCGCAAATAAACGCCGCAGCAAAACAAATCCAGAACTGAAACCACTTCAGAAGATCTCAGGAAAAAATATCCTGGGTACCCATAATGCTGGCAAGATGCTTAGCAAGCTTATTAACTTTCTCTTGTTTCGCGCTTAAATTCTCCAGCGCTTGTTGTTGCACCAGAAAATATGCATCTGAATTCTGCAGGGACTTCCTCAGTCCTTCAGCTTCCTATCACAGCACATCTGATCGATGTCTTTCAACTTGAAGTTGAGACTCAAGAAGACGAACTGATTCAGGCAGCGAGTTCGAAGAGCTTGTGCCAGCAGTAGTGGCCAGTAACTCGAACACTACATCAAGACAGGACTTTTGGGTTCCCTCACTATCGTCAAGATAGTTTTTATCAACTTTCTTGGAGGCCAACAGGGATGTCTCACTATCTTGAACCTTATCTGCATTACTTCCTTTACCATTGGATAACACGATACTGTTCCAATATTTTGTCCGCATTCTAAAAGAGAAACAAGCAGACACATCACATGTTTACCATGTTGTATATGAAACTCATTTTGGTAAATGAGTTCAGTAGTAAAGTGGACAGGATAACAGCATGAAACAAACATATATCTATGTACCATGGTCACTTTATGGTTTATATCATTCTAGTTTTTGTTGCCAAATCAACATAGAGACACAGTTCAAATAATATTTGTTCAAGACAAAGCAGAATAGACAGAATATAAGTGTGGGTAACTATAGAGCAATAACAACACTTGTAATGTGCATGACATGAGAACATAACCATTTATTCAATTGAAACTGAAATCAACATAGAGCAGGTTACAACAGCGAACCAGTTAAAGAAACAGGTTTAAAACATACCTGTCGCGCCATTGGAGTTTCAATTCCATCCTTCAAATTTGAAAATAGTTGGTATGAGTAAATACAGTAATGCAAGAGCAAAGGAGTATGAACCATAGCTACAGAACCTGGCGTGAGAACAAATCTTCTTCTCCTTTAAGCGTTGAGTTGGGATTCGGAGTGGTGGTCCTCGTGCTTTGGGCACTGCAGTTCCCTTACTAACTGCTCGTGTTTGGGTGCTCTGTGGTGGAGGTGGTGCTGTGTCAACTAGAACTGGGTTACTATCTGCCGGCGTTGGGGTTAGAAGGGGTGTAGCTGGTTCTCTGTCCAACTTGGTAGGGGTACAATCTGCGAGAGTCTGGGTTATGTGTGGTGGATCTGGTCCTTGGGCAAGTACAACCGTGGTTCTATCTGCATCAACTGGTAGCACTATCTTTTCTGAAGACCGTGTTGTTACTCCCTTAGATACTGCCATCACGCTCTCTAATTCAAATGGTTGATAAATAAGAAAAGTAATTGAAAGTATAGACATTGTATGATAGACAGGTGCAATGGATAGTGGGGAATAAAAGAGGGCAGGAAATAATTCATATTTATGTTGTCTAACCAAACAGGACAGCATGACACAATTTCACATATATGATGGCTAACTAAACAGGATAACATGACACATTTTCACATTATGATGGCTAACTAAAATATATGGAAAGACATAGTTCAAAATATGAGACTATGTAAACAGGACGACATGACATAACTATATAATGTGTTTATTAAATAGGTTGGCATGCCATAATTCACATACATTCACGGATAGAAAGCCTTAATTCAAAATATGATGACTGCAAACACTAAACAGGATGAGATGATATAACTATATGATGTCTTTATTAAATGGGTTGCCATGCCATAATTCAGATAGATGATGTGTATGTACTATGTAAACATGATGGCATGATATAATTCAAATATATGATTTATATAGTAAGCAAGTAAGCAGATGGCCATCCATATATGTTGTAAAAACTAAGCAATGCCAGACAACATGCATGACATGGGTAATATAACCCTACCAAGTTTGAGCATAGACCTCAGGGGGGAAATAGGACTGGTCATCAGTCTCTGAACCTCCTCTGAGGAGCTCTCTGTAACCAGCAAGATGTCTGCTTCAGCAGGTAGGATTGTGTGCTCTGAATACCTTGTTTTCACTCCAGATACTTCCATCACCGCTTCAAATGGCTGATGCATAGGAAGAGTAGTTGAATATACAAACGTTGTCGACAAATGGAACACGTAATACAAAAAAATGATAGCATGATATAATTCACATACATGATGATTGGCTAAACAGCATGGCATTGAATAATTGACATATATAATGCCTTTGCAACAAGATAGCATTGTATAATTCACATATATAATGTCTTGCCACAAGATGGCAATGCATAATTCACACATATGGTAATTAGACACTGAACATGTGGCATTCACACAAAGCATAACTAACCAAATAAAATGACATAGCAATGCGAGACACCATACGCACGATATGAGCAACATAACCCTGCCAAGTTAGAGCATACACCTCGGGGGGGGGGAATAGGACTGGTCATCTGTCTCTGAATCCTCCTCTGAGGAGCTATCCGTAACCAGCGAGATATGCGCTTCGTCAGATAGCATAGTCTGCTCTAAAGACCTTGTTTTCACTCCAGAATTTGCCATCACCGTGTCAAATGGCTGATGCACATGAAGAGCAGTTGAATGTACTAACATGGTTGACAAATGTAATATGTAATGAAAAAAAAGGATGGCCTGATATAATTTACATATAAGATGACTGGCTAAGCAGGATGGCATTGCAAAATTCACATATATGATGCCTGGCTAAATAAGATGGCGTTGCATAATTCACATAAACGATGAATAAACTAAACAGATGGCATTCACACAAAGGATGTCTAAACTAAGCAGATGACATATTTGATGTATAAAGTAAGCAATGCAAGACACCATATGCATGATATAACCAACATCAGCATGCCAAGTTAGAGTGAAGACCTCAGGGGGTAAATAGGAGTTGTCTTCTCCTTCTGAATCCCCCTCAGAACAGATATCTTCCTCTCGATTACAATCTGAAATGCGTGGAGGGGGGCTGCCTTTGCGCCTTCCATGGAGCGACGTCTGCATGAAATTTTATTGCCAGGCAAGGCTCGTCTCTTTTGCTCTACATGTTCAGTTCCATTGTTTACAATAACTGTCATGCATAGGAATAAAACATAGTGAGATTATGTAAGGAGTGCATGCAGAAATCCAGAGTGATGGTAGCAACCTGTGGATAGACCAAAACCAATAATAGTAGGCAGATAATGGCTTCAGTTAAAAAATACAGATAATTGCTTCTTTATTGTTTGTTTCCCACCCAACATGAAACTCATAGTAGACATCGGAGATTAACCAGATAGTAGATAGATACTATTGATAGCGGCCCCGATATGTACCCCACAACCATTTAAAAACTCAAGTTTGACCATTAGTTTGGAGCTGACTCAGAGTCTAATCGGTGAACAGGACGATAAAGTAGCATGTAATATTAAGCGATGCATAACGCAAGCAGACACGAAAGAGTGCGACCTCTCTTGCGGACCCGTGTAGTCCTCGAGGTCATCTGCTCGGTTGATGATGGTAATGCAGTTTTCATGGCTGCCAGCGGTGGGGAAGAAGATCTGAGGCGGCGAAAGACAGTCTGGAGGCCGGATCCCTGCTGTGTTGGACCCTTCTGTCGTTGGAGCAGCTGAGCTGGGGTGGACGACGGCGCAGCAGGAGCGGGACAAACCACACAAGGTTTTCTTTGACAACTATATGTAAGAGAAGTAATTCTGTAAGGGCTCGTTTGAATTGGAGGATTCCAACAATGCAGGGATAGGAAATAGATAGGAATAGGATAGGAATGCATGTGCAAAACAGAGAATTTAAAAACACAGGATTTCTGCCAATCTGGGTGTTTGATTCACAACAATTGGAAGATCACAAGATGCAAAGAAGCATGGTGAGATTAAGTCAAACAACAAGAAAATGTACGGTTATAATGCTATTATGCTACTATCTCTTAGTCTTGTGCTTCATGAATAGGAATTTGAAAAGGAGGACAAGTGAAAATTAAAATTCCTATGTTTTTTCTTTCAAGGAGACACTAAAGGAACAAATCCGTGTGCTCAGTGGACAATATATATAACATGTAGAGTAAAAAAGAGATGCAACAAGTGTACAACCTCTTTGGCGAAGCCATGTCGATCTCAGCGTGATTGGGTTGGCCGGTGAGGATGCTCCGGCTGACTTTGCTTTCGGAGGAGGGGAAGAAGATCTTAGGCGTCTGGAGATGGAGTCCGAGGTGCTGCTCCGCTGTGATGGAGGGTTTCGTCATTGGAGCAGCTTCGGTGAGTTGTACGACACCGAGGCTGAAGCAGGACAAGAGAGACAACGAACAACGTTAACCTGAGTGGAATTCTAATAGCATCTCCAATACATGACGTAAAATACATAACCACAAAGTGCTAGATGTAAAATACATCAGCCGCTCATCTCTGAACTTAACTGTTGAAACTGAACTTAACTGTCGAAACTGAACTTAACTGTCGAAACTAAATTTTGTTGTCGAAACTAAATTTTGTTGTCGAAACTGAACGCACTAGCAAGGTAAGGCTACACGTCGGTCAACTGAATTTTTCATCTCTGGTCAGTCGATCTTGCAGCCGTTGGATACGAAATCAAGGGCTTGCGCTTCATCTTCAACCACCACCCCCCTGAGCCGCCAGACACCACCGGCCAAACAGCAGCCCCCCGCCGCCCACGGCAGGCGGTGCACCACCCCGCCCGCCCCGAAAACACTCCCCATCGTCGGTCCGCCGCCGCCCCGGCCTTCCCTCTAGGCCCCCCCCCCGTGCCAAGCTTTTTCTCCGGCGATCCCCACGCCACCGCCCCGCCAACGCCCCGCCACCGCCGGCGACCACCGCCCCCATCCTGAACCCTAAGATAGATAGTGGGGTACCTCTCCGGCGAGCCCCCCTTCCCGCTGCGGTTGGTTCTTCCTTCACCCCGGCGAGCCCCCCACCCCCTGAAAATCGACTGGCCAAAAGTCGATTCAGTCGACTGACGTGTAGCTAAATCGGAGCAGCATCGCAAGCAAGAGCAAGAGCAAGAGCAGCAGCGCGAGTAAGGGCAATAGCAAGAGCAGACCAGGCAGGGGACCGAGAGCAAGAGCAGAGCAGCAGCGCGAGCGAGAGCTAAAGCAGCAGCAGCTCCTACTGATGTGGACGTCGCCGCCGAGGGAGCGACGCCGTGGAGGAAGTGGCCGGCGATGTCGCTGTGGATGGAGCCGCGCCGTGTTGACTCGGGACCGAGCGCCGGCAGCACCGTGAGATCGAATCAAGAAGAAAATGCGGCGATTAGTGTACAACCTCTTTGGTGGCGCCGATTAGGCTGCAACTTCATCCGAGGAAACGGTGATGATGATGCTCTTTCGGTGGTGCAGGTGAAGATGGCGGTGTGGGAATGGAGGTGGCACAAAAGACGAGGGGAACATCGGGGAAGCTCCTTGGAGGTGGAGGATAGGGTGGCTGAACCGGCGGGATGATGAGATCGACGACGGATCCTCATCCGGTATGGTGGATGAGGGACGTCGAGGTGTTGCTGTGGACGACGTCGTCAGGGAAGAGGCTCCGGCTGGGTGGCGGACGGAGCAGGGTGTGGGGTTTCGTCGCGGGTTTTCGCGGCCTCGATGTACGAATGGGTGGGCGGATGGGATGGCTATGGGGAACCATGGCTTAGAGATGCGCTTGTCCGAAATGTGGGGTAAGTTACGAAAGTAACCCCACCAATTTGAGGTGGTTCTTTCGGTTCAGGGGTACCACAGGCATTTCGCGTGTCGGGATTTCACAGGAGGTGGGAGTTTTCACGCGTGTTGTAATTTCGGAATAGCAAGGCGCAGGTTGAGATGGAGGGAGTTGTCGGAGCACAACGAAACAAAGATATATCTTAAATATTTCGGGCTACCAAGGCGCGGGTTGAAATTTCCGGACAAGCCTAACGTGTACTGTACCAAATCAATGTGCACTACAAATGTCACTCAAAACTTTGAATTCATGTTATGTTCAATTAAAATATTTCGCTACGTGTATAATGCATGCAACCTACTACTCAAATGAACGTTTTAGTGCATTCCAAACGTATATACTACCGCTTCAATATGAACTAAATTTGAATTCGTTTCTCTATTTGAATAAGATCTACAGTAATGATTGTTGTGAAGTCAAAGCATTTGAATTCGTTTCTCTGTTTTAATAAGATCTACAATCATCATTATTGTCAAGTTAAACCATCGTTTGTGTATTATCTTCACAGCACACCACATGATTAGTCTCGAGTTACATATGAACTATGTGTACTATATGAACTCGAACTATTTTTTTTGAATCCACTTTATTTTGATTTCAAATCACATTACATTTCTAGCTCTAGCTAGATCTTCATAATCTAAACCATGTCTCATATGTATAATGTGTTTATCACATTATGTATGGTGCCCCGCCCCCTATGCCTACAAGTATTTAGATGTGAGTTGCAAACACCACACATTACCACAAATTCAAATAAAATGTGAGAATGTTCGATATATAGTATTGTTTAGATTGTTCGATATTTAGTTGTAAGCTGCAAACGCCACACATTATCACAAATTCAAATAAAATGTAAGATTGTTTGATGTATAG
This sequence comes from Triticum urartu, assembly GCF_056163025.1. Taxonomy (NCBI): domain Eukaryota; kingdom Viridiplantae; phylum Streptophyta; class Magnoliopsida; order Poales; family Poaceae; genus Triticum; species Triticum urartu. Next base: position 380,008,583 of record NC_141873.1, read on the forward strand.
TATGGTTTAGATTGTTCGGCATTTAGCTGTGAGTTGCAAACGCCATGCATTATCACATTATGGTATAACATGTGCACAGCACGTGTATCACCGCTATATTCATGCATGCAATGTTTAAAACACTATGATCTCCTATTCAAATATATGAATCCGCTTTCATATCAAATTATGATCTTTGTTAGTCTCTTACACCCACACAATCCTCTAACCTATGTAGCTACCACTAACTTTCTCTCATGCATGCACACGCCCTCCTCGCCCTCCCCCTCCCTGGGCATTCTATACACCAGGCACATTCATTTTTTTCTTTAGGTCGTTCTCCCAGAGTCTCCACAACTCCTTTCCGACACACACCGATCAATAAACCTCTCTAGTGATGCCTGCCTACAACACACACACACACCTTCAATCTCCTCCTTTATGTGTCCTTGCCTCGTGTCTCTCATACGGTCAGACATACGTGTAAACTCTCACCCCTCTTTTCATCGATCTCACAACCGCACACTCCTCCCCCTATCTAGCTAGTAGTTGGGCCTCTCGCACCACCTCCTAGCTCCATTCTCTCTGTCTATCCGTCTCGCTAGGCCTTATTTGCCTCTAACAAATGGACATACACCAACCGATCTCTCGCTATACATATAGCTAGCTAGGTCCTTATAACTCGTTTTTACCCACACGTCAATTGATCTACCTCATTAGTTGTGTCTCTCCCTTCCTCCGACAAACAACAATTGATCTACCGATCTAGTTAGGTTTCCTTACCAAACACATGGTTCCCCTTCATCATCCATGGATGCGTCCCGACAGATCTATCACGCACAGGCACACACAGAAACACATCCCCACTCTTATTGATAACATTGTAGTTCCACCCTCAGTTTGTCTAGTAGGCCTCTCCCACCATCTTTGAGAAGTAACTCCATCACCCATTGTAACGCCCTCGATGCGGCTATATCTCCCACGTGTCGAAGCACGACTTAGAGGCATAACCGCATTGAAAGCAATGTCGCAAGTGAGGTAATCTTCACACAACCCATGTAATACATAAGGGAAAGAGATACATAGTTGGCTTACAATCGCCACTTCACACAATACATGAATTAAAGCATTACATCAACCAGATACAATCAAGGTCCGTCTACAGAACCAAAATAAAAGAAGACTACCCCAAATGCTACACAGATCCCCGATCGACCCCAACTGGGCTCCACTACTGATCAACTAGAACGAAACAACACAAAGGACAAGATCTTCATCGAGCTCCTCCTGAGCTTGGTTGCGTCATCTGCACGGACTCATCGGCACCTGCAAGCTGGTTTTGGAAGTATCTGTGAGTCACGGGGACTCAGCAATCTCACACCCTCGCGATCAAGACTATTTAAGCTTATGGGTAAGGTAAAGGTATGAGGTGGAGCTGCAACAAGCGACTAGCATATATGGTGGCTAACATACGCAAATGAGAGCGAGAAGAGAAGGCAACGCACGATCGAGAAACTATGATCAAGAAGTGATCCTAGAACAACCTACGTCAAGCATAACTCCAACACCGTGTTCACTTCCCGGACTCCGCCGGAAAGAGACCATCACGGTTACACACGCGGTTGATGTATTTTAATTAAGATCAACTTTAGGTTTTCTACAGCCGGACATTAACAAATTCCCATCTGCCCATAACCGCGGGCACGGATTTCGAAAGTTCAAATCCCTGCAGGGGTGTCCCAACTTAGCCCATCACAAGCTCTCACGGTCAACGAAGGATATTCCTTCTAGCGGGAAGACCCGATCAGACTCGGAATCCCGGTTACAAGACATTTCGACAATGGTAAAACAAGTCCAGCAACACCGCCCGAATGTGCCGACAAATCCCGATAGGAGCTGCACATATCTTGTTCTCAGGGCACACTCAGATGAGACATCCTACGAGTAAAACCAACCCTCAAGTTTCCCCGAGGAGGCCCCGCAGTCTACTCAGTCGGACCAACACTCAGAGGAGCACTGGCCCAGGGGGGTTAAAATAATGATGACCCTCGGGAGCGCGACTCCCAAGGGAAAAAAGGCTAGGTGGCAAATGGTAAAACCAAGGTTGGGCATTGTTGGAGGAGTTTTATTCAAGGCGAACTGTCAAGGGGTTCCCATTATAACCCAACCGCATAAGGAACGCAAAATCCGGGAACATAACACCGATATGACGGAAACTAGGCCGGCAAGAGTGGAACAAAACACCAGGCATAAGGCCGAGCCTTCCACCCTTTACCAAGTATATAGATGCATTAATTAAATAAGAGATATTGTGATATCCCACAAGTAAACATGTTCCAACAAGGAACAACATCTCCATGTTCCAACAAGGAACAAACTTCAATCTTCACCTGCAACTAACAACGCTATAAGAGGGGCTGAGCAAAGCAGTAACATAGCCAAACAATGGTTTGCTAGGACAAGGTGGGTTAGAGGCTTGGTTCAACAATATGGGAGGCATGATAAGCAAGTGGTAGGTATCGCAACATAGGAATAGCAAAAGAGCGAGCAAGTAGGAAGCAAAGATAGAAGTGATTTCGAGGGTATGATCATCTTGCCTAAGATCCTGCAAGGAAGAAGAACGAGTCCATGAAGAAGACAAACGGACGTAGTAGAACGGGTCCTCACAATCACGACGTTACCGGAACCAACCCGAAGAAGCAACACCGGAAAGAAGCACACAACATAGTAAACAACCAACACACGAACATGGTATGATATGCGGGATGCGGTATGTGATGCATATGCATGAATTGGACATGAATGATTGAACCTGGCCTCAACTTGGAAATCCAAGAGTGCCACTGGAAAGGGGAGGTGATTTCGGTTGAAATCGATATAAAGATCACCAAAATCAGATGCACGGTTCGGAAATGGCAAGCAAAACAAATATGGCACCGGTCTGCGATAATCAGCAAGTGACCAACTAAATGCATCAAGATAAATATGCTACAGCACTCAAACATGGCAACAAAATACATGGCAGGGATCCACTCAAGAAGCTTGACAAAAGATGAACACCGAGCTACGGCTAATTCATCCATTAACAGGCTCAAACAAGCATGGCAAAAGAGCAAACGATAACAGGTTTCAGACTTAGTGAAATTAACACAAATCTGGAATTCAACATCAGGAAGCACACTTTAGAGCATGAAAACTACATGCTACAGGAACTTAGCATGGCCAAGCAAGGCATGGAATGAAGCTACTCAAAGCACTTAACAAAAGTCCCTTAGTGACCTTGAGCCAAAAGGGTTCAGAAAATACAATTGCAAGCATGTGAACATGGCAAAAACATAAACAGATTCAGACTTGGAGAAAAACTGGAGCATGCAAAACAGATTAGCGAGTAGGCATGTTTACGAGCTCGATGCACTCACTACAAAGCATGGCATGACAATATAATCAAACACCCATCAAGAAGACATGGCATAGGAGCTAGACAAGGCAAGAACAACAACATAGCATGCACGGATCATGTCAACAATCTGCCAGGATTCATAAAATAGCAAAAGTAGAGCTCGATTGACTCAAGCTAGGGTGCTCCATAAATGCAAACAAAGACATGGATGGATAGAGCACCATAATGTTAACAAAACATCCTTACTGATCATCCTCAAAAGAGGCACGCATCACTAGGAAACAACATGAACATCTGGCATAACAACAAAATCAGGACAAGGACTTAGTGAAATTCTAAGTCCCTGAAATCAGCATTACCGATTACGCTACTTTGCAAGCTTGTGATAGTCACCACAAACACCACAAAAATACATGGCAAGCAACTTTGTAAAGATGGCATGGCATAGAACAAAACACATGTAGAGCTCAGGGTCATAGCATGCACACATTAAACATGGCAAAAAATGACAAATATCTATTTGATGAAACAGATCTGGCAAATTACTCACATAGCCCTCTTCCAACAGCATTTCGGGCATCACGATGAGCTCAAATGAAAAAGATGCAATGAGGTGAAATGATGTACTCGTTGAGACGAACATTTTGATATGCTACACGCACGAATCGGAGCAACGGGTGATGAGTTATGATGCAATGAACATGAGCATATGAATCTGGAAACTTCGGGGACTTAGTGAAATTTTACCTCCGCGAAAAGTCAACGCGGGACGGAGCGGTTCCAGGACGGGGTGGATCTGGGACGAGGGCGCGCGTTTGGTTGGTGGACTTGGTGGATCTGATCCATCTTCTCCGGATCTGACCGGAGAGGAGCTCCGGCGAGGTTGGAACTCCGGCGAGGCTGGCGTCGAGGGCGCGGGCCGGCAGATCCGGCGAAGGACAAGGCGGGGCCGAGAGGCGCGGCGGGATAGAGGCGAGGCGACGGCCGGCCGGCGGAGGAGGCGGCGGGCCCGAGCGGCGCGATGGCGGCGGAACACGCCGGGGCAGGCTCCGGTGGGCGAGCTCGCCGGCGGGGAGGCGCAGCCGCCGGCAGGAGGCGGCGGAGATGGCGGGGCGGTGGCTCAGGCGGAGGAGCAAAGGGCGGCGACGCGCGGGCTCGGCGGCGTAGATCTGGCCCGGGGCGGCTCGGGTGGGCCGGCCGCGGGCTCCGCGGGCCCGACGGCGCGAGAGGAGAGAGAGAGGGCGGCGGGAGGTGAGGTGGCGGCGTCCGGTTGGTTGGCGGCGGCGGCGGGGTGACATGGCGCGATGCCACTGGCCGGAGCGAGGTGGAGGGTGGACATGTCCGTCGGTGGAAGAAACGTCCGGGCGCGAGGTGGAAGAGGACTAGGGTTTGTATCGTGAATTTTGGGGAGGGAATCACATATTTATAGGTAGAGGGAGCTAGGAAGCTCCAAATGAGGTGTGGTTTGCGTCCACGCGATCGTGATCGAACGACCGAGAGGATGGAGGAGGTTTAAGTGGGTTTTGGGCCACTTTGGAGGGGTGTTGGGCTGCAACACACACGAGGCCTTTTTGGTCCCTCGGTTAACCGTTGGAGTATCAATCGAAGTCCAAATGGCACAAAACTTGACAGGCGGTCTACCGGTAGTAAATCAAGGCTGCATGACAAGTCTCGGTCCAATCCGAAAACGTTTAACACCCTCACACGAAAAGAGGTAGAAAGGGACACCGAATGACATAGGAGCGCCGGATTGCAAAACGGACAACGGGGAAAATGCTCGGATGCATGAGACGAACATGTATGCAAATGAAATGCACATGATGACATGATATGCAATGCATGACACGCAAGAAAAGACAAGGCAAACAACAACGAATAACTGGAGGACACCTGGCACATCGGTCTCGGGGCGTTACACCCATCCAGCACTCTACCCCTCTCCCTCCCTCTCCCTCCCTCTCTCTCTCCTCTCTCTCTATCTGTCCCATCATATTTCCCGTCCTTCAGTTATGTATGGATGTCGACCGATCTCCCTCAAGACATAGCTGGGTCTCTCCTTCTCAACACATATATGAGTCGTTCTACCTCTATAGTTAGGCCTCTGCCTACCGCTCCCCCACCCCCTCCCCAACACACACACACACACCGATACATCGAGCGCTCTAGTCATGTCTCCCTGCCACACACAAACTTGACATGTGCCCTCTAACGTTCCGGTAGGCCAGTCACCCTATATCTTTGACATGAACACACACACACACACACACACAATTTCGATGGCTCTCTTCATCGATCTTGCACCCAACCACTTGATCCTCTCTTCGACTCTATCGATAGCTATGACCCCTCCCTCTCTTCTCGTGGATTGCCCGACCCTCTATGTATGATATGGATAGGCCTCCATTTCACACACATTGCATGCAGAAATTTGTTTGAGATGTCATCGACACATATTCCCACAAATAATTCACGAAATCAACCCCCACCCCACCCCCACCCCAAAACAAAAAACACTCACGAACGTGGTTTGTATCTCTCACACACACCCACGTAGGTGGGGGACGTGCACGAAGAGAAGAGGTGCATGCATGGCGCACGTACTCTCGTCTCTTTCCCAACCACACATGCGCGGGTACACGGTGGAGCTCATTTTTGTACGAAAAAGGCAGCCCACATGGTAATTTGGCACATGTACTGGAGGGAGGATCGTCTACCACGGGTGAACAAACAACTTGCGACTTGACGTGTTATGTTAAAAAAAGAGGCAAACCATGCGGGGCCTACCTTAGAGGTAAGGCTCTATACACTGGAGTACTTTTGATGTGTCCCGTCAACTCGCAGAACGAGGAGAAGCTTGCTTAGTATGCTGTCTCCCCCGTTCCTAAATATAAGTCTTTGTAGAGATTTCACCATGAACCACATGCAGATGTATATACATGCACTTTAAGTGTAGATTCATTCATTTTGTTCCGTATGTAGTGGAATCTCTACAAAGACTTATCTACTAGTAATAGCTAGCCCCCACTGCTAGGAATTCTCTATCCTCTCCTTGAGCCACATCATCAAAATTGATGTAGCCGTTAGATGAAGTAAATCAGTCCATAATAGCCGTCTGATCTAGACGTTGAGAGGCTCCTCACTAAGCCACATGCAAGCATGCAGAAATACCGTGGCACATGCATGTGAGTGGGTTTTAAATCACATCAACACGTCTGCATGCAAGCATGCACCGGTAGCATGCATGTAAGTGAGCCTTTTAAGTCCCATTAACATGTCAAAAAGAAAAATATAATCCCATTATGCAATAGGAGTTGGCTGATCTTTTTTCCTTACGTGGGATGATCTAAATGATGATGGGAGTTTATTTATTTTGGCTACCACATTTGTCATGTGGTTGTAGAGTTTTTTTTAGTTCTATGAAATCGATAATTTTGCACAAAGAGATATACCGATGTTCCGCAGAAACGCGCGGGGACTCATCTAGTAATATTTAGGAACAGAGGGAGTACTATGTAAAGAGTTAGGTGTCGCACAGTGATAGTGTGAGGTGGGCCATGTAATCGCTGAGCCTGCGTGTTTTCACTGCTCTTGCACGCCTCCGCTGTAAGAATGGAGAAAATTGTAGTCTAGTAGTAGTACCTCCTTTCGCCGAAAGCGTGGGACATCCAGCAGTCCTACCACCTCAGTAATAAAGACCAATGAGCCGTCAAATCACATAGACCTAGCAGTAAGTTGGACGAACGAAGCAACCATCACTCTTGCGCCAGTGAGAGGTCGCGTCCGCTCTGCCCGGGCATGAATGCGACACCGATTCTTTGGAGCGGCGCTGACCTTTTCGGGCAGGAAGCGCACGGGCGATGGAGGGGTTTTGGGTGGGCTAGGCTGGTCAGGAGCGGGCATGGCAGCTGTCCGCATGTCCCTACCGGACACGCCCGGAAACGAGAGGATGCACCGACTCTCGCGGCTAAAATCATACACAAGATCTCTCTGTAGGAGTAGGTCGATCTGTCGCTCTCTCTAACACACACATGCTGTTAAACACACACACACACACACACGCACACGCACGCACCTTGGTCCCGTTGCACCTTCTAACATGACTTATTACACCTAGACGGAGGGTATAGTAAGTATACGAGATACGGTGGCACACTAACTTAAGTCGAATACAAGTGCCCAAAATTTGTTTGCATGTTATAATAAGGATTCACTTGAAATAGTACGCGAGCGAATAGAGGGATCAATTGGACGGTGTTCCCAAGAAGTAGCGAGATGTGTGAGGTAAGAAACACCGCTGGCGCTTTTAATTTTTCTTATTAATTTGTTTGTTTCACCCTCTGACTGGTGGGACCCAACATACTATGTGGAGAGAGGTAATGTGACTAAGGCTGCATTATTTCTGCACCACTGTGGATAGTCTTACCACCAAAGCCACATGACACGATTATGATTGAAATCCCAATGACTCCCACACACACACAAAAAACACGGCATGCTTGTCACACGAATGCAGGAATGTACAAAAGGTTATTTCCCTCTCGTTGAACATAACGGGAGGGTTGTGTAGCTGGTTAGCCTGTTCGCTCATCAAACATGAGGTCTCGGGTTCGATAACTACACTTGAGCATAATTTGTGCCAGGAGGATTCTTTGACTGGTCAAAATGTTTTCTAGGGTTTGCATGCTTCACACACTCTCTCTCTAGTATATATATATACATGCTGGAGCCTCAGCGCTAGTAGTTGCTCTCTTCACACTCTCTCGCCCTCTCCCGCTGGAGCCTCAGCGCTTGTAGTTGCTCTCTTCACACTCTCTCGCCCTCTCCCGCTGGAGCCTCAGCGCTTGTAGTTGCTCTCTTCACACTCTCTCGCCCTCTCCAGATCTAAACAAGACTTCGTTGGCCTCTCTCTCCCCTCACTGCTGCTCAAAGAGCCGGCAGGATCCGTCCGCCGGGAAGGGAAGGAGCTTAACGTTGTCACCGTCGGCGAGGGACTACTGGCGCAGCTGTTCACTTTCCACCTAGCAGCAGCGCGGGAGGGCCTCCGACCCCTTCTTCATCGTTGCTG